>NC_087357.1:27208357-27511387 GCF_030014295.1 Loxodonta africana
CCTAACAGTTATAGGTGCAGTTAATATTGTCTCTATTTTACAGATGAGGAAACTGAGGCTTAGAGAGAATTATATGCTCAAGTTACCTAGCTAGTAAAGGAGAAAACACACTTTTAAACCCTTATTTAAACACTAAGCTAAAACCTATAAAAAACCTATAGGTAGCGGAAACTCACATTTTGAGTTGAATTAGACACTCTAAAATTATCCAGTGGTAATATCATCTTCAGTTCTTAGCAGACCTCAGATTCTTGTTTATAATCTTGACATTAATTTCTGATACTTTATACTTACTGAATGTATATCCTGTGCTAGGCTCTGGACTAATTACTGGGGGTGTAAAATGGGTTTAGACATACTCACTGCCCTGAGAGTATTCTGCCTTTGACTTTCCATCTATTTACTTCAAGGTCCTCTAGTTGAACTTGCTTTCAAGAATTAACATTCAACTAGTTCCCATTCATTTTAGCATCTGTTTTACTATGTATTGAACAGTACGGTTTTCTGCTACATTGCTTCATTACACATACATGTTGTTTCATTGTTTTATGCATCCAACATTATTTGTGGGCAATACTGGGAATGCCAGGACCAATTCTTCCATTATTTTAATGGCAAGATGCACCTTCCTCTAGAATCCTTTACCCTACAGTCACTTGTAAGTTGGGAACTTCTTGGACTTTTTAATTAAACACAGGCCTCTTTTCAGTTTAATTTGTTGTATTTTATTTATTTTTTTAAACTTTTTTTTGCCAATTTGTCTCTGCCTCCTGATTTTTAAAAGCTAGAAGAAAGTGAAAGGAAGAGAGGGGGAATTGTGGGTGAGGAGGAATACCTTTTCCTGGTCTTGAATATGAGCGAAACCATCACTGGGACAACGGTAACAGTGAACAGAAGGGGCTTGTCGCAATGACTGACCTCGTCTGTGTATCTTGAACAATGTCTAGAATGGCTTCAGCAACACTGAGCATTTGCCTATCATTGTTCTGAGATGAGTTTTCTTCCTGTTCCTCCTCATGCCCAATTTATAGCTTATCTCCAGCTGCAAATTCAGGCTGTAAGACAATCGCTAAATTGACGCCTCATTTTGGACTGTGGGACAAGATTTTTTCCCCCATGTTTTGCTTTTGTCCACAAAGAGATGATAGACATTACGTAATGAGACTAGGTTTTCCTGAAGCTGCCATCATGCTAGTGCCCTAGCAACACCAAAGCGGAAGAAAACGAACTAAGAAAGCATGTTTATTCGGTTAAAAACAAAATACTACAGCTATTCATTTATGCTTCATTTAAGAATACGGTCTTATGTTCTTTCATCATCTCTATGCCTAGATCAATATGTCTGTACACGCACAGACACACACACAGACCAATGCTGTATTTTCATTTATAATTAGAGTCGCGTCTTCTCCACCTGTCCTGGTTTAGTGATCAGAGAAGCAGAACCCTGACATTATGGAGAACTCCTGCAAAGTAACTGCTCAGTGGTTCTTTTTCTGAATGGGAAGGAAACAGGAAGGAAGAAAATTAAAACATATATATATACACAAGGGAGAAATATCAGGGTTGACCAAGGTCAGGAAAAGCAGGCACTTGGTTGTATCGGGCATATGGGTGGAATACAAAGAGATGGAAATACAAATATCAGTTGGAATGATATTTTTCCTTCTGAGGTGACCCCTTGTGCCCTCTGGAATAGACAAGGCCAGAACCAGGCTCCATGGCACTTCTCAAGCCTGGCACTGAATACAGACGGGCACATCTACATTTATAGAGCCGTCCAGTTGCTGGCCCCGCACCCTGGGGAATGCCCATTCCACCAACAGTTTCCAGATATAAATGTGCTTGCCTTCATTTCCTTTTTAATGATACAGATAGTACATGGACACATTTTTCGTGTAAAAGATAAAACAATAGATAAAAGTATTGATTTTCTCTGACCTCCCCTCTCTCAGTGCCCAAACCATAGTCCTTTTCTCAAAGGGAACCATGTGTATCTTTGTTAGATCTTTTCTCTTGGGTATATGTGGAGATATATATACAAGGAAATAAAATATTTTTTTTTCTGCTCTTTTCCGTAATTAGATTCATTCTGTGTATAGAGCTATGCAAGATTTGTCTCCTCTTTTAATGATGTTTCTTGGGGAATTGCCATGATATTAGTTCAAGAATATCTTGTGATTTTTACTCTTTATTACGTAAAGAGCATCTTGTGTTTTATGACATGGACATACCACAGTTGCAAACTGTCAACACTCAGCTGCTAGCCAAACAGTTGAAGGTTCAAGTCTACCCAGAGGCACTTTGAAAGAAAAACCTGGTGATCTACTTCCGAAAAATCAGCCACTGAAAACTGTATGGAGCAGTTTTACCCTGACACACTTGGGGTCATCATGAGTCGGAATCAACTCAATGGCAACTGTTTTTTTTCCTAATACCACGGTTGGCCATTTTGCCCTTAACTCCCCCCGCCCCCACCATAGTCTTAATATTATAAATTTTTAGTATATGGAAACCCTGGTGGCGCAGTGGTTAAGTGTTACGGCTGCTAACCAAAGGATCGGCAGTTCAAATCTGCCAGGCACTCCTTGGAAACTCTGTGGGGCAGTTCTACTCTGTCCTATAAGGTCGCTATGAGTTGGAATCGACTCGACGGCACTGGGTTTGGTTTTTTTGTTTGGTTAAGTAGATATAAATATATATGAACAGTGTAAAATGATAACAGGAACCATCCAGTCTTCTCTGTTTTTCTGTTCTTTGAACAACTTAAAAGATAGGTGGGATGGTCTCACCCCCACTTTTGTATCCGTTTTGCCCTGTGAAAGCTCAGGTCCTCTAGGGAGGATGCTGAAGTTTCTATGGTCAGCTTAGCTCTGGGCTCCTGCTTTGCCTAAATCTGCATTTCCTGACATTGCACACATTTTGTGTTACTTGTAAAACGGCACTCAGGATATACAGAAAGGAATTATATTTTATTGAGTTCAAACTATATGCTATATGTTCTTATGAATGATCTTATGTGATCCTATGGCTATTCTGAGAAACGGGATGCTATCCACAGTATATATAAGGGAAATTGAAGCTCAGAGAAATTAAGTAATGTCTCAGATTACACCACTTAATAAATGGTAGCATATACATTTAAATACTCTCTGGCTCTGAAGACATTTGTGATTTTCACTGCTCATGTTACTTTTTAACATTTATGTTGTTGTTGTTAAACTTGTGTTGAGCCGGTTCCAACTCACAGCAACCCTATGTACAATAGCACGAAGCGTTGCCTGGTGCTGTACCATCCTTGCGATTATTGCTATGTTTAAGACCATTGTTGCAGCCAGTGTGTCAGTCCATCTCATTGAGGGCCTTCCTCTTTTTTACTGACCCCCTAGCAAGCATGATGTTCTCCAGGGACTAATCCCTCCTGATAACATGTCCAAAGTATGTGAGATGAAGTCTCACCATCCTTGCTTCTAGGGAGCATAGTGGCTGAACTTTTTCCAAGACAGGTATGTTTGTTCTTCTAGCGATCCATGATATATTCAATATTCTTCGCCCACATCATAATTCAGATGCACCAGTTCTTCCATCTTCCCTATTCATTGTTCAGCTCTCACGTGCATATGAAGAAACTGAAAATACCATGGCTTGAGTCAGGTACACCTTAGTCCTCAAGGTGACATCTTTGCTTTTTAACACTTGAGAGAGGTCTTTTGCAGCAGATTTGCCCAAATGCAGTGCGTTGTTTGATTTCTTGACCGCTGCTTCCTTGGGCATTGATTGTGGATTCAAGTAAAATGAAATCCTTGACAACTTCAATATTTTCTGTTTGTTGTGATGTTGCTTATTGGTCCAGTTGTGAGGATTTTTGTTTTCTTTATGTTGAGGTTTAATCCCTGCTGAAGGCTGTAATCTTTGATCTTCATTAGTAAGTGCTTCAAGTCGTCTTCACTTTCAGCAAGCAAGGTTGTGTCATCTGCATATTGCGGGTTGTTAATGAGTTTTCCTCCAATCATGATGCTGCATTCTTCTTCAAACAGTGCAGCTTCTCAGATTATATGCTCAGCATACAGATTAAATAAATATGGTGAAAGGATACAATGCTGACATATACCTTTTCTGATTTTAAACAATGCAATATATATATATATATACACACATACAGTTATATATATATATATACATATATATACATGCATACACACACACATAGTGGCTGCAACAATAGGCTCGAGCATAAAAAGTATTGTGAGGATGGTGTAGGACCAGGCAGTGTTTTGTTCTGTTGTCCATAGGGTCACCATGAGTCGGAACCAACTCAACGGTACCTAACAACAGCAACAACATATGTGTATGTATGTATAAACATATATGTACACACATATATACATATATATGTACATATGTGTGTGTGTATATGTATATATATGGAAACCCTGGTGGTGTAGTGGTTAAGAGCTATGGCTGCTAACCAAAAAGTCGGCAGTTCAGGTCTACCAGGTGCTACTTGGAAATCATATCAGGCAGTTCTACTGTGTCCTATAGGGTTGCTATGTGTCGGAATCGACTCGACGGCAACAGGGTTTTTTTGTTTGTTTGTTTGCTTATACACACACACACACACACACACACACACACACTGCATAGTTTAAACTTCATTTTGAAAGTGCTGGTTATTTTGCTCTTTATCCTCTTTCTCCATACAGACTTTGGATGAAGGCATCATATCCCCACCTCCCTCTGGTCCTCTGCATCGATCGCTTCCTCCTGCTTTTGGCATTTAAGACCTGAAATATGGAAGTGAGGGATTTCCTCACTACGTTCTGTCCTACTAGGAGCATGTCGCAAGAGGGGATGTGCTATGGGAACTAAATGGGTTTGCTTGAATGTGACTGGCCTGCTTTCCACATTTTGAGTTGTAGTAATTTGGTGCCCATGATGCATGGCTGGTTTAAACAATCGTGCTTTGCCTCTCAAGTTAGTCATCTCTGGTTTCATGGAAAGAATCCTCCATTAGAGAAATAACAGGTAGGAAAGACCTATAGGTTACCCTGTGCGTTATGAGATTGCTTACTGCTGTGAATTTTCTGGGTCTTTGCTTTAATCCCTATTCCAGGTGACCCATGTTATAAGTCTTTGGTCTTTCTATAAACTAATACATGTTACTGTTGTGAATTGCTTAGTGTCAATGCCGGTCTAAATCAGACTCTGGCCATCAGAGAACAGAATAATGTAATCCTGTGCAGTCATCTCTTCCAGGCATTGGTTGTAGGCAGGTGATTTTTGTATTGTTTCTTTACTCATGCATTTATTTAACAAATACAAATTAAGTGCCTTTGCACTGTAAGAGATATTTTGTGATGGACTGCAAGATGATTAACATCTTTTTATGGCTCAGTGATTAAAACAGCTTGGCTGCTAACCAATCAAAAGGTTGACAGTTCGAATCTGCCAGCCGCTCCTCGGAAACCCTATGGGTAGTTCTGCTCTGTCGTATAGGGTGACTATGAAAAAAGAGCCCTGGCGGCGCAACGGTTAAAGCGATTGACTACTGATTGAAAGGTCAGCAGTTCCAAACCTCCAGCGGCTCTGTGGGAGAAAGATGAGGCAGTATGCTTGCACAGAAATTTACAGTCTTAAAATCTTATGGGATTGCTATAAGTTGAAATCGACTTGACGGCAGTGAGTTTGGTTTGGTTTACTCATCCTGGAAGAGCTTGGCTTCTAATTATTTCTGACACTAAATATATTTACTTGCAAAGGTAATAACAATTTGCAGTGGAATTAGTAATAGTTCACAATGCGGGTTGGAACAATAGCTTATGTGGTATATTCAAAGCGGGCCATTATAGAAAACCTCGTAATCATCCTAGATAGTACGTGCTTTATGCTCTGAAAAGGTAGATGTCAGAATGAACTTGAAGAGGCCATGAAAGGCTTTGCTACGGGAGTGCTAGGTTTCAGTTAACTGCGATCAGCCTTGGCTCTAAGTGCACACACAGCTCCATATAGGGGACTCTCCGGCTGCCTTCATTTTCCACCACTGTGTTTTCTTGATGATCAATACAAAGTTTTTGCTTTTCTGATTTATCTGAAAATTATTTTGACCTTATTTCTGATCTTTTTGCTTGGTCTTCAAGGTATATGAAAAATACCTGTCGCCTATAGGGAATCAGAAGGTCCCTGGATGGCACAGTTTGCACTTGACTACTAGCCTAAAGATTGGTGGTTCAAACCCCGCAGTGGCACCATGGAAGAAAGTCTTGGTAATCTACTTCTAAAAGATCATAGCCATTGAAAACTCAATGGAGCAAAATTCCATGCTGATACACATGAGTCTCCATGAGTCAGAATCAGTTTGTTTTTTTTTTCCATTCCCTAGCTCTACTGACCTACTTGGGACATAGACTCATAGGTTAACCTCTCTGTAGATTAGACTTTTCGTACGTAAAATAAAGGTTTAAAGAGGTTTCTATCAATTTTTGAGTTTTTTTCTTGGCCAGGGATTTTACTTGGATTATTTAATTCAATTCTTTCAACAATACTGTAAGTCAGACGTAATACTGTCCATCTTACTACTAAAAATAATAATAAAAATTGAGACTGAGTAAGACATAATAACTTTTTCAGGCCTCAGACGGTAGTAAGATTTTTTTTTTTTTTTTTGATTATAAATCTCATGCTTCTATTTGCCGAAAGGGTTAAATTAGATTGCTGCTAGGAACCCTCGGAATTCAAACCACAGATAAACCATTTTCTTTCTTCAAAACAAATGGCAGATCTAGCTCAGTGCATGAAATGTGCCAAACCTCTAGGTTCTTTAGGTAAATGTGAGCAGCACCTCTAATATTTCTTGGCTGTATCTACTGTCCACCCTCATCATTTTTGTCACTCATCTCTAAATCCCTTCCAAGTCTTGTACACAATTTGGAAAGTGTGCCTCAAAATCTTTAATGCAATTTTGATATTTTGCATTCCCTTTCCACTCCCTGTCCTACCAGATTCAGCTCCTTTGGAAGCTTGGCTGTTCACTTTACTGTCTTTGTGCTATCTTTCATTATGGTATATATCAGTGAGACTAGCTGGTGCTGCATAACAAACAACCCCAAACGAGTGGCTTAAAACAAACTTTTCTATCACAGTTATGCAATACGAAGAGTAGGGACCATTTGTGGGGTCTTCTCTGCATAGTTATCCCACAGGGGCATGGATTTTGAAGCTGGGGAGGGGAGCTCGAGAGGATCTTACATTATAATGAAAGGTCCTGACCTGGAAGTTGCACATGTTACTTCTTGTCATTGCCCATTGCCCAGATCTAGTCACCAATCCTTTATCGTGCCCAGAAGGAGATGAAAAACCAGAGTACTGCTATACTCACCACATGGTTATTTTGAGAAGAGGAAAATGTGGCAAATGTTGTAGATGTCCCCAACTGAGTGTCATTTCTCTTATGGACTTTGTGGAGATATAATAGCTTTTTCTTATAATGCCATGTTTAGATGGATGACTTATGGAAGAAAGGTACTTTTTTGGGAGGCTCAGTACATGTAGAATAAGGAGGCAGTTCTTAGGGCTGGTTTGATCAAAAATAAAATACATACCACCCATTCAGTGAATATTTATTGAGCTCGTGATATGCCAGGCAGCACACTAGGTTTCTGACTCAGAACAACCCTATAGGACAGAGTAGAACTTCTCCATAGGTTTCCAAGGAGAAGCTGGTGAATTCAAACTGCTGACCTTTTGGTTAGCATCCTGAGCTCTTAACCACTGCCCCACCAGGGCTCCTGTGAGTTAGAGTCGACTTGATGGTGACAGGTTTGGGTTTTTTGTTTGTTTATGCTAAGTTTAAGGTCCTTGGATGGCACAAGTGATTTGTTCTTGGCTACTAACCTAAAGGTTGGCAGTTCAAACTTACCCAGCAATGCCACGGGAGAAAGGCCTGGAGATCTGCTTCTATAAAGATATAGCCAAGAAAACCCTATGGAGCAGCCCTATTCTGTAGCACATGGGGTCACCAGGAGTTGGAGTTGACTCAATGGCACCTGGTTTTGTGTTTGATTTAGGAAATAGGAAGATTATGTGCTTACTGTGTAGCTGGCTTGATTGACGTATTGCATGCTTGGGATGACTGGATAAAGCATCTTAATCCTGTCAGATGTGGAATGATGGTCAAGTTCTTACAGCGTAAAATTATTTAAGGGTGAGTCACATATCTGAATAAGTGAGACCTATCTTTTCAGTAATAGGAGAGAGTATTTGGTGAGGGGATCCTAATCTTAACTTCTTATTAACGGTATTCGACAGAAAAGGATTTGATTAACTCTGGGGCTCCAAGGAAGTCCAGATCCAGCACAGTTTGTTAGTGCTGCTTTTTCTGCCCCCTGACTTTCTTGACTTTTTCTACTCTCCTCTCCCGTTTTCCACCCTTCTCATGCTGCGCTTCAGCTACCAAGAAGTACTCTTTCTTCCCTGATCACTCTATTCTCGGACTCACTGTAAGGCCTTTGTATAACCTGTTGTCACTTCTTGAACAGCCTTCCTCTACACTTTGACTTTTACCTGTCTTTCTGCTCTTACTGAGATATCACCTCCTGTCCCAGTGCTTTCCTGACCCTTCCAATCAATACTTGGGGCCACTTCTGTGTTCACCTACAGAACTCTACTCCTTGTCTAGGCTAGAGTCTTTGTTCTTTATTTTTTAGTTCATTTTTTTTTTACTTTCTTTATCCAACAATATCCTTTCAATTAATGGGGGGTAATAAAACTGGGTATTGTTTTCAATCTCCGCTTACCTGAGATACAGAGATTATAGGAAAATAAATGAGACATTATATGTTAAGTATTAAACGTAGTGATTGACCCATAGTAAGTGCTCAAAAATGTTTAACTAACTTATTATTACTATTGTTGTTGGAGCAGCTGTGCTGCTAAACAAAAAATCAGCAGTTTGAATCTACCAGTTGCTCCTCGGAAACCCCATGGGTCTGTTCTACAGTGTCTGATAGGGTCGCTATGAGTTGGAATCAACTCCATAGCAAGGGGTTTGGTTTTATGGTATTGTTGTTATTTACACTTTCAAAATATATGTTAATTATTGAGAAATAAAATTAATCTCACTGGCCAGCATTTCTTTGCCTTTCTGATTCTTCTGGATATACCACTGACATTCAAGTCATCCTTGGCTTTTCTAGCTCTGTTCTTTCACATCCTATCTTCCACTCAACTAAGGTCTTATCTCATTTGCCAGCTCCCTATTTCTTAGTCCTGGCCACTTACTCCTGAGCCACCCTTTCTCCAGCTGGACCCTGATGTGACTCTTAAAATGGTAAGTGATACCTGTGGATCCAGATGGAACTTCCCTGCATGCCTCAGAGAATTTGGAGGAAGGAGGGCTGAGTAAAGGAAGGGGCTCTTTCATACTAGGATCAGATGAGGCTAAGTATTTTTGCAAAACACCAAACCCTGGAAGATCTTAAATGGGACCCAAAGCAGTGGCCACAGGTGGTTAGAGGATTTTGTCTTGATGTCATGCAAAGGACCACAGAGGAACATTATAATGGCTAATGGATTCCTGTTTGGAATTCCCTTCTCTGATTCCTACTGAAATGTAAAAGCCTGTACAATGCAGATGGCATATTTTATTAATACAAACAGAAGACCGGGCAACAGATGCTTCGAAGACGGAGGGGAAAGGAGATCTCTATATTTCTCCAACAGCAACAACTCCGATGACAAATTTCTCCCACTGAGCATATTGAACCAAGAGCAAAGAAACATGTAGTTTTCAAGCCTTAGGCACTCCATGATATTTAAAAGTAGGAAGATCAAAATCAGTATTTTTGGACAAGGTGCATATGTGGGGGAAGCTGTGGAGAAAAGGAATGAGCAAGCAATTTGGAGGCATGTTCTATGAATGTCACAGGGCTTGTAATGAGCAGGACTTTCATGGAGGCCCAGAGAGCATATATTAATAAACCATAGTCAGAGCCCCTGTTCGCCACAGTGACAAAAACCAAGCCAGGCCAGTTACTTGCTCATCAAGGGCCAGCTTAGGATGGCTCCTGTTCCTTTGTTTCTTATATTGTTCTGCAAAATGTAATGCAGAGGTGATTAATTGCCAGGCAGACCTGGTTGTCTTTCTGCTTGTGATCAGCTTAAATCAAATGCCCAAGCTTAAATTATGAAACTGTGTCAAGGTGTAGTGATTAAAGAATTTTAAAAATTATACAATACTTTCCAATCACACTCTCCTGGGCTCATTGTGACTTTGGATAACTGCCCAGGCAGGAGCCTGGAAAGGAGAAAGGTATGGGGATACAAAGAATAAGATAGGCAGAAAATGCCTCTGCACTATTTTGGTGCAATATCACTGAGGAAAGAAGATAGCAAGCGTTGGGAAGCAATATTATAGTGGTTTTTGTAACTCTGTAGGGTAGGCATAATGCTAATAAAATATTGTGGACAGTGATCACAGGACATTGTTCTGCTCACAAAATGTAAAGATTTTACTTTACCCTTTGTAACACTTGCCCTTCTAATTGTGTGTGCATTTTTAGCCTACTCAGTTTTCAGAATAGAAAAGGCCGAGTTAAGATGAACCACAATTCATACCTTTGCGTCTAATAGGTAGAAGAAGCTCAGACTCCTGTGGTTTTGCAAGGCTTTTTCTCTTTCTTTTTAGTGCTGAAGTAAAACTGTAATGAAATGCCTGCTATGATATAAGAAGCTAAATAAAACACCTTTAAGGAATCCCAGTTAGATTTTCTTCTTACGTGTAACTCAAAAGAGGTGTTACCATTAAAAGTATTAACTGCCGGTGAACCACTGCAGCCCAGCTAGAAACCAGTCTTCACCTGGTATGACTTTCCTCTCCCTACTCTCCTGGCCCATATCCCAAACATCTTACCGTTTCTCTTGACTTCCCTGAAGTCAGGAGTCCCTTCAAATCCAGCTCCAGAAGGTGAGGCTGGTAGCTTAGTTTTTGTAAAAAGAACCACAAGCTTTTCTTTCTGTACTTTAAATGCTCTCATATCAAAACCAGCTGCATAGTGTCTGAATGAGTAATAAAGCAATGAAGGCTCAATAATGGTAAGTACCTAAATGCAGTAGCTATTATTAGCCATTCATTCATTCGTCACTTATTAATGTAACAAATACTTATTATGTGATGTATTATACTAGTTCTTAGAGGAAAACCATGAACAAGGTAGATATAAGGTCTAGGGGAAAAAAAAAATCTGCCCAATCTTTGTTGAAAACACACAATGAATATTCCATAACAATGAGCAAACGTAATAGGCATAGTCGTTGTAGATCCAGGATTGCAAACAAAAGACTAAAGGGCCCAGACAGGTTACAGAGATGCACAGGTTGGATCGGCTAAGAGGTGATAGGGGATGATGAAACTTTTAGTTAACTGGAGAATGTATGCCTTGCTTAAAGACGTTCAAATTCTTTTTATTTGGAAGAACATTTAGTCAGCTCTCCTCAAATATAAACACATAGACATGTAGGCACATTTAGCCCATTGGAGACATCTTTCTGGAAGCGTTTAACATCTTAAAATTTGAGGTTAATTGCTTTTCATTCAAGAATTTATGTATCCATTATTTCTCAGAAAGAATATTTTTTTAAAGAGAGAGAATTTCTAAGTAACTTAATAATCTCTACAGATACACTTTTGATCTTATATGGTTATTCCCTTGTTCTTTCTCCTGAGTACTCTGTAGGAGTTAGATCTTATAATAATGTCAGGAGAGAGTAATCAAGATCCAGCCCACTAAACACCAAAGTCCTGAGCTCGAAGTGGTGCATGCTTCTCTGAGAAATGTTCACCTTCAATAGCTAAAGATAAGAACTGTTCCTCCACCAGCTAGAATGACTTTTCTACCAATCCAACCAAAGGATGATTTTCAATCTCTTTCTATGAGATTCTTACTAAAGCTATTTTCTCTTGTGTCCCTTGACTCAAGAGAGCTTTGACTCTATTAAAAATCATATTTGAATCTATGTGAGGTAGAAACACTTAAATTCTGATTAATAAATTCATACCTCTAAAATAGAAATTTCTGAAAGAAATACTTTCTTTTAGTTAATGGGGCCCAGGGGTAGGGGGCTTTATGTGACTTGTCCCTGGGTATTGGGTGGTACAAATTGTTAACACGTTTAGCTGCTAACCAAAAAAGTTGGTGGTTTGAGTCTACCTACAGGTGCCTTAGGTGAAAGGCTTGGCAATCTACTTCCTCCCCCCGAACCCTAAAAAAAAAAAAAAAATCAGCCTTTGAAAACCTGTGTAGAGCACAGTTCTTCTCTGACTCACATGGAGTCAGTTCTGACTCAGAGTTATACCACAAAGACATCATTAAATCCCCCCTTTTCCTATAGAATGATGTCATCTCTAAGAACAAGATGTTGGATGAATCCAGCCAGAGGACATTAATTTCCCTACTTTGAATTACTTCCCTGTCTCATGAGATGTACCCATACACCATGTCCTTTGTTTTTACAGCAGACGAAGATAGCCTAAATCTTAATGGAAGAAAGAAAACAGCAACACCATCAACAACATATATTTATTGATCTAGACCACAGGACAGAAACCCTGGTGGCGCAGTGGTTAAGTGCTACGGCTGCTAACCAAAGGGTCGGCAGTTTGAATCCACCAGGTACTCCTTGGAAACTCTGCGGGGCAGTTCTACTTTGTCTTATAGAGTCGCTATGGGTCGGAATCGACTCGGCGGCACTGGGTTTGGTGTTTTTGGTTTAGACCACAGGACAGCTCACCAGGCTGCATTAGAAAAACTGCCTAGTTCTTTAACATGGCCATCAGCTCTTGGAAAACAGTGGTTGTTTCTGGGCCCCTCATTATCTGCTGAGTGACACTCTGTTCAGGAAAGAGCTGCAGGATTAAGGGTCTAGGATGGATTGACTTGGGAGGACAGATAAAAAACTAAATATAGATAATTTGGCAAAGAAAGGCCTAATGAGAAATATCATAACTGCCTGCCAATAGTGGTCTAACATAATAATAAAGAACAATCTGGATAATATGTCAGGAAAAAAAAAAAGATTTAAAATCTGAAGCTCTTCAGCTTACCCGATGTCCGCATACAACTAAGATAAGGCCTATGCAAGGAGGCAGCCTATGAAAATAGTGCTTTGGAGAAAATGCTAAGTTTAATATGTAAGATTTAACAACAAGATTTGATCACATTTATTGCATAATAGACACAGAACGGGGCATTTTCACTTATATTATCTCATATTATTTTTACACTGTCTCAACGATGTAGACTTTTGGATCCTGGCAGCAAAGAGGTGGCCAACTCATACAGGAATGAAGGAAAGTTTAAGGAAGGATTGTTCGGAAAGGTATTGTCTATTAAAAGAAACCAGTAAGAGAAGGGGAAGTACCCAAGCACTAGCAACAGGGTGGAACTCTTATCACCTCTATCCTTAAGAGACAAGGTGAGAGTGGGGTGATCAGAATCAAGAGACAGAGTAGTGAGAGGAGAGGAGAGTTTGGGTATAGGTAGAGTAATGAGGCCACTCCTAATCAGTGCCCTGGTAGTGAGGGAGGTGGAGGGATAAAAACCTTGGTCTCCTTTTCTTTCCAGCCTCTGTGCTCGCAGGAGACAGAAAACCGATTGGCCCAAGCAGAAGCCGAAGGGCTAGGGGGCCCAGTTGTTACATCTCAGAAGGTTATGCTGTATGCTATGGCGCATAGCAAGGGGAAGGTGGGTAGGAATGGATCTGGAGGGATTGGTGGAAATTATCCAGCCTGTTCCTTGCCTTTATTTTCACATGGGGAAATTGAGGCCCAGAATAATTAAAGATTTGCTTAAAGGCATGTGGCAGAGGAACCATACCAATGGCTTTTAATTCCAGAAATTTACTGTTTTTTGGTTCTCCATGTCTAGTTCACTTATTTAAAAAAAAAAAAAGCAGAGTACAAATTGGACCACATTCCTGGATTCCATCTTCTGAGCACAGAACATTTTACTCAGTTCCTGAACTGAAGACTATCCTAACACTGGCCAGTCATTCCCCAGTGCTTTGAAATTCATCACTAATGGGCATTGGTGAGAACAAGTATGTATTTATGTATATTAATACAAAGATCTCAATACTGAGTGAGGATATCCTCTGTAAAGAATGTTGTTATTTAATACAACATGGAGTGTTGGGAGTGTATAGACATGTGAACGGGGAAAATGAGATGGGTGATCGACTGAGATGTAGGGGGAAAAGTTCACGGAGATAATCTTGGGTTAAGAATGAGTTTCTGGTTAGTTATGTTAGGAAATTGGCCTAAAATAATCACGGTAATTATAGCAAACCTTTACTGAGTACATATGCTATGTCAAGCAGTGCGTTGATACTAAGTATGTACATGATACTTATGTTCTCTGTAGTTAGATACTTAGCCCCATTTATAGGTGAGAAAATAGAGGCCTTAAGAAGTTGTAAATCATAGCAACATATGTGATAAAACAGGGTCTTGAACCTAGTCATTTGCCTTATGTCATAGCCAACCCCTTCTGACCTGTAATGCTTATTAAAGCACAAAGCCTACAAGATCTTTTATCTCATTTCTTAAATAATTTCATCATTCCATTGAATTGTAGTACAACCACAGTTTCACCACATATTCATGTTATCTGTATTTAAAATGACTGTAAACACTGGGTAAGATATGATTTTCCTATTAGCACACCATGTGTAACTATCACTTTAGTGCATTTTATATTGGAGATGGTGGTGTCTATATGGATGGAGATGAGGAGGAGGCCACGAGGATCTCATAAACTCCTGGGCTAGATTTGAAGTGCTTCTTTTTTCTTGGTGTCCTTATGTAAAATGAATTCCGTAGACAATTTGAAAATAACTGTGTTGGGGTTGCATGGTTTATTTTAAGTGGGGCATATACAATTTTTCATATTTGGCTTTATAGTATTTTAACTTCATTACTTTTATCATGCCCCTTTTTAGATAAGAGATAATTTTTTTTTTTTAACTCCTGGTAATTTCTGCCCTATACTTAGCCATTTGGTAAGTTTAAAAATTTTTATTTTACTGTAGAACTCCGCACTGATAAATCACTGGCTCTTAGATATATAGAGTGGATTTAAAATTTATACCCTGTGACTCGGTTGGGCAGAAATATAACTTTATTTCTCCATAACTGAATACTGCTTGCTCACAAGCACCCATTTCTACTTAAGGAAGGAATACTCATATGCCACTTGAATTTATCTCGCTCAACTTTCAGTTTAACTCCATCGCTTTTAGGTTAAATCCAGCTTTCTAAGGCAAACCCTTAGTCTCTCAGAGTTTCTTCCTCATCCACCTCTTTCTCTGTTGTCTGGATTGGGGGGACTTTGAGTTCAAGGGATTACAGGTAAAGCAATCACCTAGGAAGGTGGAGCCAGGCCATGTGGCCTCTGGTTTTTGGAGGTTTCCCCTGAAGGATGCCACCCTTGATTTTCCATGTTGACTGTTTCTGATGCAATTTCAGATGAGTTAAATTGCCTTCTCTTTCCTTGTTATGGGTTATATCTGGGGATTGCTTTCCTGGTAGACTAGGCCCCCACCTTAGGACTTGTTTGCACTACATTTTCTCTACAAACTGACTGTGGCTTCCTTTTAGTCCTTAGCTAGGACCATCTACCCTAACACCTCCTCCTCTACAATCACCTCCCTCTTATATTAGTCACCTGTCCTAGATCAGGCATCAGCCAGCACCCTAAGGTAACAACTCCACTAAAAAAAAAAAAAAACTCCAGTAGGCAGGGGAAATTTCCAGATCATCTCTCCATGTTACTATGAGACTGCTTTCTCCCATGTTCTAGAGGGAAATTAGATGATGAGTCCCTTCTGCCCAAACCTATCTACAAGGCTTTTTATTGCTCCTCTAATCAAAGATATTCACCCCAAAGTGTGCAGGACTGGCCATCTCAGGGACCATACTTCTGTCTAACCATGTTGCACCCGGAGTTCTCAGCTTCCTTCAATGAGATCAACTGATACTCTCTCTCCTTTTTTTTCTTTTTGGCTGTAAAATTGCTCACATCCCCTTCCCTACTCAATACTTAGCCAACTCTCTAATTCCACCAGCCTCTGATATATGGAGTCATTATTATTATTAATTAAAATAAAACTCATGTCTCTACCTCTAGAAAAATGATCTAATTATTACCAGCCAATGAAAGGTCTTAGACTTGAAAACTTTTGTATAATGTATAGCCCTAAACAAACAAACTAAAAATACTCCATTTTGGAAGTCATAGCTGAGTGATGATTTTGTTTCTTTAGTCTTTTTCTGTTGTCCCTTCTTTGAGATATATGCCTCACCCTTATAGCCTGAACTTAATGAGAAAGATCTGCTTACTGGAAAAGAAATTACTGTGATTTGTGTAATATTTCGAAATATTGTCCCACTGCACTGATATACTGGAGTTGGTTAATGTCAATTTGGAAGAACATTTAATATTAATAGAAAGGATTTCCCAGTGATCTGTTATTGTTGTTAGGTGCCATCGAGCCTGTGCAGACTCATAGCGACCCTATGCACAACATAATGAATCACTGCCAGGTTCTGTCCCATCCTTAAAATCTTTGTTATGCTTGAGCCCATTGTTGCAGCCACTGTGTCCGTCTACCTTGGTGAGGGCCTTCCTCTTTTCTGCTGGCCCTATACTTTGTCAAGCATGATGCCCTTCTCCAGGGACTGATACCTCCTGACAACATGTCTGGAATATGTAAGACGCGGTCTTGCCATCCTTGCTTCTGAGGAGCATACTGGTTGTACTCCTTCCAAGACAGATTTGTTCGTTCTTCTGGCAGTCCATGATAGATTCAATATTCTTCACCAACACCACAATTCAAAGGCATCAACTCTTCTTCAGTCTTCCTTATTCACTGTCCAGCTTTCACATGCGTATGATGCAATTGAAAATACCATGGCTTGGGTCAGGCGTACCTTAGTCTTCAAGGTGACATCTTTGCTTTTCAACATTTTAAAGAGGTCCTTTGCAGCAGATTTACCCAATGCAATGCGTCTTTTGATTTCTTGACTGCTGCTTCCATGGCTGTTGATTGTAGATCCAAGTAAAATGAAATCTTTGACAACTTGAGTCTTTTCTTCATTTATCATGATGTTGCTCATTGGTCCAGTTGTGAGGATCTGAGATTCTCTATATGGGTAACAGGAGTTCCTTAGGATATTAAGGTTATATATTCATGCATCCATACAAGAAGTACTTACCATCTGCTTCTGTTTGAGGTGCTGTGAATGAAGCAGAGAATAAAAGAAGCAAAAAAAAAAAAAAAAAACCCTGTCCTCATAGAGCTTCTGTTCTAGAAAAGAAGCAGAAAATAGATAAAATGCATAAGTAAAACACGAAGAACACTCTATGACAATCAGTGTTGTGGAGAAAATAAGGGAGAATGGAAGGGAGTATGGGGGAAGTAGGGCTTTTGTAATTTTATTTTTTTTCTCTTATGTTTTGGAATTTTAAATAGAATGGTGAGAGCTGAAAAATCTTGCAGCGAGGGAGTGAACCACGTATATACCTGGAAGAAGAATGTAGCAGGTGGAGGGAATAGAGGATGCAAAGTTTCTGAGGCTAGAAAGACACTGAAGTGTTCACAGAAGAGCAGAGAGCCACTGTAGCTGGAACAGAATGAGGGCGGGAGAGAGTGGAAATCGATGAGGTGAGAGAGGTCACCAAACGGGGCAAGAGGGGGCTACAGGCAGATTGGGTCGGCCCTTGTGGATCATCACATGGAATGAAGCCTTGATTCTGAGAGAGATGAGGATTTGATAGCAGGTTTTAAACAGGGAGAGACATGAAAAACTCACATTTTCATAGCATTGCCCTGGTTTAGACTGCAGCAGGGAAGGGTACAATGCAGGGATGCCATTCGGGAGGCTATTTCAGAAATTGACAGAGTTGGTGCAAATCGGGGATGCAACCCTGTGGTTCAAAGAAAGTACTCAATGTTGGATACATACGTGGAAATGATCCATACCTTGTGGAAGGCAGTATTGGCATCCTTGTTAAAATCATGGGCTCTGCCATCAGGCTGCTGAGGTTCAATTTGTAGTTCAAGCACTTACAAGCCGTGGAACCTTGGAGAAGTCCATTAAAGCCTGAGCCTCATGCAGTTATTGTAAAGATTAACTCAGAAATTACAGGAGAAGCACCAAAGATAGTGCCTAGCTCATAAAGCTTGAACTGTTACCTGGCGTTGTTATTGTCATGCTTTCTTTTATCACTGAACTTGAGAAAAGCTTAAGTTGGAAGCACGAAGCATTTAGGTTGTTTTGTTTCATGGTCTGCTTTCAGCCCATGAATCTTGTAATATTTTCCAAAAAGCCAGAAGTGCTTATAGGATTTGTTTGCCATAGGTGCTTAGAAGTAAAATATAGAGCCTTCTGTTTCTTGAGCCCTGCCTGCACTTGGTTCTCACATTGAAAGCCACAAAAAGATGCATTGCTATCAAATGGTTATTGAGAAAAGAAGATGTAAAAATAAAGTGCGATGCATTGGCTTTTAATGGTTATTGAGGAAAGAAGATGTAAAAATAAAGTGTGATAGCTCTCTCACATCAAGTTTCTTAGCTCTCAAACCAGTTCTTTGTTGATATATATTATATGTTTGGTTCCTGGATGGGGGCTCAAGACAAAGAATGAAGGATTTTAAGAGCCATTTTGCTGGCAGATACGTTGGTCAGCAACCTTGTCATGTCCAGTGCAGGGGCAACTATACCGTTGAGAGTAGAAAGAAGTAGTTATCATGCATTTAGTGCTATGCATATTATACCTGTCATCTTGTGAGACAGGTGAGATTATCCCTACATTCCAGATAAGTAAAGCTCAACAGCATTCAGTGCCCATAGACATAACCAGCTATCTTTCATCCTGGCTTTTCATGGCAGAAGTAGCTCACGTCATTCTTGGGCAACTTCAGCTCTTCAGGTACCTTGCAGTCTAACAGATCAGAAAATGTGCCACAGTCAGTCTTTTTTCTGAACCCATGTTTCTCAATTGCCTCTGGTATTGTTGCCATTCCCATTACATAGGAGCATATCCAAACTTCAGATGTATGCATGTGTCCTTTTTCCTCGTTTTCAGAATTGGCTTAAGCTCTTTTCATATATCAGCTTTCGTATACTCTTAAATCATGTTTGTATCTCTTCTTGGAATTCTTGTGGAATTACTGGTATTTTTTTGGTCCTGCACGTGTTCCTAAATTATATAAAGTGTTGTGCCCTTTGATGGTGGTCCTTAGGGGCACACAGTGACAGGATAATAAAAAAGTGAGTGATGAGTCATTAAACCATTTGGTATGACAGCTAGTTGGCTATTGAGGGATACAGTTTTCCCACTTTTCCTATTACCACCAGCCAGAGAGTGAAATGAGTTGAATAAAATAAAATGTAACCATATGGACCACTTAGGCTTTGAGGGAGCCCAGTCCAGCTGTTGGAGGCAGATGGGGTTCTTCAGTGGTTACTGTATCTTCAGCATTCAAAAATCTTTTAGGCAAGAGGCTCCAAAGTAAGCATTATTGCAGAAGGTGACAGAGTCTCAGTGACTTATTCACCACCTGTCACCTTAGTGTTGCAACAGATGCACTCAGTCAGTCTCTGGAATTTCAAGCCCATGGCCATGCATAAACTGTTAAAGATGACTTCCCAGCAGATAGTCCATTCATCTTCCTGAGTTTAGGGGACTATCAGAGGCCCGAGGCACAGGTGTAGAAACATCAGAAGAGTTATCCTCCAGAAAATGGAAATTAATGTCCCATCATAACGTTAGCCATCCTCCTCCTGTTTATATGGCTCCCATTAAATGATGAAACAATGGATTGTCATCATTGGAAAGCTGATTCCATAAATATGAGAGAGCAGCATTTACTTTGATTCCTAAGACATTTGTCATCACTCATGCTAAGGACTCATGAGCAGGTGGTAAGGATTATGGGATTTATCAGGGAAGGCTCAAATGGGCTACTCACCAGCTCCATTGCAGAGGCAGGAGGGGACTAGTAGAGGAGTTATGTCACTATCAGCCGCAGACAAGGTGTGCGACAAAATATGGCAAAGGACAGCTGCGTTAAACCATTTGTGTTGCTGTTTTCCCATGATGCACTAAGCCAGAGGTCTGGAGCCTTGCTTTCCCCTCCAGAAACTCTGTTGAGGAGAGACGTTTTCTCTCCTGTGATAGTTCTCTTTTAGGACATTGCTGTCTGTCTTTTCCTTTCATTCACTAGATTAGTGTGTGTGTGCATGCGTATGTGCCTGTGTGTGTTTCAGATTGCTAGTACCTGTCAGTGAGGAAATCGGAAGGGCAGATATTTGGCAAATTAGAATTGTGTCTGAGATTTTCCTAAATCAGAATAGCCTTCTGACCGTGTTGTTTTGGCACATCAGTGCTAGATCCGGTTTCTTCTGACAGTGTTTCTCTATAGCATCTCACCTGGAAGATCTTGATGTAATAATAGGCAGAAGAGGACAGACTTGAAATCCCGGACTCAAGAGTCAGACAGACCTAGGTTCTGCATCCCTGCTGCGCCTCTTACTGACTAACGTTTCTGAACCCTGCTTCCTCTAAGTAAAGGTTTTGGTCCAAAGTAGTGCTCAGCAGATAAGGTTATTATTATTTATCCTCCCCCACTGCCCAGAATCTCCTAACCCCACTCAGATATCCAGGCTTAGTGTTTGAAGGTTGCGCATAGTTGAAAAATAACTAACACCTGCATGCAGCTTTACATTTTGTAAAATAACTTCCTCTCATTTAGTACCTTCAAAAGTACAGGAGGATAGGAATTGTTAAAATTGTCGTCACCATCGTCATCGTCACTACTGCCATCATTTTATGTATGAGAATGGGGAAGGCTGGGAGTGCAGGGACCCAGTTCAAATCCAAATCCCTCTCTGCTCTTTTCCTACCAGGATGATGCTAAAGAAGGTTAGTCTTGCCAGTGAAATGTTTTATTTCTCCCAAATGTGTATGGTAACTTGATGATGACACCTCCCGATACCTTTCTCCCTCCCCTCTATTTTCCCCCTCATAGTGCTCAATCAGGCTAATGCTTCCCGGGGTTCTCTGGTATGGGTGGACTCTGATGGACCACTGGGTGGGAAAAGTACCCTCGGTGTTCCTCCTGTCCTGCAGGGAATCGTGAGTGAGTGAGAAGGAGATCAAGAAGGTTTACTCATTCTGGAGAGAGTCCTGAGGCCCTTTGAACCTGGAAGTCATCCAGCCTCTCCACCTCCTTTTACTCTGTAATGCTGGTTGAGTTATAAAGTGAAATAAACACAGACTTAAAGGATTTGGAGAGTCAATGGATAATTCATTTTTCCTAGGTTCCTGTTCAGGATTTTAAGTCTGAAAAGAGCTCCAGAAATCTTAGAGACCTTTTAAAAATTGCAAAGATGGATGGAATAAATATTGCTAGATTTTGGTGGGTTTGTTTTAAGAGTATAAGAACTTATGGTAACTTGAATCTAGTTTTGTGCCATTTTTCTAAGTTCATAGCTTTGTATGGATAGAGATGGAGATTGGAAAGGCATTGAGGTAACAGATATCATTGTAGTCATTTTGCACTTAGAAAAACTGCTTTGCCTTTTGCCCTATAGCTTCAGACCTAAAATTCTGTTGTCTTTTGGTTGGATTATCTTATCTCCCTTTTTCATTAATTTACCTACACAAAACTATGTTGATTCCCTGCTGAAGGGTTGTCTCTTGTACTAAGTGATGGGGACATAGTGACGAGAAGGACAGAATTCAGAATTCCCAGAGACAGACATGTGATATGTGTCATTGTCATTATTAGGTGCCATCTGATTCCTTCTGACTCATAATGACCCTATGTACAACAGGATGAAACACTGCTGAGTTCTCCGCCATCCTCACAGTTGTTACTGCGTTTGAGCCCATTGTTGCAGCCACTGTGTCAGTCCATCTCTTTAAGGGCCTCCCTCTTTTTCACTAACCCTCTACTTGACCGTGCATGATGTCCTTCTCCAAGGACTGGCCCTTCCTGATAACATGTTCAAAGTATGTGAGATGAAGTCTCATCATTCTGGCTTCTAATGAGCATTCTGGCTGTCCTTCTTCCCAGACAGATTTGTTCATTCTTCTGGCAGTCCATGATACGTTGAATATTCTTTGCCAGCACCATAATTCAAAGGCATCAGTTCTTCGTCGGTCTTATTTATTGTCAGCATTTGCATGCATATGAGGTGACTGAAAACACCATGACTTGGATCAGGCGCACCTTAGTCCTCAAAGTGATATCTTTGCTTTTTAAACACTTTAAAGAGGTCTTTTGCAGCAGATTTGCCTAATGCAACATGTTATGAAAGGTACATAGAACGTATGTTTTAGTTTCTGCAGATTTCTGAAGACAAGGTAGATTTTCTTGTGCCTGGGATAATTTAGCCTTTCCTGTGGTCAGAGGTATGCCATTGTTGTGTGCTGTTGAGTTGATTCCCACACATAGTGTTCCTATATGACAGAGTAGAGCTGCCCTATAGAGTTTTCTAGGCTGTCATCCTTATCTGAGCAGATCACCAGGTCTTATATACTGCAGAGCCACTGGGTGGGTTCGAACTGCTGACATTTTGGTTAGCAGCCCGGCGCTTAACCATTGTGCTATGAGGGTTCCTTGTCAGAGATATAGACTATGTGTATTACTAGTATGGTTTGGGTGAAAATCACACGTAAAGTAGAAAATTTTTATGACCTTTTGTGTATTCCAATAAACATTCTTAGTCCATGTCAAGGAGTGTCGGCTCTACTCTTTGTTAGTTTTTTCTCTGAAAACATTAGCCTTAACTTTTATTTTGTTTTAGTGAAAATGCCAACAAAACAAAATTAAGAAGTAAAATTCTAAAAAAAAGGAAAAAAAAAAAAAAAGGTGACAAGGTTTGCCATATACTTAGATGAAAAACATAAGAATTTGATTTTGGCTGCATATGCCAATTTTAGAGAAGTATCCCTTGGTTGGTACAGCCTATTTTACAAAAGTGACTTTTGCATGTCATGAGATTCTAAGTCAGAATAAAATTGAAATTTGAGTTCAATTAATAAAAAAAATCATTAAGAAAGTAATAGTAACAAATATTAAGTTAATCATAAATTGCTCAGATTAACTTAAAGGGGGAACTACTTAGAAAGGATATACGCCTCCTAGATTCTGAAGAAAGTTGAACAGGAAGGTTCTAGAAACCATGGCAGTTACAGGTAGGGACTACAGGAGAAGTTGTTCATGGACTCCGATTCCAAGGCTCTACCACTGATGTAACTTAAACTCTGCGTCCAAATTCCAGATGACCAGGAGAGACTCCGATTATCTCAGTTTGGTTCAACTGTCCATACCTGTTCTAGTCAACTTTGCACAGAGCAGAAGAGAGAAATCTGCTGCTGTTCACTCAGCAATGGCTATAGGAACAAACTCTGAGAAAGAGTGAGTCAGGCAGTTGACCAGTATATGTGCTTCAGTACACCTTGGTGCCTGGCATGGCCATTCACACTTCTTCCCTTCCCTGCCAGAGATACCCTGCTGTGTGCCACGATACAGCTATCATACAAACAGCCAGAGTTGCCAGTCATCCCCTACCCATCCAGTTCCATCCAGATGCTGCCTTCAGATGCTCTGTAATTAGCCATTGTCAAAGCTACTTGTCAGTCACTGGGCTTCCTAGGTGATGTGCTTGTCTCCCTGATGTTTATCTGTATCTTGTCTCACAATTCAGAGATCTGCGGATGAAATGGTGAATTTAAGTACCATCAGTCTAACCTGTATCCGGTATTTGGGAAGAATGGTGGGGGTAAAAGCAAAATTAAAAAAATAAAATAATGTGGTTGGTGAGGCATTGAGGAAATGCCTTTCACACAACTTTAACCATCCCTGAAGACAAATCATCAGGCATGAAAAGGACTGGTCAGTGGGGGGGAGAGAGATGCTGATGAAGAGTGAGCTAATTAAATCAGGTGGACACTGGAGAGTGTGTTGGCAACTCTTGACTGGAGGGGGGATGAGAAGATAGAGAGAGAGGGAAGATGGCAAAATTGGCATGAAACGAGAGACTGTAAGGGCTGACTCAATAGGGGGAGAGCAAGTGGGAGAAGGGAGTAAGATGTATGTAAACCTACATGTGACAGACTGATTGGAATGGTAAATGTTCACTTGAAGCTTAATAAAAATTAATTATAAAAAAAAAGGGGGGGGGAACATGCTATAGGGAAGGTTCCTAAAGAATATTAGGAGGCCTTAGCTAATATTTGTCATTTCCCTCCACAGTTACTCATTCTGTCTTCTCTAAGTCTTTATGGTGAATCAAATATTCATTCATCAAATGCCTGAATCCTTGGTGGCCCCTGTCTATATAAGGTTCTAGTAATCTTCCCCTTAACCCTTGTTGTCATATTCTTCACGATCACCACTACTATTTATTGAGCGTCTACCAGGTGCTAGGAATTGGGCTTCGTGCACTATGTACATTTCCTTAGTCAGTCTTTACCACAACTCAGGAGGTGGGTACTATTTAGAGAAGAGTTAATGTGCTAGGTTACTAATTTGCCTAATATTACAGCCAGGAAATAGTAGAAACAATTGTCATGGATTGAATTATGTCCCCCCAAAAATATGTGTATCTATTGGGCTGGGCCATGATTTCAAGCATTGTGGTTGTCCTCCATTTTGTGACGTAATTTTGTGTTAAAAGGATTAGGGTAGGATTGTAACACCACCCTTACCCAGCTCACACCCCTGATCCAATGTAAAGGGAGTTTCCCTGGGGTGTGACCTGCACCACCTTTTATCTCTCAAGAGATTAAAAAGGAAAGGGAAGCAAGCAGAGAGTTGGGGACCTCATACCACCAAGAAAGCAGTGCCAGGAGCAGAGCATGTCCTTTGGATCTGAGGTTCCTGCGCTGAGATGCTCTCAGACCAAGGGAAGACCATTGCATCATAAGGACCTTCCTCCAGAGCCAACAGAGAGAGAAAGCCTTCGCCTCGAGCTGACGCCCTGAATTTGGACTTGTAGACTGGTTGAGTGTGAGAGAATAAACTTTTCTTTGTTAAAGCCATCCACTTGTGGTATTTCTCTTACAGCAGCCCTAGATGACTAAGACACCAATCTACATAGGTTTTCAGGATCTTTTTTCCATTATGCTACTTTGTCTTTTACTCATGGGATGAAAACATTTTACGGCATGAAAACTGGAAGTATGAATCAAGGATGAAGCTACTTGATAAGACCAGCCAGGTTGGCTAGTGCCACAATGGAGTGCCGTATTTTCCAGAAAAATGAACTATCCCTAGCCCCTGATAAGGCTCCATATTTTGAGAAGCCAGTCAGCCACATGATGGCAGGTTAAATGCATTGGGCTGCTTCCATTTTGTAGGGGACAAGCCCGGGTTAAAGTAAAACAGTGGAAGTCACAGAAGATTGAAAATAAAATCCAAATTTTGTGACACTCAGTCAAGTGTTTGTTGTATATATAGTAATATTTTCCCAGTAGTGTTAAATAGTACGACTCACAGAGTGTTAATAGGCCATCAATCCACCCAATGATTATCAGGTAAGCGTTATTTCAATAGCTTTGTTTTTTTGCAATGAGAAACAACAAACTCAAGAGATCGATTAGTTTGCCTAAAGTTACAGGTCTGTAAGTGGCAGAGTCAAAATGTTGAATCCATATCTATCTGGCTCCTAGTACATGGTCTTCCCTCCCTGACGTGTTTTTGATATTTTGATCAATTTAATATTTACAGAGATAAGCAATTTAGAAAAAAATACCAGATATTGTACCATGTTATGCTGCTTTATATTAGCTTTTCTCAGTTATTAAAAACTGTAGTCTCTTAATGACTTTAGGCATCCCCACTCACTCCCAAAAAAGAGCCAGCCTGTGTTATCAAGTACATCATCTACTTGCATTGGAGTTTTGAGAGTGGATTAATTTGCATGTGTATATTCATGTCTTAGGCTTCTTTGTGGTCTTGGCTGGGATTTACTCTACTATAGAATGAATTAGGAAATATGGGTGAATTATGAAACTATTAAATGATTACGTGCCTCTGGAAAGCAATGAGCCCCCTAGGTACTGTGCTTATACGAATTTACTCAGATGCTTCTGCCGAGTCTGGATTCTCTTCACTGTGAAAACAGGCTTTGAATGTTCTTATTTTGACAGCATCTGTGGGAGTGCTTTAAACCCAAGTCACTTCCAGGCTTTGGACTTCTTTATTCAGCCACATTCCTTGGAACAATACGGCTTAGAAATTTGTTTGGTAATGGGGAAAAGACCTTGGTTTGTTTTATTGTCAAATTCCAATTGCCTTGTGAATGAAACGTAGAGCTAGTGTCTGTAATGCAGTTGCCTCGGCATAATACAAAATGCTCATTGTGGACTCCTCTGAGGAAAAAAAAAAAATGTAGAGCTGTTGAAAAGGATGCTGCTTATGCCCCTACAATGTTCAGCCAAGTAGGACCTGTAAAGATCCATCTTCAACTTGTGACATACGTTTGAGTGTCACCAAACTTCTGTATTTTCTGAGCTGGAAATGGAGTAAACGACCTGGGAGCTTGTTTTTCTTCTCCTACGCCTCTTCACAAGAGCCTCTGACATTTCTGTCACCAAATTTCCCCGTGGTCACATCGCATCTTCCTTGTTGTACTCTGTACTGAGGATGCTATTTGATACCTGATAAATTATTTAAGGATTTAATAAAATAAAGCATGGCATGAGTTGTTCATAAAGGACAAATTGTAAGATGAGCTTTAATCACGTCCATGGGTTTGGGAAGTAATTTGTACTTTTATCTGCAAAAGACTAACCTGAAACCCATTGCTGTCGAGTCAATTCTAACTCATAGCAACCCTATAAGACACAGTAGAACTGTCCCATAGAGTTTCCAAGGAGAGCCTGGCAGATTTGAACTGCTGACCTTTTGGTTAGCAGCCCAAAGCACTTAGTTACTACGCCATGAGGGTTTCCGAAAGACTAACCATTACAGTCCATATAATTGTTGTTGTTAGGTGCTGTTGAGTCAGTTCTGACTCAAAGCGACCCTATGCACAACAGAACAAAACACTGCCTGGTAACTGTGCCATCCTCACAGTAGTTGCTATGCTTGAGCTCATTGTTGCAGCCACTGTGTCAGTCCACCTCGTTGAGAGTCTTCCTCTTTTCCCCTGACCCTGTACTTTGCCAAGCATGATGTCCTTCTCCAGGGACTGATCCCTCCTGACAACATGTCTGGAATATGTAAGACTCAGTCTTGCCATCCTTGCTTCTAAGGAGCATTCTGGTTGTACTTCTTCCAAGACAGATTTGTTTGTTGTTTTGGCAGTCCATGGTATATTCAATATTCTTTGCCAACACCAAAATTCAAAGGCGTCAGTTCTTCTCTGGTCTTCTTTATTCATTGTCCAGCTTTCACATGCGTATGATGTGATTGAAAATACCATGGCTTGGGTCAGGCGCACCTTAGTCTTCAAGGTGACATCTTTGCTCTTCAACACTTTAAAGAGGTCCTTTGCAGCAGAGTTACCCAATGCAATGTGTATTTTGATTTCTTGACTGCTGCTTCCATGGCTGTTGATTGTGGATCCATGTAAAATGAAATCCTTGACAATTTCAGTCTTTTCTCCACTTAACATGATGTTGCTCATTCGTCCAGTTGTGAGAATTTTTGTTTTCTTTATGTTGAGCTGCAATCCATACTGAAGGCTGTGGTCTTTGATCTTCGTTAGTAAGTGCTTCAAGTAGTCCATATAATATGTAACCCCAATTTGAGGAGACCCATGTTGAGTCAGTTTAGATATTATTATATGTTGATGCTCTAGCCAGTTTTTGTTATTGTTTGAATGGGAATATCTGAGGACAAATTAAACTTACTTAAAAATCAAGTGGTGTAGTTTTCAGAGTTCTTTGAGATACGGTGATTTAGAGAAGCTTAAAGGAGCCCTGGAAACCCTGGTGGCGTAGTGGTTAAGAGCTACAACTGCTGACCCAAATGTCGGCAGTTCAAATCCACCAGGCACTCCTTGGAAACTCTGTGGGGCAGTTCTACTCTGTCCTATAGGGTCGCTATGAGTTGGAATCGACTCGATGGCAGTGGGTTTGTTGGTTTAAAGGAGCCCTGTTGCATAACAGTTAAGTCTTCAACTGTCAGTTTGAACCCGCCAGAGACTCTGTAGGAAACAGAGTTAGCTATCTGTCCCCATAAAGATTACAGCCTAGGAAACCCTATGGGGCAATTCTACTCTGTCGGTAGGGTCACTGTGAGTCACAATCGACTTAAAAGAGGCACACAACAACAATAAAACCCAACCCAGTGCAGTCGAGTTGATTCCGACTCATAGCGACCCTACAGGACAGAGTAGAACTGCCCCATAGAGTTTCCAAGGAGCGCCTGGTGGATTCGAACTGCCAGCCTCTTGATTAGCAGCCATGGAACTTAACCACTACGCCACCAGGGTTTCTGCAACAACAATAGAGAAGCTTAAAGGCAGGAGAGACCTTGAGTGACTTCTGTCTCTCTTTCTCTCTTTTTCTCTCTGTCTTCAAATGTAACCAGGTTAAGGGACTGGCCTCTTGTGTTGGTAAAATTTCATGTACCTGGAAACGTAGGGTCTCTTCAGTATAAAAGAGGCTCTGAAGGCTTGCTGCTGCTCTTAACTCTCATCAAGACCCAGTTTTGGTGTTGGGAGATGAGCACACGGTTTCAAGAACTGTTCTTTCGAAGCTTGGCATGCCCTGGAATTTATGTTAGGTAGATCCTAGTTATCTTTACAAGCTTGTAATTAAGGTCTCAGGAACCCAGTATTTGTTTTTAGGAAACGGAATAGATTAGAGCCCCAAATAATTTTGGAAGGTGTATTATTTTAGATGTATTCACAGTATCTTTTGAATAATTTATATTTGTGGTTTTGTAGCATTTGCTTAGTCTCATTATGGGGCAGGAAGTTAGGTAAGAAATACACCAAAGAAAAATGCATTACTGTCATTCTACTTACCTTTCAGATAAAGAGCAAAGAGTGTGTTTAGCTAGCATTTGTGACTCTGTTACAGACTATTATTGCCCATTAATGGATGAAATTATATTTCAGTTCTCCAGGATCTATTTTTATACCAGAAAATCTAATGTATTCTCTCTCTCCTGTCTTCCTTTTTCCTCACATATGTACACATAACAACACACACAGACACAGACACACACACACACACAGACATCTGTGGGCATTATACAAACTCTGTCTTAATTAAAGTTTTTGTTTTCTTGACTGTCAGAAACAATGTAATTTTTGTTCATTATAACTTTTCATTTTCCTTCTGAGGACATTCATATTAGCCTTAGGTATGATTCCATATAATTTTAGATGTATACACTTTAGAAATTTCTCCTAGCTAGAATATGGGAGGACACTATATTCAATCCTGAAAGCACCTTTCCTCACATGATGCCGTTAATAGTAAGGCAAGAGGCCACATGCTACAGCCCTAGTATCTTGTCCAGTAAAAAGATCCCTTTCCAGTTAGAATTTAAATAGAATGGCGTGAGTTACCCTAAACCAAAACCAAACCCACCGCCATAGAGTCAATTCCTACTCATAGTGACACTATAGGACAGAGTAGAACTGCCCCATAGGATTTCCAAGGCTATAAATCTTTATGAAGCAGACTGCCACGTTTTTTCTCCCATGGAACGGCTGGTGGGTTCAACCCACTGACCTTTTGGTTAGCGGTGGAGCACTTTAACTACTGCATCACCAAGGCTTTTATGAGTCACCCTACTCCCCATGAATGTTTCCTGGTAGTGTACCCATATGCATCCCTACTCTACCCAGGTTCTTTTTTTTAAAGATGTAGGTTCCTTGTGAAGAAGAAACACCTTAAGTTAGAATACTTCTGACTCCTTTTTAAGGCTAGGAAGGTTGAGTATCTTCTGAAGATGTGTCCAACTTCCTAGGTTTGGGAGGGGTGTAATTGTTTGAAGGATTACTTGCATTTGCAAACAGTTTTCGGCACTGCTGAGCCTTCTCAGGATAAGGATAAGAAAAAAATGTATGACCCATGACATTCTTGTGTTTTGAGTGGTTGTGTCTTAGTAGTGAGAAGAACAAAACAAAACAAAAAACAAACCACTTGCCATTGAGTCAATTCCGGCTCATAGTGACCCTATAGGTCAGAGTAGAATTGCCCAATAGGGGTTCCAAGGAGCACCTGGTGGATTTGAACTGCTGAGCTTTTGGTTGGCAGCTGTGCTCTTAACCACTACACTGCCTAGGTTTCTCTTAGTTGTGAAGGGTGTTAATTAAAAAGCTTATTTAGTGAAATGGAATCAGAGTAATAATATAAGAAAAAAAATACAAAATGACAATGAAAATAAAATCATTTGAAAGTTTAATGGAAAAATGAAACAAACTCAGAAGTTTAATTTGAAATATAACAAGTTGGCTTATGATTGACAGTCCTCCAATATTTTTACCTCATAGGATGTCGCTTTAAGGTTAACTGTTCTCCTGTTCAAATCCACTCACTGGAATTCCTGGTTCCCCGCAGCAATGGTGGGAATGATCCAGAAGAGAAAGCCACTACCACTTCTCTGCTGGTATCTTTCCAAACTTGAGGGACCTTATTTGTAAAGAGGCTGGTGGTTCCGTGGTAGAATTCTCACCTTCCATGCCAGAGACTCAGGTTCGATTCCTGGCCAATGCACCCCAGTCGCAGCTGCTACATGTCTGTCAGTGGAGACATGTGTTGCTATGATGTGAAACAGGTTTCAGAGATGCTTCCAGACTAAATTGAACTAGGAAGAGAGGCCTGGCTATAAACTTTCTAAAAATCAGCCAGTGAAAATCCTGTGGATCATAGCAATCCAGTCCCCAACTGATCATGGGGATGGCATACAACCAGACGGCATTTCATTCTGTTGTGCATGGTGTCACCATGAGTTGGGGCTGATTCAGTAGCAGGTAACAATAACAACATTTGTAGAAAGCTACTTCTCTAGGTAGCAAGAAGTCTTCAGCTTTGAAAAGAGTGTTCTAAACTTTAAATATTAATAAAAAGGTAAACCTAAAAATGTTTAAAAAGTTAAAAAAAAAAAAAGAAGGAAAGAAAAGCTGCTTTAGAGAGTAGTGAAAGGTAAAGTTCCAAACATCTGAGGCCATTTCATTTCCACCTCAGAGCCCCCAAGGGCAGAGAAGGCCCTGTTGTGACAGCTGGGAAACAGGGCTTTGACAACAGGAAAATCTTTGCTCTGAGAGATTCTGGAAGAGCAGGTGTGATTAAAAAGCAAACAAACCCTGAAATTAAAATGAAGGAAAACTGTGCAATTCCACAACAAATTGGACCGTTTGAAATTGCACTCTTGCTTCAAGATGCCAAATGGGAAAGTGCCACCTTCTATTTGTAGGATCTCTTTTATTAGTTTTATACAAATTTTCTTGCTCCATAGACATGGAAATGCAACATTATGCATGTTGTCTTTGTTGTGAGTGGAAAGACAACAAGAGGCCTTTTCTAGCGCTTTCCTGCTGTTCCAGGTAGCTCAGAGCGATGTTTTATTTTGTGAATTCTTCCCTATGGCTTCCTGGCTCATATTAATAACCCATGATCTGGATGGCCACCAAAAGGGCCACTGATCTTTTAGCAGCTCTTGTATTTTTGGTAGTTGATGTTGTTTGTGTTTTTCCTTCTTATTCTTTTTTTCCTTTATACATTGTTTGTTCTCCCCTTTTGTGTGTTTACATATTTACTGGCTCTAAGGATCTACTGCCTTTAGAAATAGACTACGTGGTTGCTGTGAGCAGGGGAAACATGAAAGGTGATTAACTTTTTCGAAATAAGCCAGGACTCAGTTATAAAGTGCAAAGAGAAAAGGCAACATGGAAGGGGCTAGTTTCTCAAGTTTTTCACCAAAAGAGGGCACACTTGGGTTTGGGATTGTTGAGAACGGTTCTCAGATGGCAAGGCTTGTGGGTTGATGTTACAGTGGCTTTATATGGTGGTAGATATGTCCCATATTCCATACTCTGTTCACTTCATATATAATACACAGTCAAGTCAGCTCTTTCTCTCTTTCAAAAACTATAGAAAATGTCCAGTGAAGAAATGCATGATGAATTCCTCTTAGATAAATTTTATTTCGGGTCATCCTGTGACTTGTTGACCTGAGACATGTTTCAGGAATGTTTTCCAGAAGATGTCTTACTTTTGCATGATTCACTATGATTAGATTGGACCCCTGTAGAGAGAAAGATAAATGAAGTGGCTTAGGAGAGTGCTTAGGAGTGCAGGTTCTAGAATCTGATTTATGGCTATGGTACTTACTAGCTTTGTGACCAAGTTGACTGACTTCTCTGAACATCTGTTTCTTCATCTATAAAATGGAGATACCAATAGTGCCTACTTCATATAGTTGTACAACTTAAATGAGAGGATGTATGTAATGCACTTAACATAGTATCTCTTAAGGAGTAAATCAGCTATGCTCATGAAATACATAAAGGGGAAGAAAGGGAAGGTTCCAGGTGAGGATTGGCTCCCCGGGGACTGTAAGTACCTTTTGAATGTCCTATATGATTTTATTTGAAATATATTTTTAAGCCATTGTTATCAGTCAGTATCTTTGTTACAATTAGTTTTCGGGATTGTACATTATTTTTTATCTTAATAATCAGATTGTAAGGATGAATAAACAGAAGAACTTAATAAAATTTGCCTTTCTAAGTGTCATAGCAAGGAGCCCTAATGGCACAGTGGTTGGTGGTTCAAACCCACCCAGTGACCCCATGGGAGAAAGACTCTGCTGATCAGTTTTTGTAAAGATTACAGACTAGAACACCCTAAACGGCAGTTCTACTCTGTCACACGGGGTTGCTATGAATCAGAATCAACTCAACGGCACACAACATCAGCAACAAATGTCACAGCAGTGGGACAGCTTTTAGCTCCTGCCTACCAAGCGTCTGATAAAAGCACAATCCCTTCTTAATGTTTGATTACAGAATGCCGAAGACACTTTCTGTGTAAAACTTCTCATAAAATGATGTGCCATTTGATTACCAAGCAGACAACTTGTCAACAGGTCTGTTGCTACCAGGTCACATAGGAACTTGGAGAAGGGTTCGTGGGTGGTTGCTCAGAGAGTACGTTATCTTTCTGATCTAAGGAAATACGTTGTCTTTGAATTTAAGGCAATGTTGAAAGCCCCCTTTGGCTAATATTGGAATGACTTGAGTTCAAGGGGGATAATCTAATCTTTCTAGTTGCCTATAGATTGCAGAAGGCATCTCAGGGAGAGATTTAGTGTTGGAGAACCCACTAGAAAGCTCTTACTTGGCAGTGGGAATACTACACACTGAAAAACAACATTATGTTTTAATGCCATCTACTCAGACTAAGCGCTGGGGTTTTTGTCACTCATTGGAAGACTTTGAGGAGGCTAATAAAATATATTAGAAGCAGGTTGCTCAAAATGGTTCTAAAAATGGAAAAAAGCCCAAATGTTTATTGCAGCAACTTTATTGCCAGGAAGCGTGGGCTTTAATATATGCAGCTGGGTTTCTGAGAAATTTCAGACTGGTAAGAATTATTTGGATTGCACGAGCGTAATTATGTTACAGTTTGAGAGTTAAATCTCTCTTTGTTTTTATCATGCATTTGATTTTATTAATCTTTTAGGTGGGAGCAGCTCATGAGGAAAAGCTGTTAGCCAGCCAAAGGCAGGAGCTGGGGTCCATCCAAGATACCTTCATTAAAAAAAAAAAATTACTGGCCAGTAAATCCAGCTTTCTGTGTCAGCTTTGAGATCTCCCTTTGGTGATGTTTGTGTAGCATCTGTAAATGACTCCTAGTGAGTTGTCAGCCCACCAAGAATTCTAGTCAGATGGAATGAGTTTCCAACACGGGGTCTTCCTGGTTTGTTGCAGGAGAATCCCTTGCCTCAAATGGTTATTATCCATTTTCCAGAATTGAGAGCAAAATTTCTTTAGGAGGGCTAATTAACTGCCATGTCAATAGTTAGAAGTTTTTCTCTGCCCTGGCTCTTTGTTTTACACTGGGAAGGTGTAGCAAAGAAAAGAAAAGAAAAAAAATCTTAGTACATGGCTGAAATGGTGGAAATTCTACACTCAGTGAAAGGAATGTTACCTTCAGAGTCTTCCCTTAGATCTCACCATGGCTTTTAATCAATAAACTTCTTGAGTACCTTTTATGTATTTTGTGAGGGATAAAGTAGGGTAAAGTGTGGGAGCTGGCCTCAATGAATTTAAAGCAAATTGCAGAGAATATTACACAAGTAAAACCACTGTGCAAAATAAGTGGGCTTGCAAATGTTAAGTGCTAAATTATGAAATATAGGATATAGTTGCTTTGGAAGCTCAGAGAAGAGGGATGTTGGTGAGAGCTAGGTTAGTGAAACTCAGCGATGGTCCTAGAAGAATGATCAACTGCAAAGGTTTAGATAATTGAAAATGCAAAGCATTCCTTAACAGATGATCCCCACATATGGTGAGGAAAAATACAGAAAGCAGCTTGTGCGTAGAGAATTGGTGCTGATGGAGTATTAGGGAACTGGGTTGAATGGGAGACATGTGTCCAGACTGCAGGCATTCATTATTTTTGAAATTGTTTTCATCGCCAGGGAATACTTCAGTCTGAGATTTGGGCAAGACTGCTATATGTAAAGAGTTCACATGCAAAGTCCCTACCCCATAATTCAGTGTCAAAGACAGGCTTCCCTCCCTTGGGTGACAAATTGCCTTCTCGTTTCTAATCTTATTTTGAATTCTATGCAAGCTGAACTAGAACTAGGTGGAATTGAATAAGTATTATTTTTTTCATTCCAAACACTTCTACTACCCCAAGGTGGAACCTCCTTTTCTGTCTGTAAGTTATTTAACCCTGTGGCTTCCTCTTCAAACATTAAAATTGTTAGTAGTGAAAGATTTTGTTGGTGATTTGATGAGAGTAGAGCCATTCTCTCAAAGCATTTTACAATAGCATTTAGTGTTTTATACCACATAGGAAACACTTTGAAATTAATATTGAGCTCCCTCTAAAATGTTCTAGTTCCTTTACTCATTTGTTGGATGCTGTCAAGTCGATTCTGGCTCATAGTGACTCTATATGACAGAGTAGGACTTCCCCATAGGGTTCCCTAGGCTGTAATCTTTACAGGAGCAGATGGCCAGGTCTTTTATCCTGTGGAGCCACTGGTGAGTTCAAACCACTGACCTTTTCAGTTGGTAAGCCAAATAAAAAAAAAAAAAAAAATTTTTTTTTTTTTTTTTTAGCCAAGTGCTTAACAATTGTGCCACTGGGGCACTTTTTACTCACATAGTACTTTATATTGGTAGTAAGTGAGTAAGGAACAGCAGTTCCATTTAACAGATGGGAACCATGAGTTACCAAGACATTAAATGATAGTTTGGAATTGCAAAGTCAGTCAAAAGAACATTCCTGATTTCCTAAATTCTCACCCTAATTCTCTTCCTAAATGCCTTTGGTCCCCCAATTACCATATTTTCATCTACACCTCTTGTTTTCTCCTTAATATATGTAGCCTATATACAGTGATTGGCATTGCTAGAGACGGTGATGCATTGTGGTTAAGAGGAACCGCTCTGGAGTCAGAGGGATCTGAGTTTGAGACCTGTCTGTGTGTCTCAAAGTAGTGTGGCTGTGGTCCAGTTATTCAACTCTTCTGTGTTTCAGTTTTCCCAACTGTTAAATGGGTATAATAATGTTACCCACATAAGTAAATTTTTGTGAGGATTAAATGAGTTATATTATGTGAAAAATCCGGGTGGCATAGTGGTTAACTGCTATAGCTCCTAACCAAGAGGTTGGCGGTTCGAACCTGCTAAATGCTCCTTGGAAACTCAGTGGGGCGGTTCTAGTCTGACCTATAAGGTCACTGTGAGTCAGAAGTGACTCAACAGCAGGGTTTTTGTTTTTACGCTTGATATATAATAAATATTAAATAACCCATTGCCATTGAGTCAATTCTGACTCATAGCAACCCTATAGGACACAGTAGAACTGCCCCATAGGGTTTTCAGGGAGTGGCTGGTGGATTTGAACTGCTGACCTTTTGGTTAGCAGCCAAGCTCTTAATCATTGCACCCCCGGGGCTCCTGAAAGATCAGCAACTATTACTAAGTTTATACAGTAAAGATCTGTATATGTTTTCCTAAGTTCATCCTGCACTTGTTTTTACATAAGTATCCAGAGAATAACACAATAAAATCATACCTGCTAATTTATAAATTTGACAGAAACTGGTAGGTAAGTAGTAACAGTTTATAATAATGGTATAATTTTATAGCATGCATTTTAAAAAACATTTTGAGACTTAGTTTAGAATCCATACAACAGGTAACATTAAATATGTCACCTAATTGGAATTGAAAATCATTACAAAAATAGATTTATTTCTGAGAATTTGATTACCAAATTAAATGTTTTAAAGACATTTAAAAATTAAATGTTTAACAAATGGCTGAACTACATACAAGACTTCAGAGGCACCGTAGAAGAAAAACTAATAAAACGTTAGAGAAAAATGAAACAGAAACACATGAAACTCTAGGTCAATGGAGACAGTAGAGAATATGAAGAAAGAGAAGAATAGTTGATGATGAAACAATAGGGCAAACCCCTCTGAGGCTGAGTCCTTGGAAATAACAAATGCAAATAATCAGTAAGTTGTTTGCATCTTGAAAAGGTGTAACAGATAAAGCGTGTATGTCGGATGTGAGCCCTGCAATCTAAGATTTTTCACAAAGGATATAAATATAATGAATACATACACTAACTATTCTCCTGATGAAAATGTCTCATGCATTCCGATGTCTCAGATACCTACATAGTATTGTCAGAAATAGTTTCAGAGATTTGAGTGGACTAATAGCCAGAACAATCAGAAAAACAAAACCCAGGGAACTCCTAGGAGAGTCCAACCTAGCATGGGAGTCAAAATAAAATATTTAACTTTATTTACTCACAAATAGTAACATCTTTCTCTACCAGAAATAGTCATTGGGCTCAGTAAGTGTTGACTCTGAGAACAAGAGAGTGAATTATGCTTAGGCTGAAGTATGTGAATCAGCAACTTGCCTTTATTATTAATGTTTAGTAAATATTTGTTGGACAAACGAATGAAAATCTGTTCAAAATTTCACGATATGCTGGGTATAGCTAATATTTGCACTTGTTGTAGTACTGTATTTTTGGTTTAGAAGAGATTGCTAGGAAGAATACCAGTGCTATAGAATATTGATAGGTTTTAACAAAAATGTTAAGGAAGATCCCCAAAAGTCAAATGTGTTTGGGATATGCTGACTTACCCAACATGAAGTAGACTTTAATGTGCTAGTGTGCATTGTGAGTTACCAAGAAGGCTTTCTTGCCAAGCTTATTTCACTATGGCACAAGATCGTCAGCGAGTATCTCATAGACCTGGTGTTCTAATAAACACAGTGCCAAAAACCTACCAACAGATTTGGTATTTGCAATTTCACTAACTGAGTAGCCCTCAGAAGCCCATGATCTAGGGTAATTTGCAGTTTTGTCCAAGATAAATTTTGGACACTGTACAGAAAGTCCCTTAGTTAAGGAGTCCAGCTGTTCCCCACATCCTCAGTTTTTCTTCTGGTGGTGTCACTGTTTTTGAAGTGATAACGCTTTGTTTCTTTAAGAAAAAAGGGCACCAGAGAAAAGCTGATATGGCTGGTGGACAACACTAAAGAGAATGTGTGAAGCCCCTAAACAATCTTAGCCAGAATTTGGAAATTTTAGAGATAGTAAGGAGTGGAAAATTAAATTCAGCTGTGGCTTTTCTTAGTGGTAACACATCCACCGTTGTCTTAAGTTATCTAGGGCTGCTATAACAGAAATACAAGTGGATGGCGTTAACAAAGAGAAGTTTATTTTCTTACAGTCGAGTAGGCTACAAGTCCAAATTTAGGGTGTCAGCTCCAGGGGAAGGCTTTCTCTCTCTTGTCAGTCTTCTCTTGATCTGGGAGTGTCTCAGCACGGGGAACCTCAGGTCCAAAGGATGCAGTCTTCTCCCAGCGCTGCTTTTTTGGTGGTATGAGGTCCCTATGTCTCTCTGCTTGCTTCTCTCTCTCTTTTATATCTCAAAAAAGATTGGCTTAAGACGTTGCCTAATCTTGTAGACCTCATCAGTATAATTGACACTAATCCATCTTATTACATCACAGTGATAGGATTTACAACATATAGGGAAATCACATCAGAAGATAAAATGGTAGACAATCATACAGTCATACAAGGGAATCATGACCTAGCCAAGTTGACAGAATTTTGAGGGTACACAAGTCAATCCATGACAACCATGTAATTTGGGAGGAAACAAGAAAGAATGATTGAAGAAATTTTACTAAGTTCTCTAGCTAATTGAAAAGTTGCTCTCCATATAACAAAAAGAACCTTACTAAAAGGTAAAAAGGTAGCTAATTTGCATGTAAAGCTGTGTAAAAGAAGCATGTATCTTTAGAGATATATGGACGGAGAAATCTAGGAGCCTGAAGAAGGCTTTCTTTTTTGTGAATTTGAGGATTTCTGATATTTTCGTAATCTCACCTTCCATGGGATGATAATTAAAGTTAACCGAGTACTCTGTGCCATGTTCTGACCAAGAATGTTTATTTTAAAGGAGGCATTGACTCCCACTTTCCAGATGGGGAAACTGAAGGTCAGAGACTTTAACACACTGCATCATACAAGGCTGAGGATCTACACCAAAGCCTGCCTGACCCTGAGCTGCCTCCCCTGCAGCGTGATGCATCTAATAAGTAAATGGCTTCTCAAGTTGGAGTTAATTGAGGAGTCACCCTTTCTGGTTTGTGGTGTAAGAAATTTGACTCCTATATTTTAACGTATAAAATTCAATATAATCCAATTAGTTGTAAAACTGAGCTACCCTGTTTAGAAAATTTCCAATGATTATTTTGAAAGTCTTCCAGGTGAATGTACTTAATGAGGTTACAAATCACCGAGGCTGATTTTTATAGATGTAGACATCCCACTTTTGGATAGTTACTTCTTGAATATTTACTGCTTAACAAACAGCAAACACTCAGTAAATGTGAGTTCTATTATTAATGAAAGTCATAGAATGCATCTTATTTAAATGACATTCAAGCCCAGATTAAATGATATCTTCTCCATGAAGGCTTCTCTTGTCCCCCAAGTTTAGAATATATCTCGCTGGCCCCTAAGGGTCCATAGTGCTACCTGGCATTTAGCATTTCTTTGTTGTTATTATGAGACGCAGTGTGGCCTTGTAGGGTGAACAGAGGATTTGGAGCCAGAACACTTGTAATTAAATACTGGCTCCACCATTTATCAGCTGCACTATCTTCAGCAAAGTAAGTTAACTTCTCTGTGCCTCTGTTTCCTTCTACGTAAAGTGGGAATACAAAGAATACCTATCTTACAGGGTTGTTGTAGCTGGTGCATTAGTACATATAAGGAAGTTGAAGCAATGACTAGCAAGTATTAGTATTCAACTAATGGTAGCTGTTATTGAATTCTAATGTCTACTCTCAATTGGACTGTAAACTTGAGGACAGTGGCCATATGTGATGTCTCTCTTGTACATTACGGGCGCTTGAAAAATATTTTTATTGAATGAATGTGTTGAATGAATGACTATGGCAAATTTTCTTGCATAGTCTTGTTATATTCATGAATTTTTAAAGAACTATAAAAATCAGGTAAATGCTCTGTAGAAAATTAGTTGTATCTCTTTACCCTTTTATTCATGCCCTTTCCACCTTGGCTGATCGCATCTCTACAAATCTTTTTCTCTGCTTAAAGTGGTATCCTTAGGGGAAGAATTATGTAAGAATACCCTTGCTATATGTAATTGAAGTAGTAGTTCATTGTAATTAAATGTAATTGAGAGCATACAGTGAATGGGTCTGAGTAAGAGCGCAGCAGGGATCAAGTCCACAGTGTCCCAGTGCTTTCCTAACCCAGTGAACTGTAATAACCCTGTAGAGTTGAGTTATAATGGGCCCGTGTATCAGTGTTAACAAATACCACTGAGCTCCCCACTGGGGAATTGGCCTTTTAGACAGAGATCTGGTGTATCCTTCTTGGCTTTGGATAGTAGTAGTATAGATAGAATAGTTAAGAGCACAAGGTTGAGGTCAGAAATACATGCGGATTCTGGGCAATTATTCAGACTTGCCCAGTCTTGGTAGCTCCTTTTTTTTTTTTTTTTTGTAGACAAGAGTGTTATGCTATGTCTCTAGATTTCACCCACAAAGAGGTGGTCTCACTGTCTTGCTGTATCTTATAGAGTATCTATTAAATGCTCAGTGCATGTTGTTAGTGTTATTAGGCATTCCAAGGCATCTGTATGGGTTATGTAGATGGCAACTCTTTGAATTGCTGTTTTCAGAATTAGAAAATAAAAACAAACCTGGGAACGCTAATGATGAGAATTTGGTATGCCAGTCATTAATGTATTTCCTCTGAGCTGTAACCTCACTGTTCTGTACTCAGCTTTGGGAAGCTGGAGCTGGGCTTCCCACAAACCGTATTTCTGCTTTGCCTGGTGGCTCTATGTTAGGCTCTGCCAAGAGAGGGCGCTAGAAAAAGACTGCAAGGTTGGAGAGGAACTTTCCTTCTTGTGGGCTCCCTTCCTTCTGCTACCATGAGCATTCCCCAGCAGCGTTTCTTCACCCTGCAGGTGACAGCAGTTCTTTCCTGTAGCTGTAACTGAATCCAGTTAGGGGTTCTTCCAACTTCATACAGTTCCCTCAGAGACCCCAGAAGAGCCAAGCAGCATCCCCTCTTCAGAGGTCTGCACTTCAGCTCCATGGGTCCTTCCTCTAAGTTTCTAAATTTTGGTTATTCCAACCTCTTACCATTGTTCCATCAGCCCTGGGGTCCCTGCCTTTGTCTGCTTTGCTACCTCCATGATACCTTTAAGTTCTCTTTTTATACTTTCAGTTACCTAGTTAATAACTTCATACCTAGTTAACAATTCTTTCTTTCAGATTTTCCCTGTTCAAATAAGTGATGTGGTTTCTGTCTGCTGATGGGAGCCGGACTGATGTGTGTCTTAGGATCAGTCTTTTTTAATAGTGCAAGAGTGAGTGCCAGTTGGCAAAATGCTAACTGGGTGGAGGTTTGCTAAATACTGTTCTTAGATCCAAGGAAGTAGATTAATCCGGAGGGATGGTTTTCTAGGGATATGATGCCCTCATTGCCACTTAAATAAACTGTGACATTTATTGTCTAAACCTTGACGATCGTAGGACATTGTTTTTCATATAGTAAGTGCTACGGGGGGTAACATGACTCACCATAAGGCAGGTGCCCTTAAGGGGGTTCATAAGTTGATTTCAGGAGGTTCACATAATTTCTTGCAACTGTGTGCAAAAGTAGAATGTATAGATACTTTTCTGAGGAGAGGTGTTTCCTTTTGGTAGATTTTCAGTGAATCCCTGATCCATAAAAATTCAAGAAGCACTGTTGGCAGTGGGGTTATTTGGAAAGGAAGTATAGCTCAATTAAAAAAAAAAGCCTGAGAAATATTTGGGGAATTGATATAAATAAAAATAACCACTTAAACACCGACCAAACAGGATGTTTCTTGCCCTTGGGACTGATGTTGAGGAGGATAGCCACTATTCTCTGCCAAGCCTCATGCTCCTTCTTCTGGCAACATGATCCCAAGCCAGATGGGCTGTGATTCTGACTTGTGCTGGTCATTCTAGTGTGCCTGGCCTCAGACTGAATATAGCCAAAACAAGAGTTTGCATTTTGCATCTTTGCATTATTCAGTGATAAGCACTGAGTAGATGCCAAATGAAAACTTCCTAGTTACTTGACTCAGGTCAGCAGCAAACCTTATTTATGGGACTTTTTTTCTTCCTTAAAATAATCATTGGTAGAAATATATATTCACAAGATGACTCTGTGTGTATCTCCTATCTAGCCAGCTGTCTAACTAGCTATCTAGCATCTAGCCATCCATCTGTCCATCCGTCCATCCATCCAGAATTAGAGTCTCCAGAATATCAAAGAATGGAATCATTAAGTGATATTTATTGTTTTTGTCTTGAGAATTTTGCAGTGGCTCATAAAATCATTACAGGCCACGTAGAATTTTTCTGTACTACTAATGCTTCATGGCAGTCGGTGTAGAGAATTCATAAAAAAGGAATACATTTTAATAAATGTAAAATGAAAGTAAATTGTTTGTCCTTTTTGCAACTCTGATTTCACAGGCAACACATCTGAACACAGTAGGAGACCTAGGAAAAGATGCTTTAAATGGAGGATAAGTGCTTGAAACCGAGTCTTAAAATCCTGTAATTCTGCTGTTATTTTTCATTAACTCTTACTCTCTGGATGAGGAAAGAGACAGTCAAGTGAAAATGTAAAATAGCAGTTCCTTAAAAAATTAAACATAGAGTTACTAATGGCCCAGAAATTCCACTCCTAAGTGTATACCCGAGAGCATTTAAAATGTATGTTCACACCAGCAAATTGTCCATGAATGTTCATAGCGTCAGTATCCGTAATAATCACAAAAAGTGGAAACTACCCAAATGTTTGTCAGCTGATAAATGAGAAAAACAGAATGTGGCATATGCATACAATGGAATGTCATTCAGAAAAAGGAATGAAATATGGATGGATACATGCTACACGTGAATGAACCTTGAAAACGTTATGCTAAGCAATAGCCAAAAAAAAAAAAAAGGCTGCATTGTCTATGGTTCCATTGACATACACTCAGAATAGGCAAGTCCGTGGAGAGCAAAAGTAGATTAGTGGTTGTCTAGGATTGGGGAGTGGGGAATGATGCTATGATGCTAATGGATAGGGACTTTTGGGGGGGAATTATGAAATATTCTGCGATTAGATAGTGATATAGTTGCAAAACTGTTAATTTGCTAAAAACCACTTAATCACACACTGTAAAATGATGAATTTTTAGGATACGTGAGTTACGTGTCATGAAAAATAAAACTAAAAAACAGGCAATTGATTACAAATTAGTCCTTTTGGATCAAAGGAGAGAATTATTGCATGTGAGATTGCTTGGATTGTTTAGGTTCTCCATCCGAATTTGTTTGAAAAGAGAGCTCTATCCCTTTTCAAAGACTGATTATTTTATTCAGAAATGATTTTTAGGCACATGGGTTTTAAAAATTTTTCTGAAGTAGAATTTCAGCAACATGAAAATGATAATGATGCAGACTGGATCGGCATGGGCCTATCTTGCAGTTTTATGGCCACGTCCCCTTCCCTGTGTCACAGGTCCCTCCTGGCACATACCCAAGGATTGCCTTAGCTAGAGAATGCTGAGGTGCCTCCTAAATCGATAGCTATACCTACAGTGCCCGACTGAATTCAAGACACTTTTTAGATTGAGGAGTCAGTCTAAAGTCAGAAAGACAGATGGAGTAAACAACAGAGACTATTGGGAACCTGTCAGCAGCATTCTCCATAACACTCTCCCACAAGCTGGATTTTATGTATAATTATTCACTGTACTTGGATGATGCCTTTTCTCTCCAAAAAATCATGGTGAGCTTTCTAAGGGGGAGAAATACCCTCAAGCTTTAGTGTCAGGCAGACTTGCATCTGTAGGAAAGCTTGTTCAAATATTTACTGGTCATGTAATATTCAGGAAAGTACGAACTACTTTGGTACCAGGATCCCGTTGGTTTGGCATAGATTTAACTGGTACAATGCATGTGTGCCTTGATAAGATCTTGAGGAATTAGTTATTGTCCTGGTGATACAGGGCTTAAGTGCATGGCTGCTAACTGAAACGTTGATGGTTCAAACCCACCAGCTGCTCCAAGGGAGAAAACACCTGGCAGTCTGCTCCGCTAAAGATTACAGGCTAGGAAACCCTGAGGGGCAGTTCTGCTCTGTCACATGGGGTTGTAACAAGTTGGAATCATCTCAGTGGCATACCACCACCACCACCACCTTGTTACCCCAATTTGGCTACCCCAAATTCCAGCATATATCCACTGCTTCAAGTGAGGAAATTGGTTGGAAGGATAGTAGATGTTGTTTACAGATCTTCCAGGCCTTTCTTCCCAAAAGCCCAGGCAAGAGTGGGCTCAGGATTTGTAGTAACAGGTGCCCCAAAGTGGAATAGAAAGAGAGCCCTTCGAGCTCCAAGAGAGGAGAGATAGGAGAGCAGGGAAGGGAGGATTATGGCTACCAAAATCAAGGTGATCCTGTTATAGTGATGGCCAAGACTTGGAGAGGGAATGGGGATGGGATCTTAAGAGGGCTAGCAAAGGAATTCTGTGCTGAAGCTTGTTGTAGAAGCAACAGAGAGAAAACCAGTGTGCATGAAGGGGCCCTTCAGAGGCCCTGCAGCCTGACTGGGTGGCTCTCTCAGCAGCAACCTGTATGGACTAAGGACTCAAACCAGATGCCTTTTTTCCCAGTACCTTGATTTACCTACCTACGACATGGAACAGTAGCATCACTGTAAGGGGGGGGGGTGGTGGATATATCCTTTTTAGATGGATAATGTTGAGGTAGGAGTGTTTGTTTCCTTTTTTTCCCTCCATCTTGACAGCTTCGTGGGATAGAAGCTTAGAATTACCATCAGTCAGCAACATCATCACTGTCATTATCATCGTTATAGGTGACACTTAAGAGAAGGCTTTCAATGTGCCAGGCATTTTCTAAGCACTTTACATAGATTGCTTTAGTTAGTCTTCACAACAGCTACAGGAAATAGGCACTGCTGTTATGCCCATTTTATAGATGAGGACACTGAGCGAACATCAAAGAGAGTGAGTTGTCCAGGTCCACACAGATAATAATTGAGAGATCAGGAATTTGAACCCAGACAGCCTAGTTCCAGTTGTTCTTAGGCGTTGTGCAATATACCTCTCTTAATGATAAATTAAGTCTAGCTATGTAAAATAAGGAAATTAAAAAAAAAAAAGGTTCCTAAAAAGCTGTATTTAAGGACTGAATTTCATACCTGCTCTGCCTGAAAAGCACACAGCATTTAATGAATCTTTTCCACATAGTTATACACATAGAAAAAATATACTAAAGATGTTTTGGAGTGCTAGAATAACTCTTACCCTATTCCAAAGGAACTGTTCATATTTCAGGCCTTGCTGAAGGGATGAGTCTAGGAGGCCATGCCTATGCCATTTGACCTTTTCCTGGACCACAAGGATAAGAGGTGGCCATTTAGATGGGCATCCAGCAATCTGTTGCCTCGGCAATAAAGTGGAGCAAACTAGCCATCTTTCTTCCCAGCATTTGAGTTTAGATCCCAGGAAATTCAGTCAACTGGTAGCAGGACAGATCACGACACATTTAGAGTGCTAGGACCCAAAAGGAGTGACCTCCAGTTCCCACAGCTGAAATTCTTAGAGCTGCCTTATCTCCAGAGTGATTTTGAGTTCCAGCTCCCATAAAGGCATATTTCCCTATCAACTCATTGTGATTTTACCATACCTCACCCACATTCCCCATTTTTGCCTCTTCGGGTTGTTTGTTTCTCAGCTAGCAAAGAGTAGGTGTTAGAACTTCTCTGTGTCAGCCCTTGCCCATAGTATTGCTGTTGTTAGCAGCCTTTGAGTTGGCTCCCAGCTCATGGCACCCCATGCACAGTGGAATCAAATGCTGCCTGGTCCTGTGCCTTCCCCATGATTGGCTGAAGATCAGACCATTGTGATCATAGGATTTTCACTGGCTGATTTTTGGAGCTAGGTTGCCAGACCTTTCCTCCTAATTTGCCTTAAACTGGAAGCTTTGCTGAAACCCGTTCAGCATCATAGCAACACACAAGCCTCCAATGACAGATGGGTGCTGGCTGCACATGAGGTGTATCGGCCAGGAATTGAACCCAGGTCTCCTGCATGGAAGGTAAGGATTCTATCACTGAATCACCGCTGGCCCCTAATTAGATACAAGAGATTATGTTGCAGAGGCCCCAACTACAGCCAGAAAGAAGATTTTCTGGATTCTAATAGCGACAAATCAACATCTGTCAATTCCCTTTCTTCCTATCTGTGTATCTGGGAAGGCACTATTTATTCTCCCTGCTTTCATGTCCCCTAAAATTTTTAGAGGACCCAGCCCCATTTTGTGTTCCTTTCTTAGAGAAATTTGAACAGTGTCCAGAAAATAATAATAGAAATGATTACATTATTACAACAAAGTACATCTTTTGAGTCTTAGGATGTCAGAGTCAAGGCTTCATCAGTATCAAATAAATAGTTTTTAAAAGACATACTACATTTTTCCATTTGCCACAATAGCAAATTGATAATGAAGACTATTTAAAAGAAATGTTCAAATAAAAAGAGTGGTGGCAGCAACACTTTCCAGTGCAGAATATTTCCCTGTTTCCCCATGTAATTAACATCACTATTCTGCCATTATACAGATTCATGTGGAAACACTTGTCAGAAGTTTTTGCCAGGGCCAGGAGATAAAAAATAAAGCGTATCCTAATTAGTTACTTGTAAGATCACTTAATATCTTTGAGACAGACCCATAAAATCTGGCCATTTTTTAGTAAACATCTGCAAACTACAGAATTCCTTAGCCCTTAGCTATAGTTTCTGCCCAGTGCCTTAAACTCGGCTCAGTCCCGTCTATGACTCTTCTCCTCTGACATGAAATCAGAAAACCAAACCCAGTGCAGTCGATTCCAACTCATAGCGACCCTATAGGACAGAGTAGAACTGCCCCATAGAGTTTCCAAGGGGCACGTGGCAGATTCGAACTGCCGACCCTTTGGTTAACAGCCATAGCGCTTAACCACTACACCACCAGGGTTTCCCCTCTGACATGAGGTGGGTGCTAATCATCAAAGTCTGGAGTGTCATCATAGGAGAAACTGAGTATTTCATTTTACTACGGGGGATCCCCTGGTGGCGCAGTGGTTAAGAACTCAGCTTCTAACTAAAAGGTCAGCAATTTGAATCTATCAGCCGCTCTTTGGAAACCCTATGGGGTAGTTCAGCTCTGACCTACAGGATCGCTATGAGTTGAAATTGACTCAACAGCAACGAGTTTAGTTTTGTTTGGTTTTATTGGGGATCCCAGTAACTGGGTTGGTACAAGACAGTGTAATAACATTGACATGGCTACAGCAGAGTGCCGCACCAGGCTACCCGTGTACAGACAGCTCGCCCACGGTTGGCAGTTGAGGCATCCAAGCCACTTGGCTTGCCCTGCTAACCTAACCAAATGGCTTTTGCTCACTGCACTTCGTTCCTGTCTAGCCTCGAGTCTTCAGTATCTAGCGCAGCAGATACATCTGTGGAGCCTTATAGCAAGATGGCTGGCTTTTCACTTCAGATTGCTATTATCTTTGAAAAGGAAGGCTAAAGATACTAAATAATATTTCCAGATTTCTTATGGTTTGCATAACACATTCTCATTTCACTCAAAAACATTTTTATTTGGTAAAGCTATTGAAGGATAATGAACATGGTAGCAGCTCTCAGAGTAGTTTTCTGCCTGAAGGGATTTTGAGACTTTCGGAATACAGGGTACAGGGATAACTCTAGAGTGAAATATAGGAGCTATTTCATGGCTAAATGGCACTAAAAAGTGCCCACAATGGTTAGAACCCCAGGGGTGGACTCAGAGCTGCAAATGCCCTCTCAGTTTCAGGCAAAATGAGAAAGGGAGCCATCTAGATTGATTCGATGAAACTTAAAGACCTGAAAAAAAAAAAAAATGTCATAAAAATATTACTAAACATTTAACATTTCTACTTCTCTTCAATGATACAGCCTCTCTAGGGAACGAGAACTCCCTTTATCAGGGTTGAGAAATCTGTTTTCATTAGCATGAGGAGGTAGTAGTTAAGATTATGGGTCCTAGAATCAAACAGTCTGGATTTGAACCTTGGCTCTATTACCTACTGAGCTTGGAAGCTTGAGACTGTTTTTGCATCTGTAAAATGAGGAAAATAATAGTATCCATCCTTACAGTTTCAGGCAGAGTTAAATAAGATTATACATGAAAAAGTTCAGGGTTGTTTTGGAAGCTTTGAAGCACTGACTAAATGTTAACCATTGCTTGTTTTTATTTTTAAATATCTTTGTCTCATTATCAAAACATACTGCCTAGAAATGCTGAATGTAACAAACCTCTTAGAATCTGTGGAGGTTTAAGAGAAGAACGTGCTCGTTCAAATTACAGATAATTCTAAGATTTCAAAAGAGAGTGTTGCTGCCTTCATTTGAGTTCTGTACTGAGTTTTGATACTATTTAGGTGATGTCTTTAGGGAAGGACCCTGAGAATCACGAATCCTCACCTCCTTGTAATGAGGACCATGGTAACTGACCTGTCATGGTTTTCCTGAAGATGAATGGAGATCATTGATGTGGAAGTTGTTTGTAAAAAAATCATTGTAAAAATACTACTTCTTTTAATCTGTACCTAGACCATTGAGGGGATTTGATAATACATACAGAGCTTATAGAGATGGTTTAATATGAGAAATATCTGACACAGTGCATCAACACCAGAAGAGCTTGCTGTCCTCAAGAGAAGAAGAAGAAAGACTTCATTCATGTCTGCTGGGAGATAGATGGGATTGGGAAGGTAGACTCCTTTGGATAGATTTCCAGTAAACACACCTTCAAAGAGTTTTATGTGAATAAAGTTCCAGCGTATGAAGTACAGGTAGATACACAGGAGGATGTTTACTTAAGCTGGAGCTTTATGGGAGGCAGGGTGGAGGAAAGCCTTCCTAGAGGAGTCATTTTTCTGTTTATCGCCTCTTGCTCAAAGCACTGTTTCCTTGGGAACAGCTGGTAACTGTGAACCAGAGTGGGTCTGCTTCTCCTCACTATTTCTCTCTCCCTCAGGTAGAAAAAATACAGCTTTTAGCAACAGGCTGTTGAAGACCTAGCATTAGTCAAGCCAAAACGTATCAATTGATTCAAAGTTGCACGGAGAACTTTGAAGTGTGGAGTCCGGGGTCTTAAATGCTAACAAGCGGCCATCTGAGATGCATTAATTGGTCTCAACCCACCTGGGTCAAAGGAGAATGAAGAACACCAAGGTCACACAATAACTGTGAGCCCGAGACAGAAAGGGCCTCATGAACTGGAGACTTACATCATCCTGAGACTAGAAGAACTAGATGGCGCCTGGCCACAACCGATGACTGCCCTGACAGGGAGCTCAACAGAGAACCCCTGAGGGAGCAGGAGAACAGTGGGATGCAACCCCCAAATTCTCATAAAAAGACCAGACTTAGGGGTCTGACTGAGACTAGAAGAATCCCGGCGGTCATGGTCCCCAAACCTTCTGTTGGCCCAGGACAGCAACCATTCCCAAAGACAACTCATCAGACATGGAAGGGACTGGACAATGGGTTGGAGAGAGATGCTGATGAAGAGTGAGCTACTTGTATCAGGTGGACACTTGAGACTGTATTGGCATCTCCTGTCTGGAGGGAGAAGGGAGGATAGAGAGGGTTAGAAACTGGCAAAACCGTCATGAAAGGAGAGACGGGAAGGAGGGAGCAGGCTGACTCATTAGGGGGAGAGTAAATGGGAGTATGCAGTAAGGTGTATATAAGCTTATATGTGACAGACTGACGATTTGTAAATTTTCACTTAAAGCACAATAAAAATTATTTAAAAAAAAAAAAAGTTGCGGGGAGAGTCAGGGGTGGGATACACCCAAAACCCACTGCTGTTGAGTCAGTTCTTCTCATAGTGACCCCATAGGGTTTCCAAGGCTGTAAATCCTTATGGAAGCAGACTGCCACGTCTTTCTCCTGCGGAGCCGCTGGTGGTTTCAAACTGCCTTACGGTTAGCAGTGGATGACATTACCCACTGCACTACCAGCACTCCTCCCAGGGGCTGGACAATTAAGACAAAATAATTTCTAATGTCCCTTCCAGTTCAGAGTCCAGGATTCTGAGATCATGGGCCTGTTGCTGGTACCATATTCAATCTTTTCTATCTTAGCCAAGATAATCGGTTTAAATGTTAAAATAGGAATGGCTGGAACTGATTCAGAAAGGGAAATTTAACATTTTAGGTAGCTGCCTAAAAGGAATTTAAGCATATGTGAACAAAAACTATAGTGGTGGGGGGCTGGGATGGAGGGGTATAAGTAACTAAAGATCAAGTCAATGAGGTTTAGCAAGTACTGAACACCTGAACATTTAAAACCTTATGCCTTTACTAGTCTCTCCACTCTTCATTCAAGTATTTTAAAATTCACTCAAATCACATTGGAACTAAAGAGTTACTATCATAAATTTGTATGAATGCAGTGAGTTTCCAATTTTAATTGTGAATATTGAGTAATGAGGAAGAAGTTGAAGATTTATTCAGCTATTTTAACTTTGGTGCAAGAAAGCTAATCTTATATCAGTATCCGCACGTTTATAATATCTGAACTGATAAACATGAAAAGCTAACTCCCTTTCATTGAGAATACCAAAATGAAAGCTGAAGTAATCAGGTTTACTTTAGACTCATAGTCAATGAGAATTTATTATTATGACCACAAGGCACCATGGGACTTTGAATTGCCTTTGAAATTATCAAAAGGATATTAAATCATATTAAATATCTGTTAGTGTCACACACCCTAATGTTTGAGAATTGATTTTCTGGTTATGATATACATGGTTATCTTTTATTAACCACAATCAAAAAAGCCACCAGCTTTTGAATGTTTTTAAATGGTTTGTTCTGTAGAACGTTGTCAGCTGATTGTAATGTTGGAGCGTTCTCATAGAAATAATAATTCAAATATACTTAAGTATTCAGACTTCCCTAAAAAAAATTTTTTTTAAACAAAGGTTTGTTATAAAACTCCTTAACTTAATCATTTTTGGACACATGAAATTAGGGAACCGTATAAAGGAGAAAACAAAACCTCCTGTATTTTCACAAGTCAGAAATAACACCTAAAATGTTGGCGCATTTTCTTACATACCTGCACATGTTTATACACACACACATGCACACACACACACACACGCTATATGTGGGTATATAGAGAGAGAAAGTCCTGGTGATGCAGTGGTTAAAGTGCTCGGCTGCTAACTGAGAAGTTGGCAGTTCAAACCCACCAGCCGCTCCACAGGAGAAAGATGTGCCAGTCTGCTTCTGTAAAGATTTACAGCCTTGGAAATCCTCTGGGGTAGTTCTACTCTGTCCTATAGGGTTGCTATGAGTCAGAATTGACTCGATGGCAACGGGTTTAGGTTTTGCTTATATATATATGTATGTATGTATATACATGTAATATGCACATAACATATATATATATATATATATATATATATATATATATATATATATATATATATACACGCACACACCTCTCCTAACCCACTTTCTAGGATCTAGAAGGTTTTTTTCTAGTGAGTTTCTCATCGGCCAAGAAATGGTCATCTGCTTCGACTGGCTGGTTGTCTCACTTCATGGAAACATACTTATTCCTGGTTAGTTTGCAATAGGAGGTATGGAGTTGTTTTTCTCTTGGCATAAAGAATTATTTGAGAAACAAACAAATAAAAAAATGAAAACACCCTGAACAGTGGGATGCAGATCTCAAATTCTCGTAAAAAGACCAGGTTTGATGGTCTGACTGAGACTGGAGGACCCCTGAAGGTCATGGTCTCTGGACCCGTTGTTAGCCCACGATTGGAACCATTCCCGAAGCCAACTCTTCAGACAGGGATTAGACTGGACTATAAGAAGGAAAATGATACTAGTGAGGAATGAGCTTCTTAGCTCAAGTAGACACATGAGCCTATGTGGACAGCTCCTGTCTGGAGGCGAGATGAGAAAGAAGAAGGGGACAGGAGCTGGTTGAATGGACACGGGTGGAGAGGAGGAATGTGCTGTCTCATTAGAGGAAGAGCAGCTAGGAGTACACAGCAAGGTGTGTATAACTTTTTTATGAGAGACTGACTTGATTTGTAAACTTTCGCTTAAAGCACAATTAATTAATTTTTTAAAAAAGGAAAACACCTGTAAGACTCTGTGTCTTCATACACCCTCACTGCTGACTTGACATTTCAGGATGCAGTATCCCTGGTCTCGTTAGATTATGGGAACTGGGGAGAGAAGAGATATTAACATAAGAGTGCAGGAAGTGATGGAAGCCTGTGGTAAGTCTGGGCGCTTTGTAGATCAGTTCCCGTGCAGCTGTGCAGTGGCCACGTTGTCCTTTGGGATACAGTTTCTGCAGGGTATTTGAACAACTAACTTCATTTTTCTAGACCCTGAAATTCTGACCTCATGTCTCAGCTAGGCTATATTAATAGAAATTGCCCCTGAGCCGTGGCCAATAGGTTATCAGTAGCTCTGGCTTCCTGTGATATTTTAACATTGCACCTCCTTCTGTTTCCATGAGTAGTTTATAGAAAAAAAAGTGTCTTAAGTTAGCTGTAAAATAACCTAAATGTACCCCCCAAAATGAATTTCAACCCCCTTTCCCCACTCCTCTGCAATATTGTGGTTGGAATAATAGCAAATGATACTATTGAAGTATTAATATATTTTAAAATGTTAATATTAATAAAAAGGTGAAGATTTAAAGGGATGATTTTTTTTTTTATGTTTTTGTGTCCATTTGAAGAAATCGAATTTAGTGTACATTCCTACTCTAAATAAATATTATTGCTATGGACATAAGCTCTTTTAAGAAAATCACCTGCAGATGAAAGTTATATACATGTAGCTTGCCAACTTATGAATTTGGACGGATGACTTCTCAGTACCTGTTTCCTCATCTATAGATGAGGAATTGGAGGCTACTGATACCTACCTCAGAGGGTTGTTGCTAGGATTCATTGCTATATGTGAAGTACATTTAACATTGTCTGGTACGGAGGAGAAACTCAATAAAAGTAACCTTATATTATTATCCATTCTGATTAGCTTCTAATATTCGTTTCACATGTATTATTGATTTAACCTTATTCTGTTAATGTATTTCTCTATTGCAATGTAGTCTGCATATTTGTAATTTTTAATGATTCGTTCATGTATTTATTATGCCCTATTTGCTTCTAAATTAATTTAAAGATATTTTACATTAATTGATACAGATAAAATGAAACCATAAGTTATATGAGTAAAATAAAACAGCCAAATAGTTAAAGGGGTGAAAGAATAATTATACCAGAACCCGGATTAAGGAAAGCTGTTATGTTGGAGCCCTGGATTTTACCCGGAACTGCCTACAAAAAAGGCGAAAGGGAATACATAATGAGTTACAGAGCTTTTACTACCTCATAAAGGGAAGCAGGTTGGCTTTTCCAACTTCTCTTTTTTTTTTCCTTATGCTGCAGTCTAAATGGAATGTGTTGCTTTGGCCTTTATGTAAGGGATGTTGAAAAAGCTAATATATGGTGTCTTTATTAGCAGTTTTATTAAAAAACAAAACAACATAGATAGTCTTTAAGGTCATGTTCTTTTCCTTGCCTTTCATAAACTGGAAATAAGCATTTTAATTAGATGTGCCATATTGTGTTACGATGCCATCCTGATATTTGCTTGGGAATTTACGTGTTAATTTTATTTTTCATGTTGTAAGCATCCGTTATGAATGATTTTTAACAATTTTTTTTCTTTTATCCTTTGGTTATTTATTTGTATGCATTCTTCCCTGGTAAAGATTATGAAAAGTGGTAAAATTCTTGTTAAACATCATCAGATTATAAAGAGTTCAAACTGGTTCATTTTTATGTCTAATGTTCTTTGAAGTTGTCTTTCCTTTTTCTTGATGGGATACATCACTAACATGGCTCTTATACTTGTCAGACAAGATAACTATTATTTTTTACTCATGGATATGTCTGGGTGGAGTGACAGAAGATACATTTTCTTGAGTTAACTTGGAAAGAGCAAGAGAAAGGATGCTTGAAAAAGTGAGGGCTTATTCAGTATACATTTATCGAAAAAAAATTAAGGCATTGTTATAAATGCCAGTGATTATATATGATTAACTAAAACGTGATTCCTTCTTAAAGCTCCTTAAAAATCTAGTGGAAAAGTTGGACGACTGAATGTCACACTGGGCAAGAAAGGAAGTGCTCAAATGAGTTACGTAAAGTGATGTTTTCATGTAAAAAAAAAAGACATTGTCTAAGACAGAGAAAAGATAATTGCTAATTTTAAAAGAGAAAGGAGAAACTGGCTTGTGAGCTCAGGGCTTGTGTTCACAGTTATCACAAAGTGAAGGAAAACGTTGTTGGCAAAGATACTGAATTGGGCAGCTCCCTTTCTTGATCAAAAGAGGGTGCTCTAAGGCTGACTGGCGTGTTGGAGAACATGAGGACTGAACAAGCCTGTGTGATCAGAGGGCAGAGAAGTTCTTGAAGCCTCCATTTGTAGGTTTGGGACATCTGAGACCTCAATAAGTACAGGACAATAAATGATGTGGCAAAGCATTTTACCTCAGTGTATACTTTATTGAGTTGGAAATGACAGCAACGAGTTTGGTTTTTAACCTGTTATTATCTTCAAAGGCTTTTCACATCTATAATTAATTTTAACCTTATAACAATCTTCATAAATACTATTATCACAGTTCTACAGATGAAGAAGAAAGGGGTTGGACAGTTTATAAAAGTACCAAGTGTCAGATAGATTTAAAAAAAAAGTGCTGCAGGCGGCAGTAGAACCTACCAGTTGCCATCGAATGGATTCCAACTCATGGCGACCCCGTGTGTTTCAGAGTAGAGCTGTGCTCCATATGGTTTTCAATGGCCGTAACCTTTTGGAAGAAGATGGCCAGGGCTTTTCTTCTGAGGTATCTCTGAGTGGGTTCAAAATGCCAACCTTCAGTTAGTAGTCAAGCACTTAACTGTTTGCCCCACCCTGGGACTCTGGGTAAAACCTAAACCAGTTTCCGTTGAGTCGATTCTGATTCATAGTGATCCTATAGGACAGGGTAGAGATGCCCCATAGTGTTTCCAAGGCCATAATCTTTATGGAAGCAGACTGCCACATCTTTCTCCCACAGAGTAGCCAGTGGGTCCAAACCACCAGTTTTGGTTAGCAGTTGAGTGTTTTCACCACTGTGCCACCAGGACTCCTTGGAGTAGAACCTAGACTTTCTAAATCCTTATTTAGCACCATTCTCACTATTCTCTTTATATTTTAGTCTAGATTGGTTTGAACATAAATCTAGAGTAAAAATTCTTAAATTACCATGGACATGTATGACTGAGTATGTGTGTGTGTGTGTGTGTTAGTGACAAAGTCTGGCAGGGATTGATGAGCTACAGCAGAGCTGTGTGATATCACGATAAAGACTGTTTAGGAGGCCAAATGATAAATTAGATTCCCGTGTCTATCAGAAACAGTCTTTGACCCTCATGATAATCACATCTCTGGCGTTCTTATGTACTTCATAATTGGATTTTATTTCATTTAGTAGAACGTCTACTCTCGAGTCTGAGTAGATTACTGAGATTTATTTATTTTATTGGCATTTTTTTTTAATCTATTTTTCTGGACATCCAGAAACTGTCTGGGCTCATGGAGCATAAGCCTACATGATGGTGGGAGGGTAGGCCAGATGGACCTCTGAGGTCTCTCTTTCATTTTATAGGATTCATTATTGTCTCACTCTTTCTCCAAAGGTCCTTTCATAGTAAAGCTTACAGTCAAAGCACTAAACAGGCCCATCCTTTATACAGAGTCCCCTGAATTCTTCACAACAGCAGGCCTGCAGGTCCTTGAATCTGACATCCATGGCGTTTCAGGGACTTTTTCTTTCTTTGTCTGGAAATCCGAACTTCCTGTTTTACTGGGATTTTGAACATCTTTTCTGCAATCTGAGCAGTTGGCAGGCGGCTCAGAGCCTTCGCCTCTACCAGAGATAATGCCCTTAAACACTGTAAAACATAGCGGAGTAATCGTTTTTGTTTTAAGGTCCTTATCGTGGAATAGACAACATTGAAAAGTAAGATCGTGTGGGAAACTATAGGCATGCAACGTTACAGTTTCAGCAAAACTAGACTTGTTTGCATTTGTCATTTTGCTGAAAGAGTGTCTTTATAATGTGTGCGTGGGATTTGCTTTTGGCCTCCTTGTAGGAGCTAGCTCTGCGGAGTGAAGTCCCTTGTTTGGCGCTTATTGGCTGGCCTGCTGGTAACCCTGGGCTCCAGCGAGAAAACAACAAAGGTTTTATGTTCTGTGTTAGAGATGATTTAGATTATGCTTAGTAATTTTTATACAGACACTAGTCATAGGAAGTGAATTCAGATCAATGAAATGTAAAGATGGCTTATTAGTTTCCTATCACAAGAGGCATTACAGGGAAGAGTTTAGCACACGATAAAAACCCAGGGCAGCCTTATTAGCAATGTGCTTCTATGCTTGGTGATTTTCATAGTTTGCTCTGAAAAGTTGCAAAATTGTCTTTAATTCCATTTGCTAGGAAATGAATTCAGATTTGTGATGCTTTAAATTATCCTTGAAAATAAAACCTTAGGCAATTGGAATTATAACCAAAATTCTGGGTCAACCAGTACTTTAGTGTAATGCTATTTAGTATTTGCTGTATTGATGACTGCTAAAGTTTATTGTTTGGTTCCCGTTTACCAGACACAGTTATATATTACCACATCCCCAACTAACTGATAAGGAAACTGAAGCACAGAGATGTTGAGCAACTTCCTTGAGACCACACAGCAGATAAGTGACAGGGCTGTGATTCAAACCTAGGTATCCTGACTTGGGAGCCTTTGCTCCCTGAGATAGTGCAACACGCTGAAGTGCCTTCTGAATCATCAAGTAAAATTGCAGTCAAAATAATTTTATTGTTAATAATGTTCTAATGCATTCTGTTTTTTAAATGAAAACCCATATTAGTTATTTAAATAAAAAATCCCTGTTAGCCCCCCAATTTTTAACTAAAAATCCCTATTTCTTTGCCATTTTGAATAAATTTGACTTTAAATGTCTGAGACATCTTTGAAACACTATTAAACCTATGGCTGTTGAGTTGATTCTGCCTCATAGCGACCCCCTCGTTGTTGTTAGGTGCCGTCGAGTCGGTTCCGACTCATAGCGACCCTGTGCACAACAGAACGAAACACTGCTGGTCCTGAGCCATCCCTACAATCGTTGTTATGCTTGAGCTCACTGTTGCAGCCACTGTGTCAATCCACCTCGTTGAGGGTCTTCCTCTTTCCCGCTGACCCTGTACTCTGCCAATCATGATGTCCTTCTCCAGGGACTGATCCTCCTGACAACATGTCCAAAGTATGTAAGATGCAGCCTTGCCATCCTTGCCTCCAAGGAGCATTCTAGCTGTACTTTTTCTAAGACAGATTTGTTCGTTCTTTTGGCAGTCCATGGGATATTCAATATTCTTCACCAGCATCACAATTCAAAGGCGTCAGTTCTTCTTCGGTCTTCCTTATTCATTGTCCAGCTTTCACATGCATAGGATGCGATTGAAAATCTCATGGCTTGGGTCAGGTGCACCTTAGTCTTCAACGTGACATCTTTGCTCTTCAACGCTTTAAAGAGGTCTTTACAGCAGATTTACCCAATGCAATGTGTCTTTTGATTTCTTGACTGCTGCTTCCATGGCTGTTGATTGTGGATCCAAGTAAAATGAAATCCTCGACAACTTCAATCTTTTCTCCGTTTATCATGATGTCGCTCATTGGTCCAGTTGTGAGGATTTTTATTTTCTTTATGTTGAGGTGCAATCCGTACTGAAGGCTGCGGTCTTGGATCTTCATTAGTAAGTGCTTCAAGTCCTCTTCACTTTCAGCAAGCAAGGTTGTGTCATCTGCATAACGCAGGTTGTTAATGAGTCTTCATCCAATCCTGATGCCCCGTTCTTCTTCATATAGTCCAGCTTCTCATATTATTTGTTCGGCATACAGATTAAATAGGTATGGTAAAAGGATACAACCCTGATGCACACCTTTCCTGACTTTAAACTAATCGGTATCCCCTTGTTCTGTCTGAACAACTGCCTCTTGATCCATGTAAAGTTTCCTCATGAGCACAATTAACTGTTCTGGAACTCCCATTCTTCCCAATGTTATCCATAATTTGTTATGATCCACACAGTTGAATGCCTTTGCATAGTCAATGAAACACAGGTAAACATCCTTCTGGTATTCTCTGCTTCCAGCCAGGATCCAACATAAGCAATGATATCCCTGGTTCCATGTCCTCTTCTGAATCCAGCCTGAGTTTCTGGCAGCTCCCTGTCAATGTACTGCTGCATCTGTTTTTGAATGATCTTCAGCAAAATTTTGCTTGTTTGTGATATTAATGATATTGTTCTGTAATTTCCACATTCGGTTGGATCACCTTTCTTGGGAATAGGCATAAATATGCATCTCTTCCAGTCTGTTGGCCAGGAAGCTGTATTCCATATTTCTTGGCATAGACAAGTGAGCACCTCCAGTGCTGCATCTGTTTGTTGAAACATCTCAATTGATATTCCATCAATTCCCGGAGCCTTGTTTTCACCAGTGCCTTCAGAGCAGCTTGGTCTTCTTCCTTCAGTACCATTGGTTCCTGTTCATATGCCACATCTTGAAATGGTTGAACATCGACTAATTCTTTTTGGTATAATGACTCCGTGTATTCCTTCCATCTGCTTTTGATGCTTCTTGCATTGTTTAATATTTTCCGCATAGAATCCTTCACTATTGCAACTCGAGGCTTGAATTTTTTCTTCAGCTCTTTCAGCTTGAGAAACACTGAGCGTGTTCTTCCCTTTTGGTTTTCCATCTCCAGCTCTTTGCACGTGTCATTATAATACTTTGCTTTGTCTTCTCGAGATGCCCTTTGAAATCTTCAGGTCTTTTACTTCATCAGTTCTTCCTTTTGCTTTAGCTGCTCGACGTTCGAAAACAAGTTTCAGAGTCTCCTCTGACATCCATCTTGGTCTTTTCTTTCTTTCCTGTCTTTTCAATGACCTCTTGCTTTCTTCATGTATGATGTCCTTCTACAACTCATCTGGCCTTCGGTCACTAGTGTTCAGTGCGTCAAATCTATTCTTGAGATGGTCTCTAAATTCAGGTGGGATATACTCAAGGTCATATTTTGGCTCTCGTGGACTTGCTCTGATTTTTTTCAGTTTCAGCTTGAACTTGCATAGGAGCAATTGATGGTCTGTTCCACAGTTGGCCCCTGGCCTTGTTCTAACTGATGATATTGACCGTTTCCATCGTCTCTTTCCACAGATGTAGTCAGTTTGATTTCTATGGGTTCCATCTGGCGAGTTCCATGTGTATAGTCGCCGTTTATGTTGGTGAAAGAAGATATTTGCAATGACAAAGTCATTGGTCTTGCAGAATTCTGTCATTCGATCTCCGGCATTGTTTCTATCACCAAGGCCATATTTTCCAACTACTGATCCTTCTTCTTTGTTTCCAACTTTTGCATTCCAATCGCCAGTAATTATCAATGCATCTTGATTGCGTGTTCAATCAATTTCAGACTTGAGCAGCTGATAAAAATCTTCTGTTTCTTCATCTTTGGCCCTAGTGATTGGTGTGCAAATTTGAATAATAGTTGTATTAACTGGTCTTCCTTGTAGGCGTATGGATATTATCCTATCACTGACAGCGTTGTACTTCAGGATAGATCTTGAAACATTCTTTTTGATGATGAATGCAATACCATTCCTCTGCAATTTGCATTCCCAGCAAAGTAGACTCTATGATTGTCCAAATCAAAATGGCCAATACCAGTCCATTTCCGCTCACTAATGCCTAGGATATCAATGTTTATGTGTTCCATTTCATTTCTGACGATTTCCAATTTTCCTAGATTTATACTTCATACATTCCAGGTTCCGATTATGAATGGATGTTTGCAGCTGTTTCTTCCCATTTTTAGTCATGCCATATCAGCAAATGAAGGTCCCGAAAGCTTTATTCCATCCATATCATTAAGGTCGACTCTACTTTGAGGAGGTAGCTCTTCCCCAGTCATCTTTTGAGTGCCTTCCAACCTGGGGGGCTCACCTTCCAGCACTATATCAGACAATGTTCCGCTGCTATTCATAAGGTTTTCACTGGCTAATGCTTTTCAGAAGTAGACTGCCAGGTCCTTCTTCCTAATGTTAGCCTGGAGGCTCAGCTGAAACCTGTCCTCCATGGGTGACCCTGCTGGTATCTGAATACCAGTGGCATAGCTTCCAGCATCACAGCAACACGCAAGCCCCCACAGTATGGCTCTCCAAGACGGAGTATAACTGCCTCCTAGGGTTTCTAAGGCTGCAGTCTTTACGGAAGCAGACTATCATATCATATCTTTCTCCTTTGGAGCAGCTGGTAGGACCTTCCGGTTAGCAGCTGAATGCTTAACCACTGCACCGTCAGGGTTCCTTAAAAACAGTACTTAAAAACATCTTTTCTACCCTAGGAAGTGTGCTATCTCTTCCCTTCAGCAGCTGTGTTATAAAGAATATCTATGTACTGTTTTCTAATCAGCAATGAATGTATGTTCTGCAAATCAAATGGATTTCAGTTCCTGTGAAGTACAGTGAATGGTGTAGTGAAATCTGGCCTCCAAGGCTCTGAGTCTTGGGAGATCCCTGAGGTTGATCCGTTTAGGAAATGAGTACTCCAGAAGAAGTAAGGGATCAACCTGTGTAACCTGTTGAACTGCCATCTCCCTGGGTGTAGCATTCCTCATTTCATATTGCATATTCTGATTTAGAGAGAAGAATTAGTACGAATTTGCTGATTGCAATATACTTTTATTTTCATGGATAATTGAAGTGTATAATTTTAAATTGAATTGACTATATAGAATTTAGAATTTCCAGATAGAAAACAAGTCTTCTCTGAAGCTTAATCTTTTTTTCTATCGTTGCCCCTGTGTGAAATGGTGGTGTCTACTGGCAAAATAGGATACTGCAGGTCAGTTTTATTAGCTATTTTAAGAACCAAAATTTAGATAGAGGAGAGGAGAGATCACTCACGTGTAGAAACTCTTTTCCTGACTCTAGTTTAGCATGGGAAAGCATTTCTTTGTTCCGGTCCAGAAGTTTGAGTATAGCTGGGCCCGTATTGGAGAAGGTTTGCGTTGGGACAGGTGAGCCCGCGATTTGGGGCTATGACTCCCTAAAGGCAAAGCCTGGTAATGTTTTAAAATGCCAGGCATATAAATTGCAGGCCACTATCTTAATTTTCTTTTTAATCTTAATTTGGAGCCCTGGTGGCGCAGTGGTTAAGAGCTTGTCTGCTAATTGAAAGATCGGCAGTTTGAAGCCACTAGCTGCTCCTTGGAAACTCTGTGGGGCAGTTCTACTCTGTCGTATAGGGTCGCTATGAGTTGGAACTGACTCGACAGCAATAGGTTTGGTTTTTTAGTTATCTTAATTTATTATTATTATTTTTTAATTAAACCTGCTTTTGAGTTATATGTGCTTGTGTGTGTATAAGAAAAATTACCGAACACATGGTTACAAGAAAGCCACTCATGGTGTGGCAAAGGAGAGATAGAATGGACAACTTAAAACATCTTCTTTGTGGGGTTATCAATTGACTATGGCTACTTAGTGACATAAACCTCCCTCACATTCTTGGGTAGAGGGTGTTCACGATAAAACTCAAGTAAAATTAGAAACCAAACTCCCAATTTTCTCTCACTTCCCTGGAAGAAGTTTGGGTAAGCAGAGAGTAAATTTTAGCAAATCCGATCAACTGATTTCCGTCTTTTCTTGCCCTCATGCCCTTTGTCATGTATAAATTATTTGAATGAAAAAGAGAAACATTATTTTTCCTTCCGTAAGTCTTTGAGTTAACAATCAATGGTTAGGTGTTTATTGTCTAATTAGAGACAGTTTCCATGTGCTCATAAACTGTTTCTTTCTGCAGACTAAAGTTTCCGTGCCACTAGAATACAGGGCACATCTTTGTCTTTCCTAGTAACTGACAGAGAACAATTAAAATTAAAAGAAAAGCTCAGCAGCAAAAGAAAGTTCAGTGTCTTGCAGATGAATGGCCCTTAGCTCTCCTTCTGTGCCACCTGCAAGGTGGGCTGGTGGTCACGCCCTGTGCTCTCCCAGTGAGGCAAGTAAGCAGAGTGCAGGTAAGTGACTTGTTCTCCCTCAACAGGGTAATGGGTTGGAGTCTCTGGAGTCCTGCCCCATTGCTCAGCTCACTGAACTGTGCAAATGCATCGCTGCCTCTAAGCTTCTTTATGAGGTGCTTTCCCATTCCTGAGCACATTTTTTCTAATGGTCGATGGAATGTTCATCGCGATTAAAGCCCCCCAGTAATCTATACTCTGTAACAATCCATGCCTGGAAGGAGCTAGTTCTACAACCTCTCACATTCTTTTCTGCCAAATGTCACAAAGAAACTACTGGGTTCTGAAGTGAAATAACTTTGTTTCTCCATGGCTGGAGCTCAGATTGTCCAAGTGGGTATGTAAAGAAGGGTAATCTCTCAAAGTGATCCCTCACCAGTGACTTCACCCTTCAGAAGAGAAAGGTAGTTACGGATTGGCTCTGATAGCAACTCCATTGGACAGAATATTTCTCAGCGTTTCTGTCCTGTAGTGGCCCGTGCTGAACCAGGCTGGCTCTCAGCAGCTCGGTCACTGGCACATCCTGATATTTTCCCTATTTCTGAAATAACTGCAAGGCAACCCCAGGTATTAATTAGAAATGTCCAGCTCTATTATTTCCCCATTTCCTGTCACCTTGATGGGCCACTCTTCGCTTTGAATCAAACTGCCTGCACTGCTGCCTGGTGTGTCCGTGGAAGAGTTCCATTGCTGACTCAGATCCTGCACAATTGCACTAATGTATGTAGAGCAGTATTCATTACCCACTGGTGAAATGGGAAAATGTAAGACTGACTCAGCTTTTTAAAAGTGTTTTTTTTTTTTAATTATTTGTGTTATATGTTATAAAGATGTACTAATCAAAGTCATCTTCATTGCAATTAACCTAGGAAACCTTTGGAGACGTATTAAGTACTCTTCTTTAAATCCTTCCAGTATAAATTGAACTCACCATCCACTAGTTTCTATCAATGTCTCTTTCCCCTGTATCAGATATCGGCCGTTTTTCTAAATTCTGGCTTCACGTGATAGGATATTAGAGTGCTTTGCTATTGCAAAGCAACAGGAAGAAGAACTGGTAATATGGACAAATAAACCAAAAGAGAACAGGAAGATGATGCTGTTGAGTCTTGAAGGCATCACTCAGATGTCATCTCTCTCCATGATGTCTTCTCTGCCCCGTGATTCAAAATTAATTCCCTTTCACTTTGTTCCACATTTTATTTCCACTCCCCCATGGTCTTCAGTGCATTCTCTGTTGAATCAGAGGTAGCTGTGTTCACGTCTATGTCTCTGACTACACGGCAGACTCTTGTGAGTTCTAATAAGAGTAACTAACACTTATTAGGTATGTAGCATTGATGGGCTCAATGAACATAATCTTTACAGTAACCCTAGGAAGAGAGTCTACTGTTCATGGCATTTTACAGATAAAGTGAAGAGATGGTAAATAATTTGCTCAAATCAGAAAGGAAATAGTGATGGGGCTGAATTTCACACCCCAGACCCACTCTGGTCAGTGCCCGGCATAGCTCAGGCCCTGCATTTGTTGCTAGGTTATTGATTAATAAATGTCCTAGGGGGTAGAGTTCTCCCCGTTTAGCTGGCCCATTTCACTCCCTGCCCTGAGCTGTCAGGTTAGTCTTTCAGCAAGGCTCTGATTGTGACATTTCCCTGGTTACTCTTGACTCCTGGTTAAAGTCTCTCTCTTTGCACTCAGTTCCAGCCAACCTTTTCTTCTTTCTGCCCACTGAACGTGCTCAGCCCTTTTCTGTGGCACAGGTAATTTGTACATGCTGATCACTCTGCCTGGAATCCTTCCATCTTCACCTAGTTCACTTCTTCTGATCCTTGAGATTGCAGCTGAAACTTCCTCCAACAATATCCCCCAACTATATGCTTTCACAGCACCATGCACCTTTTCTTTATCAAAAGTTATTACAGTTAGAATTTTTTTGGTCTGTGGCTGGTTTTGTTCACCACTGTATCCCTGCCATCTGCTATCGTTGTTGTTAGTGCGTAGAGCCAGCTCCTGACTCATGGTGACACTGTGGACAACAGAATGAAACATTGCCTAGGTTCTGCACCATCCCCATGACTGGCTGTGAATCAGTCTGTTGTGATCCATTGAATATTCACTGACTGATTTTCAGAAGTAGTTGGCCAGGCCTTTCTTCCTAGTTTGTCTTAGTCTGGAAGCCCCACTGAAACCTATTTAGCATCATGGCAACACACACGCCTTCACTGACGAATGGATGGTGTCTGAACGTGAGGTACATTGGCCAGGAATCAGACCTAGGTCTTCTGCATGGAAGGTGAGAGTTCCGCCACTGACCCACCGAGGCCCCTTCCCCACCACCTGGCACAGTGAAAATATTAAACTTAAAAAGATTGAAGTCATCATTGCTCGCTGTTTTCTCTTGTATCTTACCTGTTTTGAAGGTTTCCAACAACTTTTCCCGCTTTCTGCACTATATAATATACTCTTCTGCAACCATTTGCTGTTCAGACATTTCAAAATAAACATCTAAATCAGTGGCCCTCAACACATGATGCCTATTAGATTCACCTCGGGGCCTTTCAAAAATTCTGGTAACTGGGTCCACTCCTAGTCAAGTAAATCAGAACCTGTTTTGAGTGGGCCCCAAGTATAAGTGTTTTTTTATTTCCTTAAGGGATTCTCGAGTACAACAAGGATTGAGAATGAATGATTTAAATGGTGATTGCACACCATGGGGACTCTGTGTAGAAATGATCTTTGTCATAAGGTGTGTGCGTGTTAGTAATGTAGACAAGTTCTGTGCAGCAGGAGGTGAAGTTGTGTGATTGAAGGAATTTTTGCAGACCCCTAGCAGGGAGTGTAAAAAAACAAGTCTTTATAAGACACCAGGGTTTCTGCTTATTTGTATTATTAATGAAACCTGTTCGACTTCTGAGTCATTTGATTTGCCTCTCGTTTTGACCCAGGCAGATTTTTGCAGAATTCTCAGTGAACTTGAGAGTAGGACTTTGTAGTGCTTTGCATGTATGAGTTTCCAACACTGTTGTTTTCAAAGTTGTAAGTCAACCTTCTTTTCAAGTTGAATTCCTTTTTCCAGTGGACTAAAAGATGGTTTTCTGATTGAATAAAAAATACGCAAGTGGTAAAGAATAATTTTTTTTTTGTATTTGGCTCACTTCGCAGTTCACCTTGAATTACATTTTCATATGCACTACCTACTTAGCCTTTGCCTGTCCAAATTCATTTACCTGTGGCAAAAGGTGACTTGCCTTTTTTTTTTTTTTTAGAAATAAAAATTTTAAAGGCTTCCAGTAATGTCAAAAAGCTTGCTAAAAGCTGTTCTTATTTCAGCATAATAAATCATAAACGTGGGAAGTGTATTTCTCTGGAAGTATACATTTTACTATGAAAGGGGACCATGTCTTTGAAGAGGATAATGCATTAGTACTCTGCTAGTGGAAATCAAAACTGGAGAGTTGAAATAGGGGTATTTGGCTCAGAACAGGGTTTCTTAAGAGGTTGAGTGAATGACTGAGTGGTTTAGAGGAAGGTAAAGCAATGGTGTTTGCCTGTAGGCTTTTAATTTACACGTAGAAAAATGTTCTCCCAAGCTAAATGTGTCATGGCCTCCTGGCTTTGCCACACCCGGGAAGCAGTTGATCCCAGCTCTGTACTCATAAACTGAGTATGTTCTTCAACTATTAGTGAGCCACATGGCTTTTAGCAAAAATGCTGAGGGGGAAAGGGAGAGGAATGGCTTTGTTTCCTATGAGTTTTCTGTAGAATTCAGTGGGAAAAGAAGATCATTTTCTACAACTCTTGATTTCCGGTTCTTTTTTTTTTGTATCACTAACATTCTATAAAGGGCCCATTCTACTGGACTCTAATACGTAAGATTCGATGAAAAAAGTTTCCATTTTAGGATAGAAGCTGATAAGTAAGAAGAATGAGAATTCATGAGGACAGGTGAGAAGAAGATGGAAAGACATCCACTGCAGGTTTAGGTTTTCTGTGATTCTCCTGTATTACACGAAAGTGCTTCTGTGGTCATGATGGCTTTGATTTAACCTAAGTCTTCGCATTCTTATTTAAGGAGCGGGCATGTATAAATGTGCCTGCCACATAGTGGGTGCTCAGGAAATGTGACTTGAGTCTGAGGATGCAAAGAATGAAGATAACCATATATCCTGGTTTGTCCTGGAAGATTTCATTTCACATCTGTCATCCCCGGTAATTATTCATAGTGCACCTTTCACTTTCAGAAACAGCCTGGTTAGGTTGATAATATATATGATCACTCTCCCTAGAGGCAATGAGTCCTGCCTCTTTGGAGCTTGATTAACTGAGATGTAAGTGATTGGACAACTCTCAAAATCTGAAAATGATCCTTGATTTGCACAAGAGCACCAGCCCATGTCTGCGGCTGTCCACAGATGCCCGACTGCTGAGAAGTGATAAATGAGCTTGTCCTAAGTAACCAGCAGGCCTCCATAGGGCTGGGCCAGAACTAGACTTATTTAACAGCTCCATTAATGACCTGGAAGAGCTGGGATAAGCAGCTTGCTAATGAAATCTGCTGATGACACTAAATCTGTAGGTGTTGGAAGCAACAATAGAAGCGTGAATAAAAAAGGATCCAAGTTCAAGCAAGGGCTAGGAAATAAAAAGTCCATTTTGAGTGATTTTTGTAAAGCAGTTCTGTGTAACATCGTTAGTCCATAAGACTAAGGTGGGATGGAGCAAAGACGATTTATACCACTGAAAAACCCCTTAGTCTCTGAGCCAGAGAGAGGGGAGTAGCAAGACATAAAAAACAAAAACCATTGCCATCAAGTCGAATCTGACTCATAGCGACCCTATAGGACAGAGTAGAACTGCCCCATAGAGTTTCCAAGGAGCACTTTGTAGATGCAAACCGCCAGCCTTTTGGTTAGCAGCTATAGCACTTAACCCCTATGCCATCAGCATTTAAAGACTTGAGTTCAAATTCCAGCCCTTTAATAGATTAGTGTGGTTTTTTTTTTTTTTTTGGCTATTTATTTAAATAATTTTTATTGTGCTTTAAGTGAAAGTTTACAAATCAAGTCAGTCTCTCACACAAAAACCCATATACACCTTGCTACACACTCCCAATGACTCTCCCCCTGATGAAACAGCCTGTTCTCTCCCTCCATTCTCTCTTTTCGTGTCCGTTTCGCCAGCTTCTAATCCCCTCCGCCCTCTCATCTCCCCTCCAGACAGGACATGCCAACATAGTCTCAAGTGTCCACCTGATCCAAGAAGCTCACTCCTCACCAGCATCCCTATCCAACCCATTGTCCAGTCCAATCCATGTCTGAAGAGTTGGCTTTGGGAATGGTTTCTGTCCTGGGCCAACAGAAGGTCTGGGGGCCATGACCACTGGGGTCCTTCTAGTCTCAGTCAGACCATTAAGTCTGGTCTTATGAGAATTTGGGGTCTGCATCCCACTGCTCTCCTGCTCCCTCAGGGGTTCTCTGTTGTGTTCCCTGTCAGGGCAGTCATTGGTTGTAGCCGGGCACCATCTAGTTCTTCTGGTCTCAGGCTAATGTAGTCTCTGGTTCATGTGGCCCTTTCTGCCTCTTGGGTTTGTAATCACCTTGTGTCCTTGGTGTTCTTCATTCTCCTTTGCTCTAGGTGGGTTGAGACCAAGTGATGCATCTTAGATGGCTGCTTGCTAGCGTTTAAGACCTCAGACGCCACTCTTCAAAGTGGGATGAAAAATGATTTCTTAATAGATTTTATTATGCCAACTGACTTAGATGTCCCCTGAAACCACGGTCCCCAGACCCCTTCCCCTGCTACGCTGGCCTTTGAAGCATTCAGTTTATTTAGGAAACTTCTTTGCTTTTGGTTTAGTCTGATTGTGCTGACCTTCCGTGTATTGTGTGCTGTCTTTCCCTTCACCTAAAGTAGTTCTTATCTACTATCTAATTAGTGAATACCCCTCTCCCATCCTCCCTCCCACCCCCCTCTGGTAACCACAAAAGAATGTTTTCTTCTCAGTTTAAACTGTTTCTCAAGTTCTTATAATAGTGGTCTTATACAATATTTGTCCTTTTGCAATGGACTGATTTCACTCAGCATAATGCCTTCCAGATTCCTCCATATTATGAAATGTTTCACAGATTCCTCACTGTTCTTTATTGATGGGTAGTATTCCATTGTGTTCCATTGTGTGAATATACCATAATTTATTTATCCATTCATCCATTGATGGGCACCTTGGTTGCTTCCATGTTTTTAGTTAGCATGTTTTGAGCAACTCTGTACCTCTAGGATTCTTGTTTCCCTTTTGTAAATGTTAAGTAGGTAATGTATCTGGAAATGCTTGATGCAAACATGCAACTCAACACGAGTTGTTTAAATCAGATCTTAAAAATCATTCTATCTTCTAGTATACCAAGAGTCCATGGATCTTTAGTGAATATATGGATGGACTTCAAGGAATCCATGAACCCCCTGTAATGAACCCCTAATAATACTGTAAGTGTCTGGTGTATGCTTGTGAGCATGGCTGAGTGTTTTTCTGAGGAAAGCATCTGTAGTTTTCATCAGGTGTCTGATAACAGTGACAACTAGACAGATGTTAAGAACCCCTGCACTGGACTGTGGGCTCCTTGAGCGTTCCCATTCAGTACGCCAGTGACAATACTCTGAGCTGCCTGTACATTCATTATGCCAAAATGGTTCTTACCTCAGGACTCGGGCAATTGCTGTAGCCTCTGCCATCTCCCAGATATTTTCATGACTGATAAAATTCCAGCTCCTTGGAAAGATCTAAAATATTACCCCACCTTCAGGGATTCTGTGTCATAATGACTCATTTTGTTATCCTCATAACATATGACTATCTGAAATTTGAGATTTTCTTGTTTATTTTTTTCTGTTTATTTATATGCTGCCTCCATTAAACAATAAGCTGCTTGAGAAGAGTGTCCTTGCCTTTCTTGTCCACTGCCATATGTGCCTAACTCCTAAAACAGTGCCTGGTCCATAGGAGACGCTCGGTTATTATTTGTAGAAGGAAGAAAGGAAGGAAGGGAAGGGAAGGAGAGAGGCAAAGAAAAACTTTATTTCATACAGAACCTGACACACAATAAATATTATATGATCTAATGAATGAAAAACTGAAAGGAAGGATGTATGAATGAATAAGTAGGATTCAAGATGGGGAGAGAAAGTGAATGCTTAAACCAATGGAAACATTGACTCTATTCTTCTTTAGCACAATACAATTTTCTCTCTCTAGCCTGCAAAACCTTTGACATTGTGTATTCCTTTAATTCTGGGTGGTATTTTTAGTTTTAAAAATACCAAGCCCATATTTTCTCCGTATTGTAAGAATAGACTGAGCTGTTCATTGATCCATTTCTTAGATACACACAGGTGCTTTGGTTCAACTGCTGAGAAGGTGAACTCACAGCATATTAAATTCTATCCAGAATTCAGTTTTGAGGAGAGGTTCCACTGAAGGCAATTTTTTTTGTTGTTGTATTTTAGATAAAGGTTTACAGAACAAACTACCTTCTCATTAAACAGTACACATATTGTTTTATGACACTTTTTGACAATCCCACAACATGTCAACACTCTTCCTTCTCAACTGTGGGTTCTCTATTCCCAGCTTTCCTGTCCCATCATGCCTTCTGGTCCTTGCCCCGGGCTGGTGTGACCCTGTAGTCTCTCTTTGTTTTATGGGCCTGTCTAATCTTTAGATGAATCTTTAAATGAATCTTTAGATGAGTCTTTAGATGAAGGGTGAACCTCAGGAGTGACTTCGTTACTGAGCTAAAAGGGTGTCCGGGGGCCATACTCTCGGGTTTCTCCAGTCTCTGTCAGGCCAGAAAGTCTGGTCTTTTTTTGTGAGTTAGAATTTTGTTCTACATTTTTCTCCAGCTCTGTCTAGGACCCTCTATTGTGATCCCTGTCAGAGCAGTCAGTGGTGTGTCTGGGCACCATCTAGTCGTACTGGACTCAGGCTGGTGGAGGCCAGGGTAGATGTGGTCCATTAGTCCTTTGGACTAATCTTTCCTTTGTGTCTTTTGTTTTCTTCACTCTCCCTTGCTCCTAAAGGGGTGAGACCCGTGGAGTATCTTAGATGTCTGCTCACAAGCTTTTAAGACTCCAGACGCTACTCACTAAAGTAGAATGTAAGACATTTTCTTTTCAACTGTGTTATACCAGTTGAGGTATATGTTTCTTGAGACCACCGTCCCCACAGCCCTCAGCCCAGTAATTTGATCCCTCAGGGAGTTTGGATGTATTATATGGAGCTTCCAGGACCTTGCCTTGTACAGGTTGTGCTGGCTTCCCCAGTATTGTGTACTGTCTTACCCTTCACCAAAGTTACCATTTATCTATTGTCTATTTAGTGTTTTTCCATCCCCAACCCTGCCCTCCCTCGTAACCATCAAGGATCATTTCTTTTTGTGTGTAAACCTTTTCATGAGTTTTTATAGTAGTGGTCTCATACAATATTTGTCTTTTTGTGATTGACTTATTTTACTCAGCATAATGCCCTTCAGATTCATCCATGTTGTGAGATGCTTCGCAGCTTTCATCATTGTTCTTTATCATTGTGTAGTACTCCATTGTGTGTATGTGCCGTAGGGTGTTTATCCATTCATCTGTTTATGGGCATCTGGGTTGTTTCTGTCTTTTTGCTATTGTAAACAATGCTTCAGTGAACATGGGTGTACATATGTCTATTTGTGTGACAGCTCTTATTTCTTTAGGATATATTTGTAGGAGTGGGATTGCTGGATCATATGGTGTTTCTATTTCTGTCTTTCTAAGGAAGTGCCATAGTGTTTTCCAAAATGATTGTACCATTTGGCATTCCCACCAGCAGTGTATAAGAGTTCCCATCCCGGAGTCTCTCCAACATTTGTTATTTTCTGTTCTTTTGACTCATGCCGTTAATGCCAGGGTAAGATGCTATCTCATTGCAGTTTGGATTTGCATTTCTTTAATGGCTAGTGAATGCAAGCATTTCCTCATGTGTCTGTTAGTTGCTTGAATGTCTTCTTCGGTGATGTGTCTGCTTATTTCCTTTGCCCATTTTTTAATTGGATTATTTGTTTTTTTTGTTGGAGAGGTGTTGGATTTTCCTGTAGATCTTGGAGATTAGACCTTTGTCGGGTTTGTAATAGCCAATTTTTTTTCCCAATCTGTAGGTTCTCTTTTTACTCTTTTAGTGAAGTCTTTTATTGAGCCTAAGTGTTTAATTTTTAGAAGATCCCAGTTATCTAGCTTATCTTCTGGAATTTGTGTTGTTAGTTATGGTTTGTATCCTGTTAATGCCCCGTATCAGGGCCTTTAGCATTGATCCCAGTTTTTCTACTATGATTTTTATAGGTTTTGGTTTTATATTTAGGTCTTTGATCCATTTTGAATTAGTGTTTGTGTATGGCATGAGGTATGGTCCTGTTTCATTTATTTGTGGATGGACATCCAGTTTTGTCAGTACCATTTGTTAAAAAGACTGTCTTTTCCCCATCTGATGGACTTCAGGCCCTTGTCAAAGATCAGGTGACAGTAGGTGGATGGATCTGGTTCTCAATTCTGTTTCGTTGGTCAATGTATCTATCGTTGTACCAGCACCAGGCTGTTTTGACTGCAGTAGCTGTATAGTAGGTTCTGAGGTCAGGTAGTGTAAGTCCTCCTGCTTTCTTCTTCTTCTTCAGTAGTGCTTTACTTATCTGGGCCCTCTTTCCTCTCCATTTAAAGTACCTCTAAAGGCAATTTTGTGTCTACTTTCAGCAGGACTCAAAGGTTCCAGAATCAAAGCCTAAATGAAGTTGCGTTTTTATCATTGGGTTTTCTGTTGAACTGTTTTACAATCAAAATACACCCTTCGAAATCAGAAAGCAATGTCATAGATTCCTCTCCTCACTACAGCCAACCTTTTCTGATCGTGGAAAAGAAATTTTCCTCATAGCTGAAGCCTATACTCCTATTCTTCTTTGATTGATTTGTCCCTCACTTTGGATTTTTTCTGTCAGGTGTTCAAAAGTGAACATTTTATTTGAAAGCATGTCAGCCCTGGATAGTAAGTTACAGAATAAAAGAAAATATCTGGCCCCGCTATGTAAGCATCAATGATACAGCCAAAGCCTCCAAAATCTAGGATTCAGAAAGATTACTTAAAATAATGTATTTGTTTTGGCTGAGTCTTTCTTCCCTTAGGCTAGTTTTTAAAGTTAAGGTTTCTGGATGATTCAGCCTCTTCCCACAGGATCATGTGTTTAGTGGGCCAGGTTCCTTGAACTCTTGGGATGTGCATTTGTGCTTGTGGAACAACCAACTCAATTTTATACACTAATATCCCTTATTAAATGGGCTTAAAGCCGAAGTCCTAAACTGAGGCATATTGCATTTGTTTACCGGTTGTTCTCTCTTCGCAGTAGACCTTAGCCAGAGCTGGAATTTTAGCAGCATCACAGAGATGCCAAAAGCACTGGAAAAACCCTACTCCTAAAAATCTAGATTCATCTCTAGACTCTTGTAATTTTTACTGCATAATTAACAATAATGTTTGACACTGTCAGCCTCTTGACAGAATCTAACTTGGAGCATCTGGTGTTATTTAGCCGAGAGCCTAGTTCTCTTCTCCCAGTACAAAAGGGTTCTGATTAATTAATCATTGCCCCAACCTTAATAATACATTAAAGATAAACTTCAATGCTTAGTTAAGAAAAAGGAGGAGGGGACGACACATTTTCTTATGCTATAGGAGATGGAATTTCCTATTAATAGAAATGTAAGAATGCATATGTTTCAGTACTGACTCGCCTCAGCATACAGGTCCAGAGCCAGACTGGCAGTAGGCGTTGCGCTTTTTCTTACATGGCTGTAGATTTGGGTTCATCCAGCAGTTTACCGCTTGCTCTGGAGGGCTTCCCTCTGCTCCTCTTCCAGCCACCCCCTCTTGCCCTCAATGCCTTTGTCTCATGCCTTCTTCTTGCTGTTGTCACTTACTCTATGTGCCAAGGACTCAAGTAGAGAGCAGTTCACAGAGAGTCTAGATTGTAAATTCTGTATGAACTTCATGTTCTTTCTCTATTTTGCACCCGGTACCCGGCATGGTCTCTGACACCAGTAGACACTCAATAGCTATTTGCTCAATTTATGAACGAATATCCCTTTGCTATGCCAGCTCCCGACTTCACAGGTTCCGAAATTATCAGTGTCCTCTTGTTATCAATGGCTAGAAGTTGGTGTAATTTATAATTCCATCTATTTTCCTCTGTGTGAATGTGCACCAAGAGGCTCTGTGACCTGCAGGGTTTACATCCACAGGCTTCGAAAGTGTCAGAAGGGTGTGATCTTTATCGGATTAAGTAAGACAATAACCTGTTTATGATTTGTATTGTTTCTCCTTGTTATTTAGACTCCTTAATCAGGATTCTCAAGTACAAAGTCTTAAACATGACCTCCTGGCATTCTTATCTTGTGGTTTTGTCAAAATACCTCCTCCATAAACCCCGACTTCTGTTTCCTTGCTGTGTCACTTCTATGGCTTTGCCTTTTGGGCCTGATACAGATTACGTTCTGCTTCACCCAAAAGCATTTCTCACCTACAAACTGAGTAGGGGTGAAAAGTTGCACTTAACTAAGCTGACGCAGAAAAAATATCTCAGCCCTGGAGATCATAAGACATTTGTCTGTCGTCATATGCCTCAGTCCATCCCAGGCATAGTGCTAGGTAGGCACTAGGATACGGCTTAAACCAAGCTCTTGGTTTCCTGGAGCTTACACCCTAATGGGGAAAGATTATTAAAAGGCAAAAACTGAATAAGTGTAGGGTATACTATTTCAGTCTCTGGGTGGTACAAATGGTGAATATGCTCAGCTGCTAACCCATAGGTTGGAGGTTCAAGTCTACCCAGAGGTGCCTCCAAAGAAAGGCCTGGTGACCTACTTCCAAAAAATCAGCCATTGAAAACCCTGTGGAGCACAATTCTGCTGACACACATGGGGTCACCATGAGTTAGAATCCACTTGACAGCAAGTGGAACCGGCTGTACCATTTCAAGTGGTGTTAAGTGCTGTGAGGAGAAAAATAAGGCAGAGTGAGAAGAGTGAGAGGACATGATGAGATTGTGTTGTTACTGGGGAACTTAATGGGTATTAGTAAGCACCAATTATAGGCAGTGCTTTGTGCTGAAGTCCATTCCCTGTGAGGCACTTTCAGTCTGGTAATGGAGACAGGGAATGTATAATAATAGCAAAAACACAATGTTGTAAATAATTGAGCCAATAAGAGGTACAGAATAGTTCCAAAGGGCTTTGGGAGAGGGAGAGCTCTCATCTGGTAGCAGGGTAGTAAGGGCTTCCCAGAACAGGAGTGTGGGAGAGGCGCCCAGGTGGGGGTAGGGCTCCATTTACAGGAAACACCCTGAGCAAGGACATGGTGGTGAGAAAATGTTGGCGATGCACTCAAGTAACAAATGGTCCATTTTGGCTAAAGTGTAGTGAAAGCCTGGGATATGGCCGAGAGAACATGGTGTAAAGTTGGCTTGGAGCCTAGTTTTGAAGGGTTGCTAATACCAACGTGAGATACTAGATTAAAAGAGCAAGTTTTTCTTTTTTTTAATATTTAAAACATTCTTCCTGATTATCAAAATAATACATTAATCAGAGTTACAGTAACAAAATAACCAATCAGTACTGGATAGCCAAGTTTAGAGTGGGAAGAAAGAATTACTCAATAACTTGTAAGTTTATTGACATCAACTCAGTTGTTCTGTTTTATTTTTTAACTATTTGTTTTGTTGACATCTGAGTTCTCTCTAAGACAAAATTTAACACTAAATGAGCCTTTTCTGGAAACTTTATGAAACCCAAGTATGTAGCTACCACCATGATTTAGAGACAGTTGGAGAGATGCTCCACCTTCTTTGCCTTATGCTCTTTCTTGGACCTTCTACTGTAAATGGTTGCCCAGAGTGGTATGAGTCCTGAAGGATGCCTAGTCCTGATTAAAGGTTGCATTTTTAAAAATTTTTTATTGTGCTTTAAGTGAAAGTTTACAAATCAAGTCAGTCTCATACAAATTTATATGCACCTTGCTATATACTCCTAATTGCTTTCCCCCTAATGAGACAGCACACTCCTTCCCTCCACTCTCTCTTTTTGTGTCCATTCTGTCAGCTTCTAACCCCCTCTGCCCTCTCATCTCCCCTCCAGACAGGAGATGCCAACATAGTCTCATGTGTCTACTTGATCCAAGAAGCTCATTCTTTACCAGTATCATTTTCTAGCCCATTGTCCAGTCCAATCCCTGTCTGGAGAGTTGGCTTTGGGAATGGTTCCTGTCTTGGGATAACAGAAGGTCTGGGGACCATGACCACCAGGGTCCTTCTAGTCTCAGTCAGACCATGAAGTCTGGTCTTTTTATGAGAATTTGGGGTCTGCATCCCACTGCTGTCCTGTTCCCTCAGGGGTTCTCTGTTGTGTTCCCTGTTAGGGCAGTCATTGGTTGTAGCCGGGCACCATCTAGTTCTTCTGGTCTCAGGCTGATGTAGTCTCTGGTTTATGTGGCCCTTTCTGTCTCTTGGGCTCATAATTACCTTGTGTCTTTGGTGTTCTTCATTCTCCTTTGCTCTAGGTGGGTTGAGACCAATTGATGCATCTTAGATGGCTGCTTGCTAGTGTTTAAGACCCCAGACGCCACTTTCCAAAGTGGGATGCAGAATGTTTTCTTAATAGATTTTATTATGCCAATTGACTTAGATGTCCCCTGAAACCATGGTCCTCAAACCCTTGCCCCTGCCGTGCTGGACTTTGAAGCGTTCAGTTTATTTAGGAGACTTCTTTGCTTTTGATTTAGTCCAGTTGTGTTGACCTCTCCTGCATTGTGTGTTGTCTTTCCCTTCACCTGAAATAGTTCTTATCTACTATCTAATTAGTGAAAACTCCTCTCCCTCTCTTCCTCCCTCCCCCTCTCGTAACCATCAAAGAATATTTTCTTCTCTGTTTACACTGTTTCTTGAGTTTTTATAATAGTGATCTTATACAATATTTGCCCTTTTGCAACTGATTAATTTCACTCAGCATAATGCCTTCCAGATTCCTCCAGGTTATGAAATGATTCATGGTTTCATTGTTGCTCTTTATTGATGCATAGTGTATCATTGTGTGAATATACCGTAATTTATTTATCCATTCATCCATTGTTGAGCACCTTGGTTGCTTCCATCTTTTTGCTTTTGTAAACAGTGCTGCAGTGAACATGGGTGTGCATATATCTGTTTGTGTAAAGACTCTTATTTCTCTAGGATATATTCCAAGGAATGGGATTGCTGGATAGTATGGTTGTTCTATTTCTAGCTTTTTAAGAACGTGCCAAATCGATTTCCAAAGTGGTTGTACCGTTTTACATTCCCACCAGCAGTGTATAAGTGTTCCAGACTCCAGATCCTCTCTAACATTTATTATTTTGTATTTTTGGGATTAATGGCAGCCTTGTTGGGCAGATTGCATTTTTTGAAAACCTTTTAAATCCCTCCAATTAATATAGGAGTTTAGAAAGCCAAATGGTCTCTTCCCTGGAACCATTGCCCTTCCTCTTTTCATATGCCTTGCTTCCTGGTGATATAATAACTATGTTTGTTTTCACACTCTCTGACATACATGTATGAGCATAAGGCACATGTCAGTGCCCAGTGTAAAAATGGAGGCTTTAATCCTCTACATATTCTCACCCTCCTTTCCAGTGTACATGGTGACTTTCATGGGTCCTTGGCACTTTTGCTTTCACGGACCCCCCTTTCTCCATAAAAAATATTAGTATGTGTATACTATGACTGCATTGGTATAAAGGCAAATAAATTAATATTATTTACTTAAGTATTTCTTCATTTTAAAAGTTTTTTTTTTTTCTAATTTAAAAATAAAATTTTGCTGGGAGCCACTTAAAGTATGGCAGAGCTTGGGCACTCTGCCTACTATGCCTAATGGATAGGTCAGCGACCTCCTTCTCCCTTTCTGGGGTGAACTGATGTTACGTGGAACTGAAAACGGGGAGGCATGACTGGGCCCTGTAGTATATTCATGCCCCATAAGGCTTTCCAAATATGGGCATCAAATCAGATATTACAAACTTTGAAAATACCTCCCAGTTTTATAATAGGAGCATGGAGAAAGGTCAGATTCATTTCGCTGACCTTTTCACTCTGGTTAGTAGTGGCAGCTGCAGTCTCCTATTTGTAGTGAAGTTAGAAAAGGTATGGACCTCAGTGTACTTACATAAGAATCACCAGGAGCACTTGGAATTCAGTTTCCTAGGCCCCTTCGAATGGAATTGGATTTTTTGGATCAGACTCTGAGTTTGAGGAATGTGAATCTTTTGCATACTTAAGCTTGACAGCTGTTGTCCTAAAAAACAACAGCAAAAGCTTTAGGTTACCCTAAAACTCTCCATGGCTGGATAAAGTTCACTGCTTTAATCTGACCTTGAATGCCTTTCATAAGGTGGACGCTGAGCATCTCCAAGTCTAGCATTCCATTCTCCAACCATGCCGAAGTACCTAAAGTTACCCATGTTTATCCTTCCCTTTCATTCTCAAGTCCCCTTCTTTCATGAGCCTATCAGTTTCATATACATTCCTAAAAACTATTTTAAATGCCATCCCTTCTGTCTTAGTTATCTAGCACTGCTGTAACAGAAATATCACAAGTGGATTGCTTTCACAAAAAGAAATTTATTCTCTTACATTTTAGGAGGCTAAAACCAAAAAATCAAACCCATTGCAGTTGAGTCAATTCCAACTCATAGCGACCCTATAGGACAGAGTAGAACTGCCCCATAAGGTTTCCAAGGAGCCCCTGGTGAATTCAAATTGCTTACCTTTTGGTTAGCAGCCGTAACTAGTCCTAGCTTTTAACCACTGTGCCACTAGGACTCCTTTAAACAAAAACTAAAACCAAACCTGTTGCCGTCGAGTTGATTCCGACTCACAACAACCCTATAGGACAGAGTAGAACTGCCCCATAAAGTTTCCAAGGAGCGCCTGGTGGATTCTAAGTGCTGACCTTTTGATTAGCAGCCTTGGCACTTAACCACTATGCCACCGGGGTTTCCAGGGCTCCTTCAGGAGGCTAGAACTCTAAATTCAGGGTGCTAGCTTCAGGGGAAGGCTTTCTTTCTCTGTCGTCCCTGGGGGAAGATCTTTGTCATCAGTCTTCCCCTGGTCTAGGAGTTTCTCACTGCAGGGGCCCCAGGTCCAAAGGGCATGTGTGCTCACAGCTCTTCTTCTTGGTGGTGATGAAGTCCTTCTCTCTCTCTTGCTTCTCTCTCCTTTTATCTCTTGTAAGATGAAAAGTAATACAGACACATCCCAGGGAAGCTCCCCTAACATTGTATCAGGGATGTGGCCTGATTAAGGGTGTTGCATCCAATCCTAACCCTCTTTAACATAACCTAATCTTGCTTCATTAGCCACCGGCAGAGACTAGGATTTCCAATACTTAGGTAAATTACATCAAATCACAAAATTGTGGACAGCCACAGAACACTGGGAATCATGGCCTATCCAAGTTGACATGTATTTTGGGGAAACACAATTTAATCCATGACACCCTCTATGAAGCTTGTCTGGACTCCTTGGTATAAAATTGTCCCCCTTTTCTTTGTGCCCTGCCCATATATCTGACATAACACCTATGACACATTATTGTATTTGCTTAGTTGTCACATTTCCCTTACCAATTAGGATGTTCATTTCTTTAAAGTAGGACTAATTCTTATTTATTTTATAAAATAGAAAGCTTGTCTCTCAAAAGGAAGGTCCATTTCTTATTTATATGTTTGTGTATTTGTGTGTGTGTGTGTATTAATCCTTAAAGCTATGCACAGAATCTGATAAATGATTGACATGCAGTGTATTTTGATTTTTGTTGTTGTTGTTTTTTTAGCAAAGAGATGACCAGGCATGTATTGGGTTAGATAAGATTGAGATTGAGCAAGGTGAAAACTACCAGAAAAATATTGAAAACAAATGGTTAAAAAAGAAAGCTTCCCTGTTCTCATTCTGAGCAGTTCTCCACCACAGGTCTTTCATTTTTTCAGAAATAGGGAGAAGACACAAATTAGAAAAGAGCAAAGATTGACTGTTGTAGGAGATTTGTTGTTGGTGTGAACAAGCATGGGGAGAGACTGATGTGGGGAAGATGTGAGTGCCTAGTTGGGAGAAGACACGAATGAACAAGCTATGGAACTCCTACTTATATGGGACTTATAGTCCAATGCAGACCATGTTATCAAAGACCCAGGAAGAGAAATGAGCAGGGCTTTTGGAGGGACTGTTTAGCTCAATCCATTAAATATTTATTGGACCAAACGAAGACACGTATCTTTCTTCATTGAGCTTTTTAACTCTCGTAGGGTGGACAGATATTAAACATAGAATTCCACAAATAAAAAGATAACTGCAAATTCTGGTAAGTGTTATAGTTGGTTTCCTGTGGAAGGAATGAGCTTAAGGGGGCTGGTGGTGCTGAAAGATGAGGCTGAAAAGATAAGATAGGGCCAGATTTTGGCGGTGAGGAAGGTGGCTTGAGGATTGTGATTGACTTAGAACATTTGAAGCAATGGAGAAAATAGACACTTAGCAAATTTTGGGGCCGTGGAAGGAAGGAAAGAAGCCATCGCAGTGTATACCAAGAAAGGCTCATCAACTTGTTGAAGAATTTTAAGAAGGAAGTCAGAAACACTTTATTTCATTCTGTGTTGGAATACCAGTTCTTCCTAAAAGTTATTTCCTTCCCTTATGTCTTTATGAAAAGAACATCATTTTATCTGGCAAGGGAGGAGATGAACCATTCGAATGTCAAAATTAACGTTGTAAGACTTCTTTTCCAATAAGAACTCATAGGTTGGATGGAAACTTGTGAGAGGAAAGACATATTAAACCACCCATTCATAAGTCCTCCCTAAGGACAAAAACATGGGATTTTCCTTCCTCCTTAGCTGCTTTCCAGTTATTTACCTGACCTAGATTTTAATGACTGAGAATCCAGAGGTCTCAGTATTTCTCTGGAAATATTTTCTTGCTACCAAATGGGCTTGTCTTACAGGATTTACTTTACCTCCTGTCAAAGGTGTATTTGCTTAATTTAATTCTATATTTGAAGGGTGAGAAAAGATAGAGAAGAATGAATTAGAATCCTGAGGTCTTTAGGGTATGAATGTAGATTGGGAAATCTAGTTTAAATACCTTAACAAATTGATTTTACCTTGGGATAGCCACAGCATCTCCGTCATGGAGTTCTTGCCTACCACAGGCATGTCACTGTTTAAGAGTCAATCATCACTTCCCCATGTGTACTTCACTAGTAAAAATGGAAGTCTGAGCTAAATCAGCAATTTCCCATAAGGAACATGAGAGCTGCAATTTTAGCTTACCGAAGCCAATGTTAATAATATTGATCTGTCACAGCACATTCCCACTGAGCTAGGACAGCCTCAAAAAATATTTACTACCAATAAATCTGAGTTAGCATAACAGAGAACACGTATTTGCCAGCCTGGTTCTAGATAATCTCTAAGGTGCTTTATAACTCTAGATTCTGTAAGTCTTCTTGAGACCTCTGCTTTAGAATTTGGTAAATTCCAGACCCCTTCCTGCTGGGCTAGAGCTATTCATTATTATTATTGTTCATGGTTCTTGGTTTTGTTGAGTTCCTAGATAATTTCTTCCATTATAATGCCAGAAATGATTATACCAGACTCAACGACAGACTGATCAACGACAGACTGAAATTTATATGTACGAGTTCTAAACCACAACAGGAGGTCTGTGGCTACCTGGTTTGTCAGTACCTCATATTTACTGTGGTTGTTCCAAATATAATTACAAATGTGCTAAAGAGTCTGCTGTTCTTTAGAGTTGATAGCACTGTGAAGTTTTGAAGTCTACCATCTCTTTACTTGAGATAGTGAATTTGAAGGTTAATAAAATATTATGGACTTAGGTTTGAAACTGCAACAAGATTTTAATTTAAGACAGTTTTACCTTTTTACAACATGCTTTAATATCTTTTCTGTTTTCTTTACCAAAACCTAAAAGGTAGATAGGGAACATACCGTTATTCCCACTTGTGAAGTGACAAAGCAACAGAACACTGAAAGGTTAATTGGTTTGTCTGTGGAAACACAGATCATTCTGTGCAAGCCCTGTTTGAAATGCAATGCCTAGCCCAGGTGACTGAGAGTTCAGAGTTCTGTGATTTCATCCCTCTCCACTTTTAACTCCCCCATAGCCCACTTTTCACTGTGTAGCTGGATTTACATACTGGGCTTTTATGTAAAATTCTATTCAAATTAAGGCTAAAAATGCTTAAAAACCATTGGTGTATTGAAAGGAGGAATGAGCTTAGAGTTTGAGTATATTTCATTTGCAAGTGAAAGACACCCATGGGACTCAAACTGACCTTAGGATAGAGGCTAATTATTGCTCACATAACAAAAATGTCCAGAGATAGACCTGACTTCAGACCCTTTTGATCCTGGTGCTCAGGCCATCAGAAACCTCTCTTCCCAACTTTCGTCTGGACATTTCTCTAAATACGTTGCGTTCTTGGCCAGGATGTTCCCAGAGGTGGTAAAGATGGCCAACAGTCTTGAAAAGCTTAACCCCTGGCAGAACAAGAGACCCTTTTTCCCAATGGCATTAACTAAAGACTTGTGGCCACCTCTTATGGCATTAGACAGGGCCGTGTGCTGTCCTGGATGAATCACTATGAAGGAGTATATGGTAAAGGGTATTGATTTGTATATATTTGTTTTTGTGGGTTCTTTTGGTTCTAAATACAAATTATATCTTACCACGCATTGTTCTGCAATGTGCATTTCTTCCTCCTGCCTAGCAATACAGCTATAGATGTTTTTGTGTTGTCAGTATATGTAGATCTATCTTAGTCTTTTTAACTCTTGTGTAATGTTACATTGTAAAAACATAATATTGATTTTAAACAATTTTAGAAATAATGAGTATTTAAAGTTTTTAGTTGTTTCTGTTATAGCTAATAATACATAATACTAACAGTCTTTTACGTGCCTTTGGGATACATATGAGATTATTTCTTTAGGATAGAAATTAAGGAGTAGGGTCAAAGGCTATAAGTGTTTCCAACTTTTAAGTACTACTTTTTTTTCACCTCTGAAGAATTTATCAGTCTCATTAGTTTTTCAGGCTATGATAATGATGTTTGTTGATGTTGATGATGATGATGACAGCAAATACTTATTGAGTACTTACTCTGCTAGGCACTATACTAAGGGTTCTATATACATCATTTAATTTAATCCTTGCAGCAGCCCTAATGGAGTTACCCTGTGAGATTCACTGGAAACCCTGGTGGCATAGTGGTTAAGTGCTATGGCTGTTAAGCAAAAGGTCAGCAGTTTGAGTCTACCAAGTGCTCCTTGGAAAATCTAGGGGCAGTTCTACTCCATCCTTTGGGGTTGCCAAAAGTTGGAATCAACTCAGTAGCAATGGGTTTTTTTTTTTTTTTTAATGAGGTTCACGCTAATATTATCAGCCTCATTTTACAAAAGAGGAAATTGAGATTTAGAGTTCTAGTCATTTTCCTAAAGTTGGAAAAGTATTTGTCTTCTCTTTGTAAACTAATGATAAGCTTTGTACACTAAAGTTGACAGTATATGTTACTTGGAACAGTCACAGCTTCTCAAGGAAGAAAATTCCCTGAGTCCCGGGCCAAGGACTTCAAGGGGTGAGTGCACAAATCTTCTGTCTCTGTGTTCCAGATACGTGATTAGGATTCCATACAGTATTTCTGCAGTTATTATCTGGCATAATTAAATGTGGAGTGAAACACAAATCCAATAAAAGGAAATTGCTACTGAGGTTTTTACTGAGGTTATTACATTTAAGGATCCAGAGAAAATTAACATGGTAAGAAGGCCAGAAAAAAAACTGGGCCATTAATTTAAACAATATACACATTTCATAGGGTAGGGCTGTTGTGTAACATGGTTAATGGATAATGGCGGTGACTTGGGACTCACTGAAGGATGTAAACGTTATCACTTTGTTGCTGCCTTCCTGGATTTAGTTGGTGTTAAGTAGCCTTATTTTACTTAATCCTGTGAGGAAGTGTGTTTAGTTATCCTTCAGTTATTGTGGTCAGATGTTCACCTGTGTTTAACGTTGATAGCAGTGGTTGAAGATTATCTAGTCTCTTTAAAAAAATAGATCAGCTGCTGGGCTCTTAGGAGGTGGCTAATTGCTAGCTGCTGAGAAGGAATGGTACCCCATGACTCCCCACTGAACCCAGAGGAAAGCCAGAGAGGAAAGAAGGTTGTTTCCAGCTATTCCGGAAACAACGGGCTGAACTCAGTGATTCTCAAAACCAGAAAATAATCAGACCAGATAAATTTAAGATACTTTGTCTCTTGCTGGAGAATATTAAACTATTTTTTAATGCATTTACATTTTTGAAGTTTCTGTAGAACCAATGAGGAAGCAACATTAAACCAGGCCAGAATTTTCAGAGTCGATTTATAAAGAAGTTTGGCATACTTTTTAATTTCACACTTTTTAGGTAATCTTCATATTGCTTAGCTTAATTCTGTTTGGTAGTATATGTTTTGCTTTTCAGAATGACTATTCTCTTTTTTGGCATAAACTCCGATGGCATTTCCTTAGTATTTTTAGCATTCTGGACCTTAAAGCCTAATGTGCTTTAACTTTGGTACCTTTTCTGCTGTCCTCAAAAGAAGAACCAATTACTGCTGGCCTGCTGGCAGGGGTTAGAAGGAAGAGCATAATGCCGAATATTATAAATCTCTGAGTTGCCTCAGCCAGTGGAAGGCCAACTCCCCTTCTGTAGATGGTGAATCTTTTAGTTGGAGCATATTTGTCAATGTCTGGCATGTAAGTTTATGTCCTGTTTCTAGTGGAAGTACAAATATTAATAGCCATTGTTGCCCACCAAATATGTATTATGTACCAGGCAATGTTAAGTGTGCATTATCACGTTTAGTTTTCACCCCCCACCCCCAAGGAAGTTCTACTTTCATCATTATTCCAGTTTTACCAGTTTAAAAAAAAAAAAGGCAAGAAGTTAAGGAGCTTGCCTGGTACCATATAGTTTCTGAGTAGACAGGAGCTAGAATCACCTGTATCTGATTCCAGGACCTGAGCACACGACATTGCCACATGCTGACTTCTCCTTCCTTTTTTTTTTTTTTTGGTTGTTTAACTTCCTCCAAATTTTCTGTAATTTCAGGAGGAAAAAAAAAATTTTTTTTTCCTGTTCAGTTTTTCCATCTAGAGAGGTTTATGAAGTCTCAATTTTGTGCTCTTTGACAAATCTCCTTTTTTTCCTTTGTAGCTTGATTTGATGATACCTGGACAGAAGTAACTAAAGGGAGGCGAGAGCAAATAAACAAACTGTTTTATTTGAAACAGAAAGTTTCTTCTTCTTTTATTAATTTTGGTTGGGACTTGATGAACATATTTCTCCTACCAGCCTCTCTAGCTGAAGCAATTGGGACTAATGAGCCTTTGCTGGCATTTACCTCAAACGGATATTATAAGAATGGGATAAGTTGTTTGCAGGAAAAACGATGTATGTAATATTTGATATTTTGAGAAAATGCACCAAGTTTCCCCACAATTTTTCCTGGAACGGATTTTATCTGAGAGAGACACTGGGTTTCCCTATTTCTACGTCTCTTTCATAGAATATGCCAATATTTATTCCAGCTTCTTTGGACCTGGGAGCCAGCTAGACATGCAAACATATTATGATTGTTTAAATCTTATTGAGCAGCCACCAGTGCTGGCCACAGCATTGACATAGAACTCAGACCTCTCTTTTCTCTGTAGCAACTTGCAGACCAGGGTGCCCGTGTGCATTGCACAGTTGGTTACATGATGTGCGTCACCATGGAAACATATCATAACCTTTTAGTCTTTTTGAAGCCTAGCTTCATAGCTTTGATTCCTAATTTAAAACAAAATGACCATTAGGAATGGAACCCTGAATGATAAGGGGAGGGGTGGTTAGAACACCAAATTAAATGTTTTAGAACTTGAATTTTTTTAACGAAGAAATTTCCTCCACTCAAATGAGAGTTGGGTGCTCCGAGTGTAGTTATTTTAACAGGGGATATTCAGATGTTGCTGACAGGGGAGGAAGTGTAGTCTAAGGGAGTCCCAAAGGCCTTGGATCTGAAGCAACTGATGATTCTAGAAGCTCTACTTCTCACCTGTGTTGAAGCCACTATTAGGAATGGTCAGGTGGGACCTGCTCAGGGAGAAACAGCGAATCTCTGGACCAAGCAGCCCACATAGTTTGATGAGGTCACTGATACTTATAATCAGTATCAATAAGTCCCTCCTCAGCATATTGCATATATGTATATATATGTATAAACATACATACACACACATATATATGTGTTTATGTAGTATACAACATACATATATACATATACATACATAAGTATAAACATACATATATATAAGCTTACGTACTTATTTATAAACATACATACATACATATAAACACATACCAGTTGAACCCCTTGCTGTCAAGTCGATTCCTACTCATAGCAACCCTATAGGACAGAGTAGAACTGCCCCATAGGGTTTCCAAGGAATGGCCGGTGGATTCAAACTGCCAGCCTTTTGGTTAGCAGCCAAGCTCTTAACCACTGTGCCACCAGAGCTTCAAACACATTTACATATATATTTAAGTATATACATACTTGAAGAATACTGGCATTGGTTCATGATTCCTCATTTCTACCTCACAAACACCACCCCCTCAAACTGGTATCAAAAATGAAAGAATATATTAGTCCAAAATTTCTCATTATCAACTTCTTAAATACTTTTTCCTTTAGATGACCTGAAGAAATCTATGCATGCAGGGTAGGCTTTTAATGTCACTCTGACTGAAACCCTGTGGCCCAGTGGTTAAGAGTTTGGCTGCTAACTAAAAGGTCAGCTGTTCAAATCCATCAGCCGTTCCTTGGAAATTTCACGAGGCAGTTCTACTCTGTCCTACAGGGTCGCTATGAGTTGGAATTGACTCGATGGCAATGGATTTTTTTTTTTTTTTTTTTTTGGATCCTTAGGTATAACAGTGCTGTATAGTATAAGCACGTAGGCTCAGAAATTACACTGTCTGGGTTCATTTCCTGATTCTAGTACACAGTAAATATGATTCTGAGACTAAAAAAAAAAAAGTGGGGACAGTAATCATAATATTGAGTTCTTAGGAAATTTGTGAGAATTCAATAAGACTGTCCAGGTAAGGCATTTAGAGTGTCAGCATCCTAGAAATGTTATCCGTTTTCCTATTAGTCTACCTTAAAACACATTAGAGGTTTAATGATACTCAAATATGGAATAGCTTTTAAGTGAGATACGAGCTTTACTACTGATGGGCAAAAACAAGTTTGAGAAAGAAAAGCCTAAATTGTAGGTGATTCTTGCAATCAATCAACAACCCTTTTGCCTCATTTGTAGAAAATATCATTGGCAGTGGAGCTCTGTATGATTAAACACCGTATTTCAGAGGCCGTACATAGTGTCCTGATTAAGTTTTAATCTATTATTAATGATAAACAAGAAGTTTTCCCTCCATTCGTCTACCAAAGCAGGGCTCTGCTGGAATGGTGTTGGCTGAATGGCAGGGCTCTAAGCTGCTGTGTTTAGTTAATGGTACTTCTTTTAGTCAGTGGGCAGAAACACTCTTGGTGAAAAACAAAGCTCCCACTTCACTGTGCATTTCCCCAAAGAGTAACAGAGGATAATGTTACATATAAAGTTTTGTTTTTCTCGAAGAATTCACTGAAGCAAGATATTCTAAGATGCCTTAGAATAAACCTGGAACAGAATGTGGTCTCTGGAAATCATCTAGGGCAGTGGCTTCCATCCAATCTGGATGTTGGTTGATATCACAAACATAGTAATAAGTATCCTGTGCTTTTTTTGATATTAGAAATGTCTAATTGAAATAGTACATATATTTGTGTTCTTGGTGTTGCTTACACTGATAATGTAAAAATTATTCAGAGTTCAGGTTAGCATATTTATATATTAAATTAATGAAAATGGGTAGATAGATCAGTATTACATGTTTGATAGAAAAAATAAGTGAAAGCATAGTGCTTATAGGAAAAAATCCAGAAAGGAGTTCTGATGGAAAGAAGTCTAGGAGTCAGTGTCCTGGTAGCCTGTGTCTCTCTTGAGAGAGAGTTACTTCTTCCTTCCTTCAGGTTTGGATAGAGCCAGCAATAGGCTTGGTTTGTGTTTTTTTCTTCTCTGATAGAATTATAGGTTGTTTTGAGGTGACATGAAGGCAGGAAATAGGACAAGCTCACAAACGTCTCTTAGCTGCACTTCCTCAAGCCACCTCTCTGTTCCTCACTCTAGGCTCTTCTTTGATACTAGCAGCATGGCCAAGCTCATTGACACAACAACTCCCCCCGATCATTATATTCCACTCCTGTTTATGAGATCTTCTTTACTACACTTTCTAATTAGGACTTCACCGTAGTTTGTGCAGATGTGACAAATGAGAGATTTTTCTGTTGAATTGGTCTGCCTACCTCCGTTCTCTCCAAGCTGTCTTTTGGAAATCTCTTTCCAAATACGTCTCTGATGCTGATTAAGAGTTTCTCCCACCCCACTACCAGTGAGCTGGGGGATTAATTATCTCACTTCTCCCAGGGCATCAGGAGTGATTAACATGTCCCATGCAGCTGGCTTACCTAACTCTGCGCGGCATTATCTAAGAAGCTCTCCAGCTCCAGGCTCCTTTGCTCCATATGGCTGGGAGGTTCTCCTGGAAGAAGAAACTCACTTGTACTATAGAGAACAATACTCTGAAAACATGAGGATGGGATGAGGATTACAGAAAAGTGGCAACAACTTCATGAACCTCAAGGAGGGAAAAAATAACCAGCCTGCTGAGCTCCTGAAGCTTTTTTTCTACTGTTAATTGCAATATTTAATCTCTATGACTTATAGTTTTTCTGTCAAAATGAAGGAATCCCTACTTTATTCAGATGTTATATGATAATTTACTAATTTAAGTGAAGTAAGAGCTTAGCATAGTTCTTGGCATATAGAAATTGTGGTTTTCTTTTAGGTAAGTAGGTGTTTTTGTTCAAGGAGTCCATTGTCACCTGGTTATTGTAGAGATCAGGCACTTTGCATAGGTGTTTAATAGACAGCTTGTACCATATCCGAGATAAGAATTGTACCATTGCCTTTTTGTAGCTGTGAGACTGAGGCTCAATGGGAAGTAAGAACTGAAAAGCGTGTAGCACATTATATTGATTCTTGGAGCCATAACTCCCTTTAGAAAGGAAGATATTGAGTTTGTTCTGGTGGCAGGTTTGTGGGTAGACAAGTTTGGTGATGACTGTGGCAAAAATCTTTCTAGCAGGCAATTTTAGTTTCTAGAATTGTGCCTGCAGCAGAAGGTGTGGGGTGTTGTCATCTAAGGAGTGTTGAGTGAGAAGAAGGTGAAGGCCGTGCCTTAAGTGTGTACCTTGTCTGATTACCTGTATCAGTGAATGATTTCAGGTAATTACCATTTCATTGCCATTTCCCTTTGACCTTAGACCCAGCCTACAAGATCATCTCAACTCACAAGACTCCTCTTTTCTGAATACTTCTCCATGTATCTGTCGGGGTAATGAGGAGAGTTTCCCACTGTTCTTGTTTATAGTAGGAGACCCACCTCTCAACTTATAGCTGACTGAAATTAATCAGATTTTCCAACCCAAATAACTGGAATTGGGACTAAAGGGCAATGGGAGTTTATAAAATGAGCAGAAACTTGGGGAGTTCTGGGGTGGCCATTTTCTACTCAGTACATGGACTGAGGATTAAGAAGGAGAAAACAATTCAAATAAGCAGCAAGAAACCAAGAAAAGACATTGAAAAGGAGCACTCTTGGGACTCTGATGGTTTTCACATCCTGATTTCAGCCCCCTAAGGCGTTGGATTCGTGCCACAGCCCTCTATGAATGTGATAACATTCCTTTATTTCCCCTTTCTTGCTTAATTATTGCAAGCACAAGTGTTCTAACAGACTTATGTGTCTGTGTCTCTTACGTACATTTATGTATCTGGCGTGCATTTTGACTCAACAGGTCCAATTCAAAGTGTGATCTCTCAGAATTTTGGTCCCACAGAGAAGTAGTGAAGCTTTGCTCTTGGGTCTGACCATCAAAAGCTTGCAAATGGTACTTCTGCTTTGGTGAGCACTCCTTTCTCTCCATTGATAACATTGAATTGTGAGTCTACCAGGTCCTAGATTCTGAACATGATAGAATAACATGTAGGGGAAGAATAACCTATCAGAATTAGTCCAGATTTCTGGCTTTGGAAAGCAGAATCACAGGGTCCTAGTGATGAAAAGTGGAGCATTGGGTAGGGGAGCCAAAGGTAAGCAAAGGAGATGCTATGTTTAGTGTGGAACACAAATATGGTATGAAATATCAGAGGGAAGCCCAAAGAGAATGGCCTCTACACAGTTAAGAATAATGACATGGAAGCCAGAGCTAGAGACGTAGATTAAGTGTCATTCATATTTGAGAATGTTAATGAAAAGTCCGTCTTTCCTACCAACATCAACACAGAATCCTTCCAGAAGAGTCAGTCATTTTCAATAAGAATGGAAATAAAGTCATTCAAGGCAGTTTGCCAAATGATGTTACTCTGTGCCTCCAAGCCCTAGGCATTGATTCCTCAGATGACTATGGACATGATCAGTTGCTTTAGGATTGCTAGTTTGATGAATATTATGGGCCATGGCTAGAAAAAAAGTGCATTAGAAATGGGAAAAAAAATCTGGCAGGGGTTGGAAAGGATCATGGGAAACTTACTTTTTAATGACACCAAATGAGGTATCTTAGCACTAAATGAAAGAAGAAACTATTGACACTCCTGATAGTTCTTATGGTCTCCAATTATTTCAAAGGTTAGCGAGAGGAGAGTTTGCTATATCAATTTTTCAAACAGAGATGGGAAACTTCTGACTTTTGGCATGATTCCATCTCTATAGGCCACTGCTACAACCTAGGTGCTAATGCCCCCAGGTAAGCTAAGCTATCCCATTGGGAAACAAATCTCTGAAGTTACTGGAAAAGAATAGTTTGGAAACTGGGAAGCATAGTTATCCCTCTGATTGTTTCTCTAAAGACATTGAAGACAGGGATGAGACTCTGAGATTCAGGCAAACAGCAGATGTGTTACAGAAGACTCAGCGCCTCCTGTATATCTCCATATTGTCACACTTTTCACTCATTCCCCTGGCATTTCCCCTGTTCCCTTTGCGTGTGCATGATTTTGTGTCTTTGCCCTCAGTTCTTTACCAGCCAGCCTTTCTTCTGCCTTTCGTTGTCTTTTCCCCTTATCTCCATTTCTCTTGTGCTATATTTTTTAACCTTTTCAGCTTAAACTCAATATAATGTAAACACGAGGTCTGCCTTTAAAACAATTGTATTAATTGAGCACAGTTTTATTCAGAATTGAGTTTTGCCACTAATATTCTGTGTCTCAAACTTTCACTGCCTCCTCCAGAGAAAAATAAGCAATAAACAAACAAAAAATGCCTTTTGCTTCCCTGAAATTAAACTCCCAATACCTGTCTACATCTGTTATATATGTGATTTTACTTTGTCCACATAGCAGAGCTCTGAGAATGGAGAAAGACTGGAACATAGATAAAAGCATAAAAGACTTTTGATTATATAAACTTTGAGTTTACACGCAGTTTTTTTAATTACCTGGTAAGAGCTGTATGACCTCAAGCAAGATATTTAACCCCATTTTCATATAGGCACTTATGAATAAAACAATGCCTACCTCGTGGTGTAGATAGGATGATGATGTACTATATGATATATGTAGGGCACTTTACTCAGGACTTCAGGTGTTCTCAATCATTGTTGGTTGTTATTATTTATAGTGCTATTACTAGACTTGTCTGAGATCACCCAGACAAGTTTAAGTGTTGAATGGGGGAACTGGCACTTGAGATGTTCTTATGACTAAAAGAAGCAACATAGTGTAGACCACCCTTGATGGCTTTAATTTTTTCATATGGCAAGATAGTTTAAATAATTTTAGAAAGTGTGAGTTCCTGTATGATGTGATGCTTCTGTCTGGACCAGCACACCTCTGCAAACTCACCCCAGCTTCCTCTACTTTCCACTTGCTACACTCCAAACATGCCTCCCTTCCATTGTTATGTTCCTTTCTGTCTCAGAGACATCACATAAGCTGTACTCTATGCCTAGAGCACAGCTTATGTTTTCAATACTAGTTGTTGTTAGGTGCCTTTAAGTTGGTTCCGATACTCATAGCAACCTTATAGGACAGAAAAGAACTGCCCCATAGAGTTCCCAGGGAGTGACTGGTGGATTCAAACTGATGACCTTTTGGTTAGCAACTGAGCTCTTAACTACTGTGCCACTAGGGCTCCTTCAACACTAGTAAGACACCGATAAGGAGCCCTGATGGCACAATAGTTAAGCGCTCAGCTGCTGCTAACCAAAAGATTGGTGGTTCGAACCTACCCAGTGGCTCTGTGGGACAAAGACCTGGATATCTCTTCGAGAGGAGACTGTTGTTGTGTGTTGTTGAGTCGATTCTGACTCATGACGACCCCATAGTAGCCTGTCACATGGGATTGCTATGAGTTGGAATTGACTCAATGGCACCCAGCAACAAGAACATGTCCCTGATACAAGGAAAGATAAAGAGCCTACCTACCAACCTAGAACTTGGATAAGGGTGAGATAGAGGCAAAATGAGTTTGTACGTAGTAATTATACTTAAAATTATGAGTGTGTGTTTGTTTAATGTCTGTTCCCACCCTTAATTGTAATGTTCATAAAATCAAGGACCTAATTGGTTTACTGCCTCCCATAGCCCTACTACCTGGTACTAGTCTGATCCCAACCCCATACTAGCCTGATACGTAATAGAGATTCAATACATATTTATTGAATTAATTCAATGCCCCAGTGAGAATGTGGGCAGTAGGTTTTAAATGAAGAAACTCTACTTTCACTCTTGGGGATTTGCTGGAAGTGAGCAGCTCACATTTACCGCATGTGTGCTATATGCCAGACACTGTGGTTTTGGGGACTTGAAGAGAAAGGATCACCAAAACTGATTTTTGAAGTCTGAATAAGGAGGCTCTTCTGTGGGTTGATTGTGTGGGACTTTTTATAATATGCTCCCAAACTGGTAACTCTATCCTCCAGAGAAGTGGAAGGTAATATTGGCCATAATGCCAAAGCCTTTTATGGTACTCTTCCAGTAGTACAGACAGGTGCTCATTTGCCAGTGAATGACCAAAACACCCTTTTATAAAAGCAAACATAAAGTCAGGCTTGCTTTAAGGAATTTGCTGTAATGGGGTATCACTGTTAATTGAAACTACATACGAGGCATATAGCACAGTATCTGTAAATCCTATGGGCTTAATATGTATTAATCTTCTTCCCATTAAAGCAAAGTTAAGAAAATTATAGGGCTTCGTTTAGCTTAATATCTTAAACTGAAATGATGACTTTATTTGGTATCTAGGAACTCTGAGTGTTCATTTCCTAGAATCATAGACCACTGAGCTGGAAAGTCTTTAGATATTGTCTAGTCCAACTGATTCATTTTAATGACGAGCAAAGAGAAGCCAAGAGAGGTTAAGTGACTTGACAAAGGTTACACGTTGGCTCCCTTGATTTAGAAGAAAGCATATGTAATCTGTCCTGCCCTACAGTTGAAAGAAGAGGAGAGAGAGAGAATGAATTGCTTAGAGAGCGAGCTCTGGGTTACATCAACAGATGTAACATGTATTAGTCTACATCACAGTCCTATTTCCCATGGTTGGTTTGTTGGCTTCCTTGTTTGTTTTTATAACAGTGTTTGCGTGAGATGTAAAGAGATTGCTGAGGCTGTAGCCCATATAGCCAACCACTCAAGCAAATCAAGTGTTGACAATCTCTTTCAAGAGAATGGATTGGTCAACAGTGGTGCTTTTCATTTAATGAGCACCTACTATGTCCCAGCCAATATGTTAGACCTTTTGCACATAAAGCGTGGTATCCAGCACAATTGCATGTGGTCTAGATGATTATTCTGATTTTGCAAATGAGGACACTGCAACTCCAAGGAGACCAACATCTTGCCAAGGTTACAGAAATAGCAAGTGGTGTGAATGGGAGTGTAACCCAGGTCTGTCTGTACCTAGACCTCCCTCTCTTCCTCTGTCTGCTAAGTCACACAAGGGGAATATGGGAAACAGCCAGATGCAAAAATATTTAGTGCTGTCTTCTGATATATTTTAGCCTAATCTCAGGGATTTCTTTTGAACCGTCTGAGTAGTTTCACTAGATAAAGATACAGTGGCCACTCACGTACCAGGCAGGAGTCAGCTTATCTAGATAGCACCTCTCTCCCCATCAATGATTGGTTAATAAGTTCAGTTCATGATAGATAAAATAACAAGACAATTAGAGAACAGAATTCAATGCCAACTGCTTGTTTTCTTTGGTAAAATAACCATCAACTCATTCTTTTATTCACTCATCAAACATATTTTGAAGACTTCTTTAAGCTAGAAACCAGGTGTAGAACTGAGGAAACAAACAAATAGGCTGCTGTTCTTTCCATCCAAGTGTTCACAGTCTTACTGGGGGATGACAAGCAGGTAAACAAATAATTGTGACACCGTGATATGGGTACCCTGACAGAAATTCTTTTGCCATGGGGTTGGTGGGTTGTGTTTGGGGCCTCAAGTAATTCAGTATATAAGGACCTGCCAGAAAGGTCGAGCACACATACCTTTCCCTGCAGCAGTGGGTGATTGAAACTTCTGTGGTGCCCTTGCTGATCCTGCTAATAAATCAAGCTAGATCCACCCGGTGGCTTTCTGAGGCTGTCCTTGAGGAAAGGTGTCATACAGCTGCTTGGGGATGAGTGTAATGGTTTATGACTCCAGCACCTGAAGTCCTATCACACAGCAAGTTCCCTGGAGATGGTGATCATACAGAATGAATACTGCTTAGCTGGTGATAATGTCACGCTGCCATGCTGAGTTACACGGGTTGCCTGATTCCTGCAGCTAAAAAACTCCTGGCTGATTAATCCTGATGCCATGTAAATAGAGCTGGTGTCAAGGAGATCATAAATGAGAAAATGGATGCTCAGATGGGGACTTTAGTGAGGGATGGAGAGGCACCATCAGCCCGCTCATCCCTCAGTCACCCCCTGACAACATCATTATCCAGGTGAGAAGAGGTACATCACTCAGCCGGATTCTGGAACGCTTCCAAATCTTCCCCCCTCCTCCTACTCCCCACCCCGGGTCTTATTTTAAACAGTGAATATTTTACAAACCGTGTAACCAGGCTTTCTCTTGCTTGCTATGCCTTCGGGGAGGAGTTATAGGACTGCCCCAGCATAAGAAAACCTGAGAGTCAGGCACCTTAATTACCAACTAGATAAATTGGGGCATGAGTTATTCATATTGTTAAAGGGCTCATTAGAGAGTTCCTTTAAGAAATGTTCTCACATTTAACTTACAGAAATTTAATTGGACGTATAATTTAGATTTCAGCTCCTTAATTGGTTTATATACAGACATATAAGTCCACCCCATCAATTATCCTGTGAGTTTGGCAACTTCACTGCCAATGTGAAGGGTCGTAGTGAGATGTCACGTTGCCCACAGCACTGCCTCCCATCATCATGCTTGCTCTCCTCTTTTCTCTTTTTTTCCTGGCCCATCTTTCTTCTCTCTTTCTCTCTCTCCCTCTCTCAGGGGGAAAAAAAAATCTTTGAGGGGTAGTCTCTACCTCAACCTTTAATTAAGTCAGCCCTTCCAAATCTATTGCTCTTCCCCCCACAAAATCAGGTGAATAACATTTTTTCTCCATCTTGTTATACTCAAATTTTCAGGAACGCCAAAATGTGTAAAGGAAGGTTGACTCAAACTCATTTTAGGTTTGTGGAGATTTGGAGTCATTTATTCCCTACCAAAATGCCCAAGATTTCCTCTTAATGTGAGTGGTCTCATTCCTGTGGTAGATGGTGGCTTTTGAGCTTGGTAATCATGAAGTCCTGGGTGGGAGAGGGCAGAGCTTTTAAGTTATGTGAAGGGAGGCTGATGTAACTCTCAAGGCTGACATTCACTTGACCTTCTTCAGACATTCCAGGGTCTTATCTCTTCATGCCAGGATTATTTCAACAATCCCTTCACCAGCCCTCCCGCTTCAGGCTCTCACTCTTGCTTACTGCTGTTGTCAGATGCACCTTCCTGAAGAGCTGTTTTTATCCCATCAAAGACTCTTCTGGCTTCCCCCAGCTTCTGGAATTAAGTTCCAGCTACTCCATCTGATATCTAAAGTCCTTCAGAAATTACCCTTCTTTTGACTAATCTGAAATCATCTTCGTGAGATTTGTCACCGTTTTTAGATTCCCCTTGGAATACCCTTGAGACTCAGAAACTGTCTTGTTATATTCTATAATCAATTGATTTAGCTTTGGTCGTGTGTCCAATGTAGCTGATTTTCTTCATCTCCTCTATTTTCTAATATGCTAAATGTTATAAAACTTAATACCATGACACCTCTTTCTCATGTAAACCCCCAAATAGCTTCCAATAGTTTATTTCATGGTTAGGCTTCCAGTGTAATTCCAGTCACCTGATTCAAAAGAGGGATTATGGTTGAAGGCCTTCTGAGGCTACAGGTTATTGTCTTCTTGCCTGGGGCCGGCTTGAGCCTTCAAGGACTATTTATACCCAAGCTGGCATTTATTGGGTTTGATCCCTTCTTTCAGACAGGGGTTGTTTGCCATGCTGATAGTTCTAAATCTGCATCTTAGAATTTCCGGCTGGGGTGTTATAAATTTTTCTTTATTGTCTAATATTCATGGGCATGCTTAAAATTTTTTTTTTCAGTATCTTTTACTCTTTTGGCAAACCATTTGTGAGAATACACCCCCTTGCTTTTTAGATTTTGGTTTTGTGACCCCCTTATGTAACACCTGGCAAAGATTATTTGCTATACTTAATATTACTGTAACGTCCTTCGCATTAAGTGATTTTGTGAGCTTTATTGAGCTTCACACCTCTCCAGTGTTGATCAAAGTAACCCTCATCTCCAAACAGGCTGTTTAAATCTCAACTCATTCTTCCAAGATAGGATACTCTTCTTGCCTACCTATTCACATCCTTCCTGAAGAGTTAATGATACTCAGGAATTGTTACATGTTTAGATGTTGTAAATATCTGGTGGTTATTATTTTTTTTAAGAAACCATTTCTTTTAAAGATGTACTTTGTGAAGCAATTACAAACAAAATGATAGAACATGAGATATTTCTTTTACAATAATCCAAAGAAAACAGGAGAAAGTGGGCAGGGGTGCAAATAAAACAAGATTGACTGTGTCTTAGTAATTGTTAAACAGGATGATAGATACTTGCGTGCTTGCTATACTAGAACCTCTCAGACTTCAACGTGCAGATAAATCACTTGAAGATCTTGTTAAGCTACAGGTTCTGATTAGGGAGATCTGGTGTTGGGCATGAAAATCTGGATTGCCACCAAACTTCTAGGTGACACTGATATAGTGGATCCTGTAAACAGACTTTTGAGAGCTTTAAGAAGCAAGGTATACTATTCTGTGTTTGTGTATGTTTGGAATTGTCCATAACAACAAAAACAACATTAAGAACAAATTCTGTCCGTTCTCCCATGCTTAACTCAGGATCCATGGCTTCCTTGAGATCTAGCATCTCTGCCCCCCCCGCCATCCCTTCAGAACAAATTGATTTGTCCCTCTTTTAAGCTTCATAAGGGATTCTGGCCTCTACTGTATATTTTGGCATATAATCATATACTACCTTAAATGTTAGGTAAAATTTGCACGTTATTATTTTTCTGAGACTACAAAATTCTCATCTCACAAGCCATACCTTGTATTTTTTGTGTACACATAGCCCCTAGCATGTTTATGGGGGCTGATTTGAATCATTAAAAAAAAGAAAAAGAAATTGTCTAAATTGTGAAATTCTAAAATGAATTCCAATAATTTAAAACTCAGAGAGGCAGTTTGAAGACAAAGAGTAGCAGAAAATGAAAGAAAAGTTCTTGTTAGCCCCAGAGGGAGGTTCTTTTGATCATTTCTTATTGATTTGCAAAGGTCAAGGTTCTCTGGAAACCAGTTTTGGTGGGAAGAGCCCTGAGAATCAGGAGACTGGGGATTTGGTTACTACTCTGCTCATAGTGAGCTGTGTGGCCTGCAGCTAATGATGAAGCCCAGTGTAAGGTAGCTAAAATTATTTGCCAGGCGTTGGGCTCAGTAATTTACATGCATTATCTGATGCAGGTAAGTTATTATTACCCGCATTTTACTGATGGTTGTGAACTTCACTGTGAACTTGGACAGGCCACTTAACCTTTTTAAACATGTGTCACATCAGGATTCAAATGTAGAACTTTGACTCTGGAGCCCAAGCCCTTCAGTCTGTACTAGTGTCTTGCTGTGGTCTGCTGAGTACCCCTTAGGACAGCCTGAGGCGTTCCAATTTCTTCCTCCCCGCACCCTGAATCAGAATCTTGGGGGAGCCAGGGACCTGCACTTTACCAAGTTACTAAGGTGGAGTTTTGCACACTAAAGTCTGTGATGTTCTGACTAGCTGACTGAGTATACATTTCTCTAGGCTTCAGTTACCCAATAGGAAAAAATGAAGCTGGGGTTAAACTATCTAATCTCTGTGGTCTGACCTTGATCACTTCAGGCAGATAAAAGGAAGTGCTTTGTTAAGCACTTCCATGTCACCTGTGTTCATGCTCTGGTGCGGCTCTGGCGTTGTTAGACACAGAGTTCTGTGAGCTCACTAGGCTGTAAGCATTTTGAGTGCAAGGAGCCAGTCTTAGCCCATGGAAGCAGCAGTCAGGAAATCAAATGACATATTGGATTGGGCAAGTCCTTTGCAAAAGACCTCTTTAAAGTGTTAAAAAGCAAAGATGTCACCTTGAAGACTAAGATGTGCCTGACCCAAGCCATGGTATTTTCAATTGCCTCGTGTGTGTGCAAAAGCTGGACAATGAATAAGGAAGACTGAAGAAGAATTGATGCCCTTGAATTCTAGTGTCGATGAAGAATATCGAATGGACTGTTAGAATAGCAAACAAGTCTGTCTTGGAAGAAGCACATGCAGGTGTCCCCTTGGAAGTTAGGATGGCGAGACTTCATCTCAAGTACTTTGGACATGTACTTTAGATGTGTTATCAGGAGGCCCTGGAGAAAGGACATCATGCTTGGTAAGCTGGAGGGTCAGTGAAAAAGAAGAAGACCCTCAACAAGATTGATACACTGGCTGCAACAATAGGTTCAAACATAGCAACAATTGTGAGGATGGTGCAGGACTGGGCAGTGTTTTGTTCTGTTATACATAGGGTTGCTATGAGTTGAAAATGGCTTGACGGTACCTAACAAGTACAACAACAACATAGGCCTAGCATCTAGGGCCTAATACATAAGGGGCCTCAATGAATGTTGGTTCTTGTTCTTTCCAGAGTTCTACCTTTCAGTAATGCAGCTAAATCAACTCTCAGTTGTCCTATACAGTTACTGCTTGACAGTGAACATAGTCCAGCTTCCCAGTTTGATGAATCTCTGATCTGTACTCATTATTTGTATTGTAATCATAAGAACCCAAATTAGTCAACCCTGCCTTTCCCGAAGTTCTTTGGAAGAAGTAAGCACGCCACATAGAAAGGAGAAGAGAAGCCCAAAGTTTGCATATGGTAGAGGGAATTCCAAGAATCAGCTGCCTGTGATTCTGAAACCTCTGTATTCCTTCCTCTCCACCTCTGTATCCCTCATCCATCATAAAACTGAGGAAGAAATCTATCAACATCCCTTCAACGGTTTTCTTAGTGAAGGAGAATTCAAATGCTAACACCGTAAATATTGGAGATAGGACAGTTTCCACAAGTGGGAGTTGGCAAAGCTGTTTTGCCTCCATGTTCATGGAAAGGTCATACTTTTATGGTGGTTCAAGCAGTACATTTCATGAAACATCTTAATGTGGATTTTAAGAACTAGTTCTACCCACTCATGTAGCGTAGTCTAGAAGGTATTTGCTTAAACAAAAGCAGAAGAGTTAAAATCAAACTTCACGAAGCCATGTAAATAATTGATCAGGTTAATGAAAGTTTATGAAATTTAATTTCTGGACATTTTAACTCTTAGGTAAGGTGTTTTTATCAATTACCTATCACACCGATAGAAGGGGTAGATTTAGGGTTTTAGACCTGCCTGACCTATGTTCTTAATTAATTAATTAAATTGCACATCTGGGAGAAGATCACCAAGAAAAGTGAAGTATTTGGAACTGCACACCAGTTGGGAGAGGGAATTGGGGAAATACGCGGAACCTTAATATCCACAGTCAAAGAGCTTTCCCACATAGCAAGTGTTTCCAAGGTGTAGCCACTAGAGGAACATATACGAAGTTTGCCTTCGTACCATGCTCCAGAATGCAAAGCTGTTCATTTATGAGGTGTATGTGTGCACCCAAACCCTGTGAGTTTTCCCTAAAAAGAACCCTTGGCTTTAATCTGGATGCGGAAACTTTAATGATGTTAGACACACCCTCTGGAGCTGTTTTCCTGTCTCTCCTTACTTGTGAGGCTTTACTGAGACGTACAGAATATCTGGCACACAGCAGGCACTCAGTGACTGTTAGGACTTCCTCCTTTTAAAAAAAACTATTATACTTTAGTATGTACTTCAAAACAATGCAAACACTTTTTAAAATGAAGAAGGGAGAAAGCTTGATTACCCACACAGAAGTTCTGTATATCTTATAAATGTGTGTGTATTACATATGCAGAGGGAATTAAGTAGGAATAGGTGAGGTAGATATATTGTGAGTTCAGTTCCCGTGTTAGGGGAATCTTTTGCTTAGAAAGTTTGGGGATCACTGCTCTGTATTGTCCAAAATTTTTTAAAATGGCTTTCTCTAAATTATCCACTCAACCAAAAGTGTGAAATTTTGTATTGCCTCCAAAACCCATTAGAAAGGTCTGTTTCTAGATGTATGGAGAAGCTGTAATAGAAAGACAACCACGGCACACAAATCAGTGGTGTTCTTGTTTTGTTTTGTTTTTCATACTGCTTATGGCTTTCTTAGGTTAAAAAAAAGCAATAGTCTAGAATAGAATTCCTGATGTTGAGAACAATGATCCAATCAGTATTAATAATGCATGTTAATCACAAAAAGGGGGTTCAGAGACTAAAAGATACTTAAGAATAACCCTTTAAAGAGGTTTCCTCACCGAAGGACCGTTCTGAGACTTTAACATGATAGATAACATCTTTAGGACCAAAAGTTAACTTTCCCAGACATAGGAGACCAGAAATGTTTTTCCTTAAAGCATTGCAGGAGACAGATAACCAGGAAACACATTTGGAATATTGCTTTTCAACAAAATCCTACAGGTGGAGTCTTTTTTGGTGTTTGTATTAGTTTCATAGGGTTGCTGTAACAAATTGGGTGTCTTATAAGAACAGAAATTTGTTGTATCACAGTTTTGGAGACGAGGAGTCTGAAATCAGGGTATCGGCCATGTTGATCCCTCCTTAGATCCCTGAGGGAGAATATGTTCCATGCCTCTCTTCTATCTTCTGGTGATAGCTTGCTATTCCTTGCCTTAGAGATGCATCATTCCGAATCTCTGCCCCTAAGTTCACATGACCTTCTTCCCTCTCTTTCTCTCTCTGGGTGTCTTCTTCTCTTTTATAAGGATGCTACTCCTATTGGAGGAGGACTCACCCTACTGTAGTACGACTTCATGTTAACCTAATATCTGACAATATCTCCCAAGACCCTACTTCCAAACAAGGTCACATTCATAGGCACTGGGGGTTAGGACGTCATCCCTTTCGGAGAACACAATTCAATTCCCTAACAGGATTGTTCTGATTCCATACTGCAGAGCATTCACTACATGAAAATCTAACAAAAGGGACATTTTAAAAAGCCCATCAGTGAAATCCTGAGATGACAGGCTATGTATTTAGTTAGTATAAGAAGTAAAGACATTTGTTCTGTTCGTATCTCATTTTAGACATTCCTGTCTGGGCAAAAGTGACTTGGATAATTTGAGGTAAAAGCACTCATCCCAAATTCACATCAGCTCAGTGGATATTACTGGGGGGACATGAGGTAACGTTCCCTAGAACAAGGGAGCAGGATGACCATGGCTCATTGAATTTGAGATAAGCATCCTCAATGACTTCATTGCTAAAAGCCTTCTCGGATTTCTCTGGTTCATAGTGATTGCTCCTTTCCTGGAACACCGGAGCACTCACCCTGTTGGTAGCTCTTGTTCTGGCATTTGCTTTGCTTGCTGGTCCAACAGATTGTTGAGCTGGATCTGCTGCCTAAGTAGACTGCATGTTGGAAAACGGCAGAGCCAGTCATGTCCCAGTGGGCTTGGCACAGCATACCACACATGGTGCACATCTGGCAGATACCTACTGCTGCAATGGGCAGCACAGCCCATCTATACTTGCCTTTGGCATTTGCTGAGTTTCAGTGATACATACAGATTGAATGGCAGCCTCCTGGCTTGGGCAGGTAGGACTTTAAAATGAACACCTGGACTAGAGAGCAGAGTATGCAGCCCAGGGAAGGGAATGGCAGGGTGAATGTGCACACACTCTGGCAGACTCTGACCTTCCTATTCACTCTGGAACTCTGCCATTTGGCTTTTCTGATTTAGACAAGTTTTTAAATATCTTCATAATACCAGCTTTCGCAGATACCAAGCTCATATTCCTGTAAGAATCCAACTGGTAACATAAATGATATACTGTTGAAATGAGGCAGCTATTACTCATCTCCCTCAGTTGTTGCCATCAGTAATTTGAGCTGAATATTGCAAAGTTTTCAAATGTTAAAAAAAAAACCCATATTTATTGCGATAATTCTCTAGGTTTTTAATTTTTTTTTTTAAGTTCCAGCCAAATGTAATGAGTCTACAATGTTTATCTGCAATCTAAATCTACAGTTTACCCACCAGTCTGCATTTATGAGTCGGAATTGACTCGACGGCACTGGGTTTGATTTGGGTTTGGTTTTCTGCATTTCTATGATACTTAAGAGTTTACAAAGCAATTCACAATTGTTATCTCATTTTGTATTTTTAACTACCCTGTAAGATGGAGAGGAATCTTCTTCACAAATGCAGAAACTGAGGCTCAGATTGATGAAATGACTTACCAAAATTATACAGCTATTAAATAACAGAAGGAGCCCTGGTAGGCAGTGGTTAAATGCTGGGCTGCTAACCAAAAGGTCAATGGTTTAAACCCACCAGCTGTTTCTCAGGAGAAAGATGTGATAGTCTGCTTTCGTAAAGATTTACAGCCTTGGAAACCCCATGGGGCAGTTCTGCTCTGTCCTATAGGATTGCTATGAGTTGGAATCGACTCCAAGGCAGTGGGCTTTTTTGGATTTTATTAAATAAGAGAGCTAGAGTTAAACATAGAATTACTGTATGACCCAGCAATTCCACTTCTAGGTGTATGGGAAACAACTCGAGTGCCCATCAACAGATGAATGGATAAACAAATGTGGTTGAATTGTATTCAAACATAAAGCAAAATGAAGTTCTGATACGTGCTACACATGGATGAACCTTGAAAATATTATGCTAAGCAAAGTAAATCAGATGCAAAAGACAGACATTGTATGATTCCACTTATATGAAAAAATTTAGAATTAGAAAATGCCGAGGGACAAAGATAGATTGGTAGTCACCAGGGGGCGGCAGTTGGGATGAACGAGGAGTATTGCTTAAGGAATACTGGATTTCTGTTTGAGGTGATGAAAAATTTTGGAAATAGTAATGATGGTTGCACAACATTGTGAATATAATTATCATCGCTGAATTTCACACTTACAGTGGTTAAAATGGCAAATTTTATGTCATACATATTTTACGAGAATACAATGTAAAAAATAAAATAGCAGAACTATGGCTAGAACTGAGAACTTCCCAGTTTTTGGTTCAGGTTTTTTTTTTTTCCTTCTCCCCCCACCAAACTGCATTGCCACAAACCTACATATGTTTGTTTAAATTTTTAAAACATATTTTTTTATTAAAGTATAACATATATGCAGAAAAATGCACAAACCATAAATTCACTGCTCAATAAATTATCATGAAAGTGCATGGGCCTATAAAACCAACACCTCTGTCAAGGTGGACAGCATTCCTGGCATACCAGGAACCTCCTTGTATTCCAACCTTCTCAAAGCTAATGACTCTCCTGACTTCCAGTAGATTGGTTTTATTCTTTACATAAATAGAATGAAACACTATATTATTTTGTACCTGGTTTCTTTTGCTCAGAATTGTGATTCTGATGTTTAGTCATGTTGGTTGTGGCATGTAGCACTAGTTTACCAACGTAATGGCTTTATAGCATTCTGTTGTGTATATATAACAACGTATTTTCAGTTTCACTGTTTATGGACATACGAATTGTTTCTAGCCTTTGGTTACTACAGCTCATGCTGATAAGAGCTTTCTTAAATATGTTTTTTTTTTATGCCCAAACATATGCATTTTTGTTAGATATATCTAGAAGTATGTTTTCTAGGTCATGGGATAAACACTGTTTTCTTTTAATGGAAACCATTTTCCGAAGTAGTTAAACCAATTCATGCTTCCTCCAGCCGTGTAGAAGAGTTCCAGTGGCTTCACATTTTACCAACACAATATTTTCAAATCTTTTTAATTTTAATGATTCTAGTGGATGTGTGGATAGTTATGATTATTAGACATTTGGCACCCCTTTTTTGTGAACTCTTTGTTTATATCCCCACTCTTGGGTTTTTTTTTTTTTCCTTTTTTTTCTGTTAGACATTTTTTTTTAATTGAGAGAAGTTCTTTATATATTCTAGGTATGAGTCCTTTACCAGTTATATGTATTGCAAATATCTTTTCCCACTTTTTGCTTTCCCTTTTCAATCTGTTGATGGTTTGTTTGGATGAGCAGAGGCTTCTGATTTAGCAATTGTCGATTTACCACTTTTTGCCTTTATGGGTAGTGCTTAATATGCCCTGTTCAAGAAAATCTTTCCTACCCCAAGGTCACAAAGAAAAAAAAAACCCATTGCCGTTGAGTCGATTCCAACTCATAGTGAACTTACAGGATAGAGTAGAACTGCCCTATAGGGTTTCCAAGGAGTGCCTGGTGGATTTGAACTGCCAGCCTTTTGGTTAACAGATGTAACTCTTAACTACTATGCCACCAGTGTTTCCAGGTCACAAAGAAGTTCTCTTATATTATTGTCTTAGTCGTCTAGTGCTGCCATAACAGAAATACCACAAGTGGATGGCTTTAATGAAGTGAAATTTATTTTCTCACAGCCTAGTAGGTTACAAGTGTAAATTCAGGGTGTCGGCTCCAGGAGAAGGCTTTCTCTCTCTGTTGGCTCTGGAGGAAGGTCCTTGTCCTCAGTCTTCACCTGGTTGAAGAGCTTCTCAGGAGCAGGGACCTCATGTCCAAAGGACACACTCTGCTCCTGGTGCTGCTTTCTTGGTATATGAGGTCCCCAACTCTTCTTGCTTCTTTCTCCCTTTATCTCTTAAGAGATAAAAGGTGATGCAGGCCACACCCCAGGAAAAGTCCCTTTACCATGGATTAGGGAGGTAACCTGAGTAAGGGTGGTGTTACAGTCCCACCTTAATCCTCTCAACATAAAATTACAATCACAGAATGGAGAGCAACCACACAATGCTGGAAATCATGGCCTAACCAAGTTAATATACACATTTTGGGGGGAACATAATTCAGTCCATGACAATTATCTTCCCAAAATTTCACTGTTTTCTTTCTCATTTAGATCTACAGTCTGTCTAGAATTGATTTTTGTTGTGGTGCAAGTTAAGGGTTAGGATTCATTTTTCCATATGGAGAGCCTGTTGTCCCGAAACCTATTATTGAAAAGACCAGCTTTTAACTCCTACTCTGCAGTGCAACCTTTGTCATAAATCAAATGTCTGTTTCTGAATTATTGAGCTTTTCCCATTGCTCTATTTGTCTATCCTTGCATACTATTTTCATTATTGTAGATTTATAGAGATTCTTAATACCTGGTAGTGCAAGCCACTCCAAATTTTTCTTATTTGTGGTACTCTTGACTATTCTTGGCCAATCGTGGTTCAATATTCATTTATAGTCAGCTACAAATAGTCTGTTTTTGACTTAGGCCTTCTCCAGTCCAAAGTTGCTTCCTTGAGACCTTCACACATTTGTCAACTTCAGTCAGAAATGGTAGAAACAAAACTCTTACTGCTAATTCATGTAAATTCTCTCAGGGAGGTAATGGGGAGGATTCCATGCAAAACATCTGCCAGCATTGTTTAAGACCATAGTTCATTCAGGAAGCCAGGAAACTGTGTGTTAACATGTTACTATATTATTTTACTTATCATTTTAAAATTCATTCTTAGTCTCTCTTTCTCTATATTTTTCCAATTATAGCATGTCAGTTCTCAGTATTTTGATTCCAGGAGAACTGTCCCTAGCCAAGACGGGGGACGTCCACGTTTGAACCTTTGCACTGGCTGTGCCCTATGCCTTAAAACATTTTCCCCAGTCACTGGCATGGCTAACTCATCTTTTTCAAATCCTTGCTCAAAGGCCACCTTCTCAGTGACGCCTAATTCTAGGTAAAACTGTAATCTCCAACTCTTATTTCCTGCCCTGTTCTTTTCTATTCACTATAATACGTTCCACTTTCTTTTTTTATGATTTATTTTTTGTTGTTTTTGAGAATATACACAGCAGAACATACACCAACTCAACAATGTCTACATATATAATTCAGTTACATTGATTACCTTCTTCGAGTTGTACAGCCATTCTCACTATACTTGTCCCTTTCTAAAATCCCATATAATGTACTTGCTGACTAGATTCCATTGTTTATTATCTGTCTCTTGATAAAAGCAGAAGCCTTTGTTATCTGTAATATCCCAAGGACATAGAACAGTTCCTGGTACATAGTAAGTTCTCAACAAATATTTATAGAATGAAATGAGTGAATGAAAGCTTACCTTCTTAAACCTAATCCACTGCTACCTGGACATATATGGGAAAGTCTGGTGAAAGTGTGGCTGTTGAAGAGAAGCTAGGGGCTCTGAGGGACCCCCTGGAAAGAACTCATCCTGATCCCTATCAAGCATGACTTCTTACTCACATGATGTATTGTCTTAGCGGCTATAGGAGAAGAGTGATTATGAAACAACCTAACATTGACTATTCCTTCCTTTAGAAATTTCTATCTACATCCTAGAGTGAGGAAGAGTAAAGGTTAAAAATAAAATGAAACTTTTTTTTTTCTTTAGAAATTCTGCAAGATAGTGGTTCTTAAACTTGAAAGTGTGCCAGAATCACCTGGAAGGCTTGTTGAAACACAGATTGCTGGGCCCCACCTCCAGTATTTTTTTATTTTTGCACTAGGCTGGAGAATTTGCATTTCTCACTAGTTTCCAGCTGCTGCTGCTGTTGCTGCCTTGGGGACCACACTTTGAGAACCACTGATATAAAGTAACAAGAAGCAAGGCAGGTCACCTGTAGTGCCACTTTGGGTGCGTCCTTAAGGAGGAAAAAATATTTTGGTATTTCCCAGCTTTCCATTTTACCACAAAAAAAACTTTCTACACATTGACACTCCAAAACATTATAACAACTCAGATGGATCCACAGAAATGGACACAGACACCCATCAGAAAGGGGTATGCTGCAGCACTAAGCAAAAGGGTGAAAAAAAATACTTGATGTTACATAATGGAATTTTTTTTTTTTTTTTCCTGAGCACATTTGAGCCATCCCCAAGGACAACTGGAAATAACTTGATGGGACTTTTATGTGGGAATCTGGAGATTCTGAATTAGCAGGAGGTAGAGTTAGAGTCGAGTTATGAGGGTTATACATTTTTACAGCCCTTTTCACCTGAGAAGCTTGTTAGAAACACAATCTTCTGCAACCTGGACCTTTTTCTTGTAGCACTAGGAGTGTTGGCAGAAAGGGGCATGGGAGGAATTTATTGTGTCCTTGCAGAGTAGATGCTTTATTTTTCTCTTCCAACTGCTGGCCAAAGGTAGCCTACAAGCTGAGGTAGTTGTGCATTCCAGTAAATCCCTAAAGTACTCTTTAGTTTTCACCCAGTCTTAATTACAGTATGTAAATACACAGACAGTCCCATTATTGATGCTAATCCTACTGCTGATGCAGGAAGGGAGGTAATAGCAATGAAATAAAATATGGATGGGTAATGACCTCTTATTAGCCTATCCAAAGTAAAAGCAACTCTCCTGCTGGCTGCATGTGAGTCTCAGTTACCTCAGAACTAATTACCGTCCCCTTGGTGGCAGGTTCCATCCCAGTCCTCTGCGGAGTTCCTCGCTGGGTCTGAAACCTTTCCATGCACTGTACATTAGCTCCTGCAAGGCTTCTTGTGGAATTTCAGTGAGGCCTGGGCTCTGGGTTAAATGCCACCCAAGTTTTCCAACTTTTCCTACTGGGTTAATTTCTTGACCTCTTCCAAACCTCTTAAAAGCAGATGCACTTTAGTTCCATGAAGGCAGCCTGCCAGGTACTAGATGGCAGTGCCTAGACTTCTATTTGTTCATCCATTCAGCATTTGTTAGCTACCGACTGTGTACCAGATACTCTTCAAGCCCTGGGTATATGGAACTGAAGGCTATTTTCCTACCCTTAAAGGAGCTCACACAAGAGAGAAAGTGAGACTCTGTGACAGATGATGGCAATGACAGAGACATGAGCAGGGTATTAAGGGATTAGAGAAGAGGAACAAGCAAGCCGACTGAAAAGGGAAGGTGTAGGCTTCTCAGTGGAAGTGATAATTTGAGATGCATCCTAAATATTTAGTAGGAGTTAGTCTGGAAAATGGGAGAGAGGAGAATGCCAAGCGCAGATAAGCTGTTATAAGTAAAAACATAAAGATGATGAATCACACAGTATCTGTGGGGAACTATAATATTAAGAAGGCAATGGAGGAGAAAGGGCGACAGTGAGTTAACCGTCATAGCGTACCAAGTTCTGCGTATAATGTAGCAGTAGAGCACAGAGATTCTGGAGGCAGAATCTGCTCTGGTGAGTTTGATCTCTTCATTCATTCTCAGACTTCCAATTAGCTCATTCTTCCTACAGGAGATGGCATATGAATGAGTGAAAAAAAGTTGGAGAACTATGAGCTGCAAGTTTTCCCCACTGTGGGTGATGATCTGTGATAGTGAGAGTGGGACTGATCCTTACCCAAAAGAGAACTTCATTTTGTCTGTGGCCAAAAAAGTTGAGAAGTCATTAAAAGGAACTCACCAGACACCTGTTGCCATTACTTCGTGATTAAGACAGAATTCTTTCTTTTTTTCCTCCTGAGGTTCCTCTCCTCAGCCCAGCTAGTGGGAATTGCCCTCTTCAGTCTAGGCAGATCATACAGTGTTTTGCAGAATAACACGGCACAGCTCCATATGGTTCAGTTGACTTATACATTTCCCGATAGGGCGTGTGAACAATCATTGTGCTCTTGCCTCTGTTGGTTGTTGGTGATATCTAATTTGAAAGCTCCAGTGTGAGAGAAGCTAAAATTACATATGTGTTCAAAACAGTGGAAACAAAAACAAAAACAGGCAGGACAGCTCTGCCTTTGCCTGCTATCCCCATCGGAGACTGCTCTGCCTTAAGAAAGAGACTGGACAGCCAACTTATTCCGGGACGTGAAAAACAAGCAAAAAATGTTTGACTCGATTCTGACTCATGGTGATCGGTTTGTACTTGACTACTCATCTAAAGGTCGGTGGTTTGAACCTACCCAGCAGTACCACGGAAGAATGGCCTAGGGATCTGCTTCTGTAAAAGTTGCAGCTGAGAAACTCTATGGAGAAGTTGTATTCTATAACACATGGGGTCGCCTCGAGTGAGGCACGTGAGCCCTTCTTAAATGACCATAGCCCTAAGGCTAATACAGTTATTTCATCAGTTTCTACTCAACTGCCTTAAGCATGGCTGATTTTCCAAATTTTGGGTTTCTTGGATAAAGTAAGAGCTTGATAGAAGCTGACACCACAGTGGTTGACATCACCGAGCTGTGCATAAACACATCTGCAGAAGAAGGGAGCTGCATTATTAGTGTTTACCAGTGTAGGATGTTTACCTGAATGGGATTCTCTTTTTAAGAGTCATTCAGACAAAGCTGGGGGGAAAACTCTCTGCCTTGTGAGCGAGGAAATAGGCCTGAGATCATTAGAGCATGATCCAGGGCAGCGGGGGATATTTTTTTTCAGATTCTGCCCAGCAGAGCAACTGTTTGAAAATTTTTCTGGCCCAGTGAATTTTCGAACTTACTTAGTGGGGAATCCATTTTATAAATGAAACCTTTGTGAAGTCTCCCTGCTCCCACCCTCAAAAAAAAAAAAAGATTAAAACAGCATTTCATTTAACTGAATTTGTAAGTATAATTTTTTTTTAAATCCACAGCTTCAAATATTGAGGTTAGCTTGATGAACAGAAATTTGAAAACAGTTATTACAGATGCCTGTTAATGATTTTAGAAAGATGTTTGATTCTTTAGTTTTTTGTTTTGTATGTTGATTTTTAGAACTGAGAAGATACTGGCTCACATAATTTAGTAGTTACATGTTGTATTAGTCATCTAGTGCTGCTATAACAGAAATACCACAAGTGGATGGCTTTAACAAAGAGAAATTTATTTCTTCACAGTAAAGTAGGCTAAAAGTCCAAATTCAGGGTGTCAGCTCCAGGGGAGGGCTTTGTCTGTCAGCCTTCTCATCAATCTTCATCCCGGACCAGGAACTTCTTTGCACAGGAACCCCAAGTCCAAAGGATGCGCTCTGCTCCTGGCACTGCTTTCTTGGTGGTTTGAGGTCCCCAACTCCCTGTTTGCTTCTCTTTCCTTTTATTTCTTAGAGATAAAAGATGATGCAGGCCACACCTCAGGGAAACTCCCTTTACGTTGGGTCAGGGAGGTGACCTGAGTAAGGGTGGTGTTACAATCCCACCCTAATCATCTTAACATAAAATTACAGCCACAAAATCGAGGACAACCACACAATACTGGGAATCATGACCTAACCAAGTTGATACACACATTTTTGGGGGGACATAATTCAATCCATGACACGTCATAACACTTTTTCAGCTGAAGCCTCAATCTCGAAATATGCTTCAGTTTTTCTACGGTTCTTCATTCCAAGTTGAATCACTGCCATCATTTAATAATTGGTTGCTTATCTTAATAGGTGAAATTCCAATTTAGAGGCAGTCAAAGAGTAGGTTCCTCACCAAGTTTAAAATCTTACGGTTTGTTAGAAAACATTTTTGTGTACATTATGAGATTGTAATATTTTCAGTCAGATTTTTAAAACCTTCTCTATTTTGTTGCCTGCCTCTCAGGTACTTACCTAACATTTCAAACAGGCAAGCTTATTTTCCTTTGCATGTTGAGTACAAACTGTATTTCCATTTCATCCCGGTCACTTAACCTATAGTCGCAAGCTCAATAACAGTGTGCCCTGCGTTGCCAAATTGAGCTTGCTCTGCTTCTAAGTACTTCAACAAGATTCACAAGAATCTTTCTAGAACTGTATTTTAAAGAGAAACAAAAAAAGTAGTGATTTCTTGTCTTGTTTGAAACACACGTTTTACCTGGCATTGATCCGGAAAGCTGAAGAACTTCAGTTAAAAACATTGCAAAAATTGTTCTAAAATATCTGCAGTTTAGCGAACAGTATGTATGGCATTATCCAGCACAGTAGTTCTGATAGAAGATTGCGTCTTAAGAAGTGGCATTTGTCTGAATGTATTTGGAGAATAGCTTTTACAAGGGCTGCCGTGTTTTACAGTTTTTCCTATTGCTGCTTTCTGTCATCTATACAGATATAACTGCATTTTTGCTGCACTTGATCTTGTGTTTAAAAAGCCAGTGTCTTAAGAATTTCCATTGTATAGATGTGGAGTATTTTAACCAAATACCGGATACTCCTGGTATCTCTTTGGGTGATCACCACTTACCAAAACAAGCAAAACAGAGAAAGACCCAGAAAAACCATTTTCCTGGGAAGTTGGATTCTGATGATTCCATATAACTCAGACTTGAAGAAAATTTCTCCAGTATGTCGAATTCACTTTCTTAGCTTCATCTCTGGACTGTGTTATCAAATAGTTTTTCCAGTTGTATTTTTCAATGCAATGTATTAATCAGTCTCTGTATTGCAATGTCATTATTCAGAAGCATCGATAAAGTTTTTGTCTATTGTGGGGTATTTCTTCCTTACATGTGATGAACTCCTTTAACTTGAACAATGCCACAACTGCATTTTTGACCAACACGTCCCAGTTTTCTTGCATGCATTTCTTCAATAATATTTACATGTTTAATTGTCCCCAAAATAATCTAGGATGTTTAATTCTATGCCTCTGGTATTGTGTGTCAAAATGACCTTTTGACTTGGCTGGAACTTTAGATAACACTATTTTGCAAATTTGTACTCATATAATTTTGAGAGCTTGGATTTGTATCAGGCTAAAAAAGTGAAACTAATGATAAATACTTATTATGCTGTCTTATTTTTGAGGGACTTTATGAGAAAACATAGGGGACACTGCTTGTTCATGTACTGCTGAAAATGTCATTGACACTACTTGAGGAATCTCAAGGTGTTAGTATACTGTATGTTGCTGTTTCATTTGGAAGCTGAACAATTCCGTCACAGCCATTATTATTATTTTTTAAATTCCCCATAAAACCAGTGATCCATTTCTAATTTGAATAATGACTTCATCTGTAATAAATAAATGAGTGTTGAAATTTAGACACCATACACTTTATAATAATTATCATCAAAGGACCTAAAACTTAAAATAAGCACCAAAATACCGTAAGAATCCTCTGAGAATATATTATGCATTCATTTCTTATTGTATAGCTATGAGATACCATGACAAGGGCTTGAGCCTTTCATTGCAGTCAATCGGATGTGGCACAGGTGTGTTGAAGTAATGTGCTTACTAATCAACAGGTTTGATTAAAAAAAGAAAAAAGACTTGAAGAATGGTCTGCTTATCTATTGCTGGGTAACCGACCACCCTAAGGCTTAGTGACCTGAAATATGTGTTGTTGTTAGTTGTTATCAAGTCAGTTCTGACTCATGGTGACCTCATGTGTGCAGAGTTGAACTGCTCTATAGGGTTTTCAAGGCTGTGACCTTTTGGAAGCAGATTTCCAGGCCTGTCTTCTGAGATACCTTTGGGTGGGTTGGAATTGCCAACTTTTCAGCTGGTAGTCAAGTACTTTACTGTTTGTGCCACCTATTTACTTTTGGTAATGAAGTTGAAATTTGGGCAGAACTTGGCAGTGGCAGTGTCATCCAGTGTAAGCTGGGGAGGCTTAACTAGGGCTGGAGGATCTCTTTCCAAGATGGCTCACTCACATGACTGGAAAGTTGATGCCCACTATTGGATGGGAGGTCAGCCAGGGCTGGCATTCAGGGGCCTTTCTTCTTTTCAGTTGGAGCCCCTCTGCAGGGTATCTTTGGCTTCGTCACAGCATGGCAGTTGGGTTTCAAGACAGTATTGTACAAGAAGTAATGGAGGCTGCCAGTCTCTAAAGACTTGGTCTGGAACATGGTGTATGGTCACTTAAGCTTTATTGTATTGTCGTAGCAGTCACAAAACCTGCTAAGGTTCAAGAGGTGGAAACAAAGACCTCCCCTCTTTGGGTGGGTGCCATAGAATTTGTGATTATCTTTAATCACCACAGAGTGCTACCACCTTTCTAGTCAATGAACCTTTACCAAAATTCCATGTTAATTACACAGAGGTGACAGGAGAAACTTTAGACTGATGTTCACACAAAGAAATTATTTAACGTGGTAGAAAAACTATCACTTTGTCTCTGAAGTGTCAATATTTGCTATAGAACACATTTTTAAAAATTATAATTATAATTATAAACATAATTAAAATATATTTTAAAATAAATGAGAATGATAGAAAAATAGAGCGTTCTGTGGAACATTATATGAAAGTTACTGTTTTCGTCTGCTCTTCATTCAAAACCCAGTTCTTTTTTTTCCACAAAGATGTACTCTTGAGTTCCTGTTTGTCACCCTCTTGTGTTTCTTTCATTCCTTTTTATTGTGTACATTTCATAGTGTATTCCTGTGTCATGTACTCTTTTGTGCCCTTGATATATACTTGTTAATTAAAAAAAAAAAAATTTATTGAGTACCTACCAGGTACTAAGCACAGGGCGAGGCTGGGGATACAGAGACACAAGGTCATAAGATATATTTTTCTCCTTCATCCCTACTGTTCTGCCACCAGGACTAGAACAATAGCTGTGACATAAATAGTTGACAGTCAATATTTGATGAGTGCATGAATGAATGGTGTCTTCAAGAAACTCAAAGTATACTTCGGTAAAGGGTAAGACAGTACAAAATACTGGGGAAACCAGCACAGCTTGTCCAAGGCAAGGTCACGGAAGCTCCATAGATACTTCAAATCCCCTGAGGGACCAACTTACTGGGCTGAGGGCTGTGGGGAGCATGGTCTCAGGGAGTATCTAGCCCAGTTGGCATAACAGCTTATAAAGAAAATGTTCTACATTCTACTTTGGAGTAGTGTCTGGGGTCTTAAAAGCTTGTAAGCGGCCACTTAAGATACTCCGCTGGTCTTATCCCATCTGGAACAAGGGAGAATGAAGAAAACCAAAGACACAAGGGAAAGATTAGTCCAAATGACTGATGGGCCACAAGTACTACAGCCTTCACCAGACCGAGCCCAGCACAACTAGATGGTACCTGGATACCACTAGGATGCTCTGACAAGGATCACAATAGAGGGTCCCAAACAGAGCTGGAGAAAATTATAGAACAAAATTCTGACTCACAAAAAAAAGACCAGACTTACTGGTCTGACAGAGACTAGAGAAACCCTGAGAGTATGGCCCCCAGACACCCCTTTAGCTCAGTAATGAAGTGGCTCCTGAGGTCTACCCTTCAGCCACAGATTAGACAAGCCCATAAAACAAAATGAGACTAAAGGGACACACCAGCCCAGGGTCAAGGACTAGAAGGCAGGATGGGACAGGAAAGTCGGTAATAGGGAGCCCAAGGCCGAGAAGGGGAGAGTGTTGACTTGTAGTGGGGTTGGCAACCAATGTCACAGAACAATATGTATACTAGTTGTTTAATGAGAAGCTAGTTTGTTCTCTGAACTTTCATCTAAAGTACAACAAAAAAAGAAAAAAATTAACTCAAAATAGAAGAGACAGAAGTAAATCAACTGCTAAAACTCACTGTGATATGCATTATAATAGATATGCAGAGTGTGTGGCAGTATAAAGTTGAAGCCTCCTAATTCACCCTTGGAATATGTACCTTAGCTAAAAGCAAATTACTACAAAGTTGAGAATGGAGAATTAATAAATTTTCAGTCACATTTGTGAATTGATAGAATATTTATTAATTTTAGCTAACTCCAGACCTTCATTCAGATAGATAACATTAGGTATCAATAAACTTAGATAAAAAGGGGACCTGTAACTTCATTTAATTTTGGAGTCAGAAGATATCTGAGGACCACAATCCTCTTTTTGCTTATCTGTATTATTCCATCATATTCTGTAATTTAACCAACATTTTGGTCTTTTCTTTTTTTCCTGACTTTTTAATGACCTTTTGCTTTCTTCATCTGTGATGTCCTTGATGTCTTCCTATGACTCATCTGGTCTTAAGTCTTTAGTGTTATAATGCCTTAAATCTATTCTTGAGATGGTCTCTAAATTCAGGTGGGATGTACTCAAGGTAGTACTTTGGCTCTCTTGGACTTGTTCTAATTTTCTTCAGTTTCAACTTGAACTTGCATATGAGCAATTGGTGGTTTGTTCTGCGGTTGGCCCCTGGCCATGTTCTGATGGATGATATTGAGCTTCTCCATTGTGTCTTTCCACAGATATATTTGATTTGATTCCTGTGTGTTCTAACTGGCAAGGTCCATATGTATAGTCACTGTTTATGTTGTTGAAAAAGGTATTTCCAATTGAACAGGTCTTTGGTCTTGCAAAATTCTTACGTGCCATTTCTGGCATCACTTCTATCACTGAGGCCACATTTTTCAACTACCGATCCCTCTTTGTTTCCAACTTTTGCGTTCCAGTCACCAGTAATCATCAATGCATCTTGATGGCATATTTGATCAATTTCAGACTGAAGAAATTGGCAAAAATCATCTTTGGCATTAGTGATTGGCATCCAAATTTGAATAATAGTCATATTAACTGGTCTTCCTTGTACGTGTATGGATATTATCCTATCAATGACAGCGTTGTACTTCAGGATAGATGTCGAAATGTTCTTTCAGACAATGAATGTAACATAATTCCTCTTCAAGTTGTCATTCCTGGCATACATTACCATATGATTGTGCAATTAAAAATGGCCAATGCCAGTCCGTTTCAGCTCACTAATGCCTAGGATATTGATCTTTATGTGTTCCATTTCATTTTCGATGACTTCCAATTTTCGTTGATTCATACTTCATACATTCCACGTTCTGGTTAGTAATGGATGCTCCTTTTGAGGTCATGCCACATCAGCAAATGATGGTCCTGAAAGCTTGACTCCATCTACATCATTAAGGCTGACTCTCCTTTGAAGAGGCAGCTCTTGCCCAGTCATCTTTTGAGTGTCTTCCAACCTGAGGGGCTCATCTTCTGGCACTATATCAGATGGTGTTCTGCTGCTCTTCATAAGGTTTTCACTGGCCAATTTTTTCAGAAGTGGACTGCCAGGTTCTTCTTCCTAGTCTGTCTTAGTCTGGAAGCTGCACTGTAACCTGTCCACCATGGGTAACCTTGCTGGTATTTGAAATACCAGTGGCATAGCTTTCAATTTCACAGCAACATGCAAGCCACCACAGTATGACAAACTGACAGACATGTGGTGGCACACTGGCATACTTACAGGAATTTATCTACTCTTTGTTTCGTAAATGTTTTGTAGTGACAATGACATGCTTCACATTTTTACAGATATCCTGACCACAAACTAAAGCAAGAGCCTGGAGAAGAGGAGAGTAAGGGGGGCTTCCCAGATAAGGGAGCGCTAGAACTAATCGAGAATTAGAATCAGAAATTTTCCAAAACAGAGCGCTGAAGTATGATTCGGAGATCTGTTTAAAAATATATACTCATATGTGGAGAGTTATTATGTACAATGTCAACAGAATTCTCTACTTTAGAAAGGGATTTGTCATGGAATGTTTTTTAATTAGAAGCCCTGGTGGTGCAGTGGTTAAGCACTCAGCTGGTAACAGAAAGGCCAGAGGTTTGAACCCATCTCTTTGATCAGCAGGAGAAAGATGTGGCAGTCTGATTTAATTAAGATTACAGCCTTGGAAACCTTATGGGGCAGTTCTACTTGGTCCTATAAGGGCGCTATGAGTCAGAATTTACTTGATGGCAATGGGTTTGGTTTCTTGGTGTTTTATTTGTGAGTGCCTATAGTCATAATATTTTCCTTTTTCTTCCTTCCTTTTCTCTCTTCCTTTCTTCCTTCCCTTCCTCCCTACCTCCTTTCTTCCTTTCTTCTTCTCAGGTATTCAGGGCCATATCAGTTATATAATGAGAGGTACAATGATAAGGTAACATTTCCTGAGCCAGGGTAGGATCTCCTCTGTGAGATGTTCCCCCATCCCAGGCAGCCTTCCTCACAGCCAGGCTGGGACCTTCTCTGGAATTAAACACACCCTGAAGATAATGTCATTACCCTGAGGATTGCAGTACAATGTGATTGTGCATTTTTATGGCTAGGTTTTTAAATCTGGAGGGGACCCCAAGAAAACATTGGATCTAATAATCTACCTTAGGCATTTATTTTAATCATTCATATCCTTATTTTAAGAGATCACTGCAGCAGGAGGAGTCCCCAGGTTATACATTACTTTGGCTATACATAAACATAGCACTCTATTGTTACTCCATTGGAAGAATGCAAGTGCAAATATTTTATTTATGCAGCTATGTACCTTTTGTCGAGCAACTTTTTGTAGTAATGAGTGGGCCAAGTAATACAACCCAAAGCCGATTTTTGTCAGAATGTCATTCTCCTGGTAGAATCTCAGTAAACCCCCCCGCCCCACGCTGAATGATGCCTGTCAATAATAGTAAGAAAAAAAGGGATGTGTTGCCTTTACATTTTTGTTTAAAAATAACCCAAGTTGTTTCCTCTAGGATTTAAAATCAGATGTGTTAATGTTACGACGAGACAACAGTGGAACCTACTGTATGAGCTCTTGATAGCTACAGACGCATTTCTCTGCATAGAATGTGGCCTGGATTAGCTAGACATAATTATGTTAGTACGTGAATGGGCAATTTCCAGCATACATACAATTCATGTAGTATAGCATATTCAGGAAAGTTAGGCTGGGTTCTCTTAAACTCTCCCAGGTTTTTGTAGCGATAGAAATGAGGACTCATTTGCTATGGTTTTTACTTCACTGTGTGCTGTGTGGGCTGGAAGGAGGTGCACACAGCAAGAGAGAGAACGTGTCTGTTTCTCAAAGCTTTCTAAATTTATTTCAGGTAGGAGCTTTCCCAGGAGCCCTGGTGGTGCAGTGGTTAAGAGCTCAGCTGCTAACCAAAAGGTTGGGTGTTTGAATCTTTAGCTGCTCCTTGGAAACCCTGTGGGGCAATTCTGCTCTGTTCTATAGGGCCTTTATGGGTCTTAATTGACTTGACAGCAATGGGTTTTTTTTTTTTTTTTTTTTAGGAGCTTTCCCAGGGCTTAGGTCTGACGGAGTAATCAAAGGAGACTTGAAAGATTCAGTGACTCCATAATTATTTTTAGCTCCAATATAGTCTGACCTCACTAATTCAGAATTGTTGAGAAAGATATTAGTTTGGCTTAATGGGAAGCATGAAAAATATAACATTTTAAATTGAAACATGGCTTTATTACTTAGGGCTATATTCAAAACCACAAACTAATAGCTTAACACCTTTTGTGGGGATGCTCCTGGGCTTGCTTTAATGATGAGATAAGGATGGTTTTTAATTTGCTCAGGGCCATTCTTTTCCTTAGCAGACAGATCCAGTAGGCTTCGCTGTGTTCATTTGCTATGTAACACATTTTTTAAAATTTATATAGTCTTGGCTTTTTTTCCTTCAAATCATAAAAGTGACTCATCCTCAGTATAAGAAGCCAAAGGAGAGGGGGGAAGTATATGAAGAAAAAAGTTAATAAATTATCTTTCTTCCCACTCAGATCTCAAATATAACCAGTAATAACAGTTTGGCACGAATCCCTCCAGAGCCACGTTTAACGACTTTAGCAGACAACAGTTCCTCAATAAAAAGCCGTGGAACTGACTTGAAGCAACTACCAGTTGCCATCGAGTGGGTTCTGACTCATGGCGACCCCACGCGTGTCGGAATAGAACTGTGCTCCATAGAGTTTTCAATGGTTGATTTTTCGGAAATAGATCACCGGGCCTTTCTTTCTAGGTGCCTCAGGGTGGACTCTGACTTCCAGTCTTTTAGTTATCAGCTGAGCCCCTTGTTTACACCACCCAAGGATTCCAGCCCTGTTTATAAATAGTGGTTTTTTTTTTTGTTTTTTGTTTTTGTCTCTTGCAATGTCCTACCTCTTAATTTCTCTTAGTCCTACCCCAGGTTGAGCCTCCTTGGTTTGCTGATAACTAGACTATTACAATGACTTGTACAGGGCTTCCCTGCCACCAAATACTCCCCAGTCTTTTCCTCTTCCTATACTTCCCTAGCCAGGGACCCTCCCTCTGCACTTCGTTTTGCCTAAAGAAAACAAAGAAATCCACTTTAGCCATTTCTACACCTGGCCTCAGCCCAACATAACTAAATTTTCTTTGCAGTTTCCACCCCTCACACATCTTACGTTCCAGGCAAACCAGACTTTTTGAAATTCCTTGTCTACACCCTGTCCCTTCCTGCCTCTCTGCTTATGTTTATGCTGAACCTCATCCTGGGATTCAATTGAACATTAATTTAAAAGAACTTTTACGTTGAAAACACTGGACTTGTCTCTCCAGGCACTGTAGAGATTAGTAAAATATTCCTACTATCCTTCCATCTGATGTGGGGAAGTCTAGATAATTAAACACGGAGCTCTAATAAAATAATCTCATCTCCTACTGTCTTTGCCCATAGCAATAATAATTCATCTTCCAGTGTTCTTTCAGAATACCCACTGACACTTCCTTTTCTGCCCTCTCCCCGGTTGGTCCTTCATCAATCCATGCCCTCACACTTCATATTCTGCCTCCGGTTATAATTATTTGCATCCATATCTTCACTAAACCCAATGCCATCGAGTCTACCCTGAGTCATATCTTTTCTACTAGATCTTAAACTTGAGGACAGGGACTGGTTCATTCATCCCATGTGTCCCCTAGAGCGCAGTACTGAGAACAGTGCCTTAAAAATATAAGTATCATTCATTAGTTTGTATTTATCTGTTTAATGTTGTCTGTAGAATCTGATTTAAACTTTTACTTTGAATAAGCCAGTTTTTAGGTTTTGTTGAAATTCAAATTTGTGGTGAAATAGGCTGTTGTAGTTAGTTAAAGCCTTTCCCGAGGTTTCTGTGAATTCTTTGGGGGAGGGTGGGAGTAAATTCTTAGGACCACTCTGGCATATAGAATTCCGGGTCTGTGACACACGCCAGTAAAATACAACCTTTCTCTGATTTCTACAGTGGCATATTTAATAAAAAATCACTTATTTCAAATTTCTGTTAGTTGTGTGGACTTAACTGAAGATTTGGCAGGGGGTCCTTAGAAACTCTATGGGGCAGTTCTACTCTGTCCTATAGGGTTGCTATGAGTCAGAATTGACTGGACCGCAGTGGGTTAGGGGAGGAAGTGTTGTCATGGGGAACACAGGTTTCTGCCGTTTTTCCGGTTTCTCTCTTCCTTCTCCCACTTCCCACACCCCTTTCACCTCCTTCTGCCTAGATTGCCCCAGAAACTCCAAATTTTCCATTCTGTTATGTCTGATCCAGCTGATACTGAGCCTGCTGAGCTATTACCCCCCAAAACAAAGAAAAAAAAAAAACACATATAATCTAGATGTATTTTCAAACGAAGAGGATAGTTTTCCTCTTAAGAGGAATAATGGTGTTAATTGTTAAGATATAGTCAGCCCCCTGTATCTGTGGGTTCTGCATCTGCAGATTCAGAACTTGAACTTGCCGCGCACTGAGCAATACGCTGAATCCACACGAATGAAACGATGTGTAAGCATACCCTGCTGTAGCCTCCCACCGTTTCACAGATCCTCGGTCTCTCTCTAGCACTCATTGTTTGAGCATTGAACATGTACAGACTTTTCTCCTTGTGTTTTTTCTCTAAACAATACTGTATAAAAACTATTTACAGAGCATTTACATTTTATTAGGTATTATAAGTAATCCAGAGATGATTTAAATTGTATGGGAGGCTGTGCATAGGTTATATGCAAATACTACACCGTTTTTTTTACATAAAGGACTTGAGCAACTGAGGATTTTCATATCAGTGAGGGTCCTGGAGCCAGTCTCCTTCGCACACCTAGGGACCACTGTAATACAGTTTTCCCTATCTCATTACATTTGAGAAATCCCATTTTCATCAGGCAGAAGTAAATTTGAGCTCAGCCTTTGACTGAATTTGTTAAGACCTGAATTAAGGAAGTGTAATCTTGAAGCGGGAAACCCTGGTGGCGTAGTTGTTAAGCGCTACAGCTGCTAACCAAGAGGTCAGCAGTTCAGATTCACCAGGTGCTCCTTGGAAACTCTATGGGGCAGTTCTGCTCTGTCCTATAGGGTCGCTGTGAGTTAGAATCGACTCGATGGCAGTGAGTTTGGTTTTATTTTTGGAATCTTGAAGCAGAGCCCTGGTGGCACTGTGGTTAAATGCTTGGCTAGTAATAGAAAAGTTGGTGATTTGAACCCACCCAGCTGCCTCACAGCAGAAAGTTGTGGCAGCCTGCTCCCCTAAAGATTTGTAGCCTTGGAAACCCTATGGGGCAGTTGTCCTCTGTCCTGCTGGGTCACTATGAGTCAGAATCGACTCAACGGCAACTGATTTTGTAATTTTGAAGCTATTGCCTGATTTGGAAACAGGAGTGGCTCCAAGGTCCCTGAAGCTAAGTTACTGTTTGGAAGGGCTAGGCTTCCACTGGTGAAAATGGAAACAGTTTGTCTTTTAAGTCAACTCAAAGTGATTTCTCTCCTGCGGAGTGAAGGGATGGGAAAATAAATATGTAGTCCAGACTCCAGAATCCCATTTCTGCCACGTAATTTAAGGCCAGGGACTAAGCACATTTCCTTGAATGAAACAAATGGTGCTATAAATGGTAATAGAAACGATACATCTTCACTTTTTGATGTGGCTCTGATGAGCTTGTGTTAATGAAACAGGACAGAGCAGATGCAAAATGGTCAGAGCAGAAGACACAAGATGGGATTCCATATGAAATACAGAGTGCCTGGAAATCTGATCTTAGAGAAATGATGTTTGCCTCTTTGTGAGAGTGTGTGTATATTCGGTGGTACGTGTGTGTGTGTGTGGTGGGCTGGACATGGTGAGCATTACACGTGTGTTTCTATTAAACCTGAATGGTGTAAATATCAAGCTGTACACTTCGATGCAGACCCTTGGGAAGACATTTTAGGACCTACATTCATTTTTCCAAATGAAACACTTGACAAGTTTTGTTACTGGTTACTTCTGCAGGTCTTACTTAGAATGATCCCTTGCCAAGCTCAGTTCCCAAGAATTATTTAATATAAAAGTTCTAGAGTCAGTGACAAATGCGGGAACTACAAAACAATAGGAGATGCTTTTTAATTGTAGCTTTATTGGCTTTACTGTCAGATTCTACCCTTGAGACTATTAGCTTTACTAACCACAGAAATTAAATTTGCAAAGTCCAAAATTTTAGGAGCTCAGTGTATCAGAGAGGTTATTTACAAAGAGATAGAACTGCTCCTTGTTTAAAATGAGGTAATGGTATACATGGGGGTAAGGGGATTTGAAAACATTTAATGCTAATGAATAATTCGATTTGATTTACTGGAGAAATGAAAGGGGATGGCATCCTGCCCTTCCCTTAATGTAGAAAAGATAATGGCCATTTCACTTTAATGGTGTATCTGAAAGTATCCAATACAGCTTATTTTTATTCCAGGTCAAGTCATCAGCCTTTAAATGTAGTTTAAGACTGGCTGGCATATTAAAGTGCACTTTTAAAAATAAAAATCTGAAATGAAATTGTGCTCATTTGCTTCTTTACCCCACCTCTACCAGGTCTTCCTGCAAAAACAAAATGTGTTTCTTAGTTGAACATTAAAGGCATGAAAGCAGCCAGGGGTTGGGAATCCCGATGACAAGAAGAGCTGAAATGACTGGCCCCAGTGGTTTAGGTAACCAAGCCAACCTTGTTAGAGCTGTTACAGTGACACCATGGAGTGAGGGGCTTACAGGAGCTGAGCTTATTATTGTAGTTGTTGCTTTGCTCAGATAGCTCTACACTATCCTTGGCTCAGGAACATTTTAATAAAAGACTAGCAATCACGTACAGGCAGTGGATATGTGCATAGATGAATATTTGTGTTGGAATGTGCTTATGAAATTGTGAGACCTGACATCTGTGCAAGGAGGTTTTGTATATTAGGCTTCCATTTTTGCATCTATTTGTGAGGCTGCTCATCTGTGGAATGCCATTGAAATCTTCTTAATTGAAAGTAGACTGTGAAAGTACCTGCTAAATCTCTGCGAGGCAACCAGAAAAAATATTCGGCAATGCAAAGCCCTTTCCCTGTCTTCCCTTAACCCATGCAGCTGTGAACAGAGGAAGTGGTAGCTTAGCAAGGGTCTTTGGGGATGGAGTGAAGAAGGAGTGCTGTTTAGAATGGTGCAGGGAGGTGGCTGACCAAGCAGATGCACAATTTTGAATTTACATACAGTTGTTTTCTACTAAAATAGCCAGATCGTCTTCTCATACTTCAAACTACGGTGTATAGGTAAACATTTAAAGAAGACCTTGAGTCAACTACCAGATATTTCTCTGAGTTTTGGTGCTCCCTTGGAAGGCTTCTTGAGTAAGGGAAACTTCTTTGTCTGGGTTATTATTTTTCTTCAGGCTGACTTACAATGTGTCCACTATTATGAGTGAGTGTAGAGTACCTGGAGCTGAGATGAACTGGGAGAGTGATTTTACTAGGTAGCTAGGTGGAGGGATTTGTCTGGGGCAGGATGTCCAGGACAGTAGAGTTCAGATGCAGTGTACCTTGTTTTATTGCGCTTCGCAGATAATTGTTTTTTTTACAAATCAAAGGTTTGTGGCAACCCTGGGTTGAGCAAGCCTGTCGGCACCATTTTTCCAACAGCATGTATTCACTTCATGTCTCTGTGTCACATTTTGGCAGTTCTCAGAATATTTCAAATTTTTTCATTATTATTATATCTTTACAGTGGTCTTTGAAGTTACTATTGTAATTGTTTTGGGGTGCCACGAACCACTACCATATAAGACGATGGACTTAATTGATAAATGTTGTGTGTGCTCTGACTACTGCACTGACTGGCTGTCCCCCGCCCCACCATCTCTCTCTCTCCTTGGGCCTGCCTATTCCCTGAGACTCAACAATATTGAAATTAGACCCATCAGTAACCCTACAATGGCCTCTAGGTGTTCGAGGTGAAAGGAAAAGTCACACACCTCTCACTTTATATCAAAAGCCAGAAATGATTAAGCTCAGTGAGGAAGGCGTGTAGAAAGCCAAGAATAGGCAAAGCCTAACTCAGATCAAGGCCCTAACTCTCTTTGGTTCTGTGAAGGCTGAGAGAGGTACAGAAGCCACAGAAGAAAACTTTGACGCTAGCAGAGGTTTGCTTATGAGGTTTAAGGAAGGAAGGCATCTCCATAACATAAAAGTGCAAGGTAAAGTAGTAAGTGTTGATGTAGCAGCTGCAACAAGTTATCCAGAATATCTAGCTAAGATAATTGATGAAGGTAGCTATATTAAACAACAGATTTTCAATGTAGACAAAACAGCCTTAAATTGGAATACGATGCCATCTAGGAATTTTACAGCTAGAGAGAAGTCAATGCCTGGCTTTAAACCTTCAAAAGACAGGCTGACTCTCTTGTTAGAGGCTAATGCAGCTGGTGACTTTAACTCGAAGGCAATGCTCATTTACCATTCTGAAAATCCTAGGGCCCTTAAGAATATGCTAAATCTACTCTGCCTCTGTTCTATAAATGGAACAACAAAGCCTGATGACAGCACATCTGTTTATAACATGGTTTACTGAATATGGAGTGGTGAAGACCTTGGCTGTTAACCAAATGGTCAGTAGTTCGAATCCACCAGCCACCCCCTGAGAATCCTGTGGGGTGGTTCTGCTTTGTCCTGTAGGGTCGCTATGAGTCAGAATTGACTCGATGGCAAGAGGTTTGTTTGTTTTGGTTAAGACCTACTGCTTAGAAAAAAAAGATTCCTTTTAAAATATTACTGCTCATTGACAGTGCACCTTGTCACTGAGAAGCTCTGATGGAAATATACAATGAGATCAATGTTGTTTTCATGCCTGCTAATATAATATCCATTCATAATATCCATTCATAATATCCATTCAGCAGCCCATAGATCAAGGAGTAATTTTGACTTTTAAATATTATTATTTAAGAAATGTGTTTCATAAGGCTATAGCTGCCGTAGACAGTGATTCCTCTGATGGATCTGGACAAAGTAAATTGAAAACCTGGAAAGGATTCACCATTTGGGATGATGCCATTAAGAACATCCATGATTCATGGCAGGAATTAAAAATATGAAAATTTTCTTAGTTATCTAGTGCTAATATAACAGAAATACCATAAGTGGTTGACTTTAACAAAGAGAAGTTTATTTCCCCATTGTGAAGTAGGCTAAAAAGTCCAAATTCAGGGTATCAGCTCCAGGGGAAGGCTTTCCCACTCTGTCGGCTTTCTCATCAATCTTCCCCCACACTAGGAGCTTCTCCTTGAAGGGACCCCAGATCCAAAGGACTTGATTTGCTCCCAGCACTGCTTTCTTGGTGGTAGGAGGTCCCCAACTCTCTGCTTGCTTCCCTTTCCTTGTATCTCTTGTAAAATAAAAGGTGGTGCAGTCCACATACCAGTGAAACTCCCTTTACGTTGGATTAGGGGTGTGACCTCAGTAAGGGTGTTATGATCCCACCCTAATCCTCTTTAACATAAAATTACAATCACAAAATGGAGAACAACCACACAATACTGGGAATCATGGCCCAGCCAAATTGTACACGTTTTTGGGGGGACGTAATTCAATCCATGAAAAACATTATCAGGAGTTTTGTAGAAGTTGATTCCAACCCTCGTGAATGACTTTGAGGTGTTCAAGACTTCAGTGGAGGAATTAAGTGCACATCTGGAAATAGCAAGAGAACTAGAATTAGATGTAAAGCCTGAAGATGTGACTGAATTTCTGCAATCTCATGATGAAACTTTAGCAGTTTTATGGATGAGCGAAGAAAGTGATTTCCTGAGATGGAATCTACTCCTGGTGAAGATGCTGTGAACTCTGTTGAAATGACAACAAAGGATTTAGAAAATGGAGTCCAATTTTGAAAGAAGTTCTACTGTGTGTAAAATGCTATCAAACAGCATCACATGCTACAGAGAAGTCTTTCGTGAAAGGAAGAGTCAATCGATGCAGCAAACTTCGTTTGTTATCTTATTTCAAGAAATTGCCACAGCCACCCCAACCTTCCAGCAGCCACCACCCTGATCAGTCAGCAGCCATCAACCTCGAGGTGTAAGACCTTCCAGCAGCAAAAAGATTACAACTCGCTGAAAGTACAGATGAGGATTAGCATTTTTTAGCAGTAAAGTATTTTTAAATTAAGGTATGTACATTGTTTTTTTAGACATAATGCTATTGCACACTTAATAGACTACAGAATAGTATAAACATAATTTTTATATGCACTAAACCCATAAAACCCAAACCCGTTGCTGTCGAGTCAATTCCGACTCATAGTGACCCTATAGGACAGAGTAGAGCTGCCCCATAGGGTTTCCAAGGAGTGCCTTGTGGATTCAAACTGCCAACGTTTTGGTTAGCAGCCATAGTACTTAACCACTGTACCACCAGGGTTTCTTCTTATGCACTAGGAAACCAAAAAGTTCCTGTGACTTGCTTTACTGCAATATTCACTTCATTGCCGTGGTCTAGAACTGAATCTGTATTGTCTCTGAGGTATGCCTGTATAGTCAAAGAGAAAAGCAACAGGTCAAAATCTGAGAACTTGGCCAGCAGAGTAAGATCTAGAAGTATGGCAAAGCTGCAAGCATAGGAAAATGATTCATCTATTCAGAAGCCATAACAGTCAAGGGCAGAACAGGGAAACAGATGCGAGGATGGACGTAGGGAGCTGTTCAGGATGAAGACTGAGAACAAGGTAAAGGTTAGTTCACCGACCATTTATAACATGCCTAGCATGTGCCAGGCACTGTGCTGAAGATAAAGAAAAACAATGCATAATTCTTGTCCTCAGTGGATTAAAACTACTGGGGGAAAGAATATCAGACGACTAGTTAGCATGGTGCTAGCTTTATGGTAGGAGTCTCTGGGTGGCACAAGTGGTTACACACTTGACTACTAGCCTAAAGGTTCATGGTTCAAACCAACCATAGGCACTTCAGAAGAAAGGCCTGGCGATCTGCTTCTCACAGACTTGAGAACCTTACGGAGCACAGTTCTACTCTGCAACACGTGGGATTGCCATGAGTCAGAATCAACTCAGTGGCTACTGGTTTGGTTTTTTGGGTTCAGCTTTATTGTTACAGAGCTGTAACCAACAGCTACAAGGCACCAGGCTATTCTAGTGAAGTTTTATTTTAAAAAAATTACTTTGCAACTTTATTGAAAAAAGGATGTAAAAAGAATTTTTATGCATTCCTCCTACCTCTTCCTTTCTCCTAAATGGGGGGAAAAATTGTGGAAAAAAATAGCAATGGAAGTGAAGTCCCATATGCTTCGTGATTTTAAACATATTTCCTTTCATTTATAGAAAACATCAAGGATATTCCTTTGTAAGTTCCATGTAGGCACTGGGCAAGTTTCCCTGAGTGTTAGAGACACTGCATTTAAATCCCTTACAGATCGGACTTTATCATTTCCCCGAACAGATCGGACTTTATCATTTCCCCGAAGAGCCTCGGCACTAGTCACATTATGTAGGTGACATGCTCCGGACAGTCATCCAGAGTGATCACTCTCTGCAGTGATATCACTGGGATGGCTCCTTTGCAAATGGAGAAATTGTAGATCTGAAAATAATATGTTTCTGATTTCTTGGTGCAAGGAGAGGCAGATGGTGATTCAGATAACATCTGAGGGGTGCTATGCTTGTGACCTTAAGGTGGAATTCTCATTTCCAGGGATCCTGAGTTTCCAGTTTGAGCTCAAGTAATCCACTGTTTTAAGGGGAAAAAAAAAAAAAAAAAAAATTGTGCCTCAGCGGAAATTTGCGTTGTCTGTAGCACACCCTTCTGGTGGTTACCTGATTCTTATTTTTATGACAGCAATTTCATAATTCTTTGCGGATAAATTATAGCAATTTAAAGTAATTCCTGTCTATAGACAAGCAGTTCTGCGTTGACCTATAGAGGTTTAATTACCTCACCTCACCGTAAGAAGCTAGTTCTGTCTCCAATTGTACATTCAACATTCGTCTCATCTATATAAACGCGTTTTTTTTTTTTTTTAATGTCTCCATTGAGTGCTTATAACATCTGCTTGGTTTCTTCATTATGAGTAAAATAAAAATTCATATAACTTGTGGCCATTGCATTTCTGTATGAGTGTCTTGATTTTATTAATTTTTTTTTTGGAGAAAGTTATTTTTTAACACTATTGTCATTGCTGTTACTGTTTTTACCGCTACTCGTACAGCAACTACTACCACTGCTGATATATTTTGGATGATGTTAGGGTCCAAATTCCCATGTAGTCCTAATTTAAGAGGAAAAGAGCAATCTAATATTTCAAAACAACACTTCAGGTAACGTTTATTACCAAACCTAACCTAATGAAAAAAAAAAAAAATGAAAACGAAGGTGAAATTCCATGTCTACCCAGGCTTCATTTCCCTAGGATAACCTCGTGTTAGCTGCGTCTGTAGCGATCCGCTCTAGAACCCTAGAAAAAAGCAACAGAATTTATGGAATGGATCCCATTAGTTTCCTGCGTATCCAGATAGATACATAGCTCCATGATGTAAGATCTTTTGATTTAAATTCTGTGTTCACTCTTAAAGTTGCTTTTCTGTTCTCTGTGGCCCTTATATCCACCCTTCAGACACACGCTCGTTCCTCCTTTCAGTTATTACTAATAGTCATTCAACTGGCAAAGTTTCCGTTTAATTTTTACAAGATAGACTGGTAGGTTCACTTTGTTCTCTGTATACAAAGGGTGGAGAGAAGGCACATATCAGTGCCTGCTTCTAGGGTATCTGTCAGCCGTTAGCCAGATTGCTATCGGTGGGTTATTGCCTCTTCATCTTCCCCTTCTACTCAAAAATATTCAACATCGTTTCAGAATGTTATATTCAGAGTTGTTAAACCTTCCCTGGTATTTTCACATTCAAGTAATGCTAAATAGCACGTTTGCCAGCAAAATTTAAATTGGATCTGAACTGTTACTTCAGGGCAAAAACAACTCACCAGCATATACTTCCGTCTGAAATAGTTTTAATCAGCTGCTAAAAATCAAAATCACCATTTAAATTGATAGCATTTTCAAGAAAAATGGTTTCAGAATCTTCCCAAACTGTCCGCTGGCTTAAATATGGGTCAATTGCTGTAATTGTACCTCTGTAGTCTTTATTTGCTATATATGTGGCATAATCCTTTTTTTTCCCCCTTCTTCCCTGATTACTTAGAACTGAATTACATACTGAAAAGGAACATATACTGGTAGAGAAATAGATACTTGGTTATATTTTTTCTCTGACTTCTATTTTTTAACACATTCACCATATTCCCTAAGGATATTTGTCATGCTGTGGTCATTTTATATAAAGAGCTGACCTCAAAAAAAGAAATCAGTTTTGTAGATAGGAAAGTTTCAACATCATACAGGTTTTCTGAAACTCCTTGGGACCAGATGTAATTAGAGTTTTAAAGAGCCTATAATAGTAGCAAAGCAGATTTATTATTATTATTTTTTAACCAGAACTACAAGTTACTAGCTTTTTCCTTGTTTATTTCACATTCTTAGAAAAATGAAAGTTACTTGGTTGGTTTTTAATGTCCAAAAGAAGACTTCTCTCGAAGTCAGCAATTCTAATTCCAAGTTTAGCCTTCATCGTTGTTTTTCTTTTTTCTTCCCCTATGTCCTTGATAGTTAAATTGTTTGTCTCTTTGAGCCAGAATATTTTTTATCTGTAAAATGGGAATAATGAATAGTAACAGGGCTGCTTTGAGGGTCCTACTAAAGCATGAGTGTAGCTTACACTGAAATATAATCAAAACAACAGTAGAGCTTCTTGTGAAGCTGGTGGTGTCCAAACCTGAAGTAAAATAGGGGTCTGCTCTCAGAGCTAATACATGAAGACCTCCTGCAAAGACACGTATGTGAAGGTTTCCAGCCCCTGTTGGGATTCTGAAGAGGCTCTTAGAGCTTTGGCCTAGGAAACAGTATCTAGACCTGACATGAAAGCTCGAGAAAGGATGTTGTTGAGAACACACCATTAGCTGGATTTTTGAGTTGACAAGAAAAGCCAGTAAAGGGACCCAGAATATAGACTGTTGTGAACTACTCTGTAGTTGTCCCATCTTGGCAAAAGCTGTGGGAGATATAGGTTATCTTTTTTAGTCTGTTATAATCCATTGTTATTTGGTCCAAAATCAGGTCCTATTTTCCTAGTTGGAGCCTATACAGAAGCCCACTGCATTCTTCATTATCATACCAGGAGAGGAAGTCCTGAAAGCACACAGAGAAGCCGGGGGCTCCTTTGTCAAGGTCTGTGCTTTTAAGCCCATGCAGACTCAGGTTCTTGAGAGAAGTACCAAGAAGCAGAGCACAAACAAGCATCCAACAGCCTGTCCGTTGTGATCCTGTGTTGATCGCTCAGTCCTTGCCTGTTTATTTCCCGTGTCTGTCTGTGCTCTGGTCATTGAGACAGTGTGCACACTGAGGCACGTTATAACATACAGTGTTTAATTGCATAAAATATGTCATCTCTCTCAGATCTGTCACCGGTAGAAGTGGAGATAAAAAGTCCCAAGAGAGTAATTTACTTTTACCATGAGAGTCAGATTCTAAATGTAGAAATTAATGAGACGTTTGCATAGTTTTAAAATGAAGCTACAAAACGAAAATGCACAAATGACTTTATCCAGCCTCAACTTCACACTCGCTCTTACTCTTCTTATCTCTCTTTTCCTTCTTTCTCTCCTTTCCCCTTTCTCTCTCTCCCTTTCTTCTAGTGTTTTCCATATAACATACCTGGGAGTTAAAATCCCGCTCTGCTCCAGGGGTAATGATTTTTTAATCAAAAGACAGATTATTTAGTAATAATCAAGGCTGAGAATCACGGATTTGCCCTTCCTTGTTCTGTTGACTCTGTTCCAAAAGGCCTAACTACTTTTGTCAGTGAAGCTGGCAGGCATATATTGAGGACTCAAGCAGAGAAGATCTGTTCAGAGAAAATCAATTTTCAGGTTAGAATTGCCCACTACAATTAATATCTGTGCAATTTCATATACCTCAGCTCGTATCACTTGTTAAGTCCAGGCAACAGTGCATTCTCATTATTTCAGGCTTCAGTTTCATGTATTTTTGAGGACTGGGAAGGCCAGGATGAGGACATCATCTCCCTATCCAGCTTGCCAAACATGTGACTGTGGGAAGAAATATTGAGCCATTTGACTTTCCCAACCAGGAGACTTGAAAGCTGAAATAACACCTTTTCTTCTGGAACATGTGCTGAATAGTCATTGGCTTGGGTGAAAAGCTCCCTTGTATTCCCAGAGGCATACCTGTCAAATATAAAACGTAAGTCAAAGGCAGTGGGACATAAAGTTCTGTGCCATACCTGGTACTTGACAAATGATTGAGCATAAGCATAAGTCAGATTAGTTAGGCTCATAGAATTGAGCAGGTGAAAAAGTGAAAGTTTCTTCTCAACAAGATACAAAAGGACTCAGCTCCAGTAGTCAGTGGCTATGGATGAAACTTCTTTAAGCCAGTCTATTTTATGAACAAAAATAACTGTGAAAAGCACAAATGTAAAGGTTGTTATTCATTTTGCAAAAGCATGATTTGCCTTAACTAAAAACTGTGTCTGCATGTCCCTTTATTTTATTTAGGTTTTTAAAAAAACTGTATAACCCTTTTTTTTTTTAATTGTGCTTTAAGTGAAAGTTTACAATTCAAGTCAGTCCTTCATACAAAAACTTATACACACATTGTTAAGTGACCCTAGTTGCTCTCCCTATAATGTGACAGCACACTCCTCTCCACCCTGTATTTCCTGTGTCCATTCAACAACAAAAATAAATAAATAAATAATTTTTTTTTTTTTATTCAACCAGCTCCTGTCCCCCTCTGCCTTCTCATCTCACCTCCAGACAGGAGCTGCCCACATAGTTTCATGTGTCTACTTGAGCCAAGAAGCACATTCCTCACCAGCATCATTTTACATCTTATAGTCCAGTCTAATCTTTTTTTTTTTAAATCTTTATCTGAAGAGTTGCCTTTGGGAATGGTTTTAGTTTTGGGCTAATAGGGAGTTAGGTGGCTGTGTTTTCTGGGTTCCCTCCAGTCTCGGTCAGACCATTAAGTCTGGTCTTTTTACTAGAATTTGAGTTCTGCACCCCATTTTTCTCCTGCTCCTTCAAAAGTCCTCTGTTGTGTTCCTAGTCAGGGCAGTCATCAGTTGTAGCACCATCTAGTTCTTCTGGTCTCAGGCTGATGTAGCCTCTGGTTTACGTGGCCCTTTCTGTATCTTGGGCTCATAATTACCTTGTGTCTTTGGTGTTCTTCATTCTCCTTTGCTCCAGGTGGGTTGAAACCAATTGATGCATCTTAGATGGCTGCTTGCTAGCTTTTAAAACCCTAGACACCACTCACCAAAGTGGGATACAGAACATTTTCTTAATAAACTTTGTTATGCAATTGACCTAGATACCTCCTGAAACCATGGCCCCCAGACCCCTGCTCCTGACAAATCCCTTTAAATTGTACACTCTTTTAATAGAATTGCAAATGATATTTTTAATTGGTTATTTTTATTTCTTTAATTTTAGAGATTAATTTGCTCACAGCTTTTCAAAGTAGATCTACTGCATGTAAACTGGTATGCATGTAAATGAATAGGAGAAAGGCAGAGTAGGAAAGTGGCAGATGAAGGCTTCATCCTTCTTAAATATGGTTTTTCTTCACTGCAAACTTTTGGTCCCCTTTTGCCCTGGCAGTTTGCACCATCATACATCATGATAGAAGCAGCAGCATTCAGTCCTCAAAAAAAAACAATTTGAAACATGCAGTAGACTTTAAAGCTGAGTAGACTGTGAGAAGAGTTTGATTTTTCAGAGTAGGGTGAAAGTTTGCATCAGTCAGGGCTTCATGGGATAAGATTATGTACACTGGAAGGAACCTAAAAAGACCACCCTTTCCAGCTACTTGCACTTAAGAAGGTGATCTAAAGGAGGAAGCCAAATGTTCTTTCAGAGCTGTCCTCCTTGCCAAGAGAAATTTTTACAAGGTGGCCCTTTTTTCTACCTGTTCAATAAATGATCTTTGATGTTAACAGCAACATGATGAGGCTAAATTAAGAAAATATGGGCATATAAAGGGAAGTTTTGTTTTATCTTGGATTATACAGATAAAGGAATGTATACTCAGTACCAACATGGAAGTCCTATGTCATAAGCAGGAGAGATTGGGGATGCAAGTGATGGAAATAGGTTCTGTTGGGGAAATTATATTATAGGTGAGCCTTAAAGAGTCAGAAAGGCCCTGTGAATGGAAACAAGGAATAGACAATGCTTGAAGATGGAGGGAAAGAGTGAGGGGGAGAGTTAACTCCTCATACATCAAGGTTACTGCTTACTATTAGTGAACTTGACAGAATGAGGGTACTGCCAAGGGAGATAGATAGCCTGAAGGGGCGTTTAAGGGATGATGCTTGCAATATTCTAACATCATTTAAATTAGAAGGATAAAGCCCCTCCTAGGGACATTTGATCCTGACCTCGCCAGTACTAGATTGTATTTTATAGAATATTCTCTACCCCTTTGCTCAGTGTACTATCGTTTTAAGTGCTGGGACCTCTGTTTCCCCTGGGAGGTTATTACAAAGTCTAAAGATATTTCTCTGTTGCAGTTGTGTTAAAAAGGCACATTTTGGGACCTGATTTTATTTATTGTAGAGCATAGCAAGCATTTACAGTGCTATATGAGTGTTAAATATTAATGCATTTTTCCTCCTCTACTGATACCCAAGCATCATGCAAGCGTATAATTCTGGAAAGGAAATTAAATGCTTCCTAGGAGCTCCCCTACTTAACACCTAAAATCCTATCTTCTTGCAGATAATTATAAAAAACCAAAGTGATTATCTGTCTACTCTTCAACTCAGTGTCCCCTTAGAAATAGGTCTCTGTCCAGAGTAGACAGATTTTCCTGGACACTGAGAAGTCAAGTTGAGGGGGCTGGCATATTTCTCAACCCTCTAGCTCCAAATTGTAGTAAGCAGCCTTACCGTAGCCGGTTGTAGGCAGAGTTAATGTGTTTTTCATCCGCTACCCCCCCCTTTTTTTTTTTTTACCCCCCTTTAGTTTTTTTTTTTATCAGCAGAGGTATGTGTGCCACCCTTCTTTTGTACCTCTCTTGGTAAAGCGATAGTTTTAAACCTGGAGCCATTTCAGAGCTTGGGAGCAGATGGCTAGATCCCTTTGCCCTGGGCTAATGTGGGTCTGGTGTTACTCTCATTTCAGAGAATAAAGGTGCTCTCCACCTTTGATATGTGAGATAGAGGTCTGCTTCAGCTTTTGCCATTACTTCTTTTGATGGCTTAATTGGACACAACACAGGAAGTTCACCAGCCATGGAAAGAAATGGCAGATTGATAGCTTCCCATTTTCTTCTGTAATACAGTGAGAAGAAAGGAGGATGAGGCTGGTGAAATGGCCTTTAACAGTATTGGTATATTTCTCTTTTATCACTTTTAGTGAAATGCTGGGCCCTGAAAGAGTTCACCTTGAACAAAATCAGAAAAAAAAAAACCTTTCTAAAGTATAAGTGAGGAAGTCAATTTGTAATATAATAATAATAATTTCCCAAAGATTATTTAAAATAGAGTGAAAACAGGATACAACCTTTGTAAAAGACAGCATTTTGCTTAGGAAGTAGCCCTAGGGTGATGGAGGAATAGTTTGTACTGTACTAGCCCTTATGCGGATAATGATTGTACACTCAGAGGGAAAACACACACACACAGAAACTGGAGGGAACTTAACCCAAGAAGGGAGGGAACCACACTGGCTGAGATCCATGTTTAGGCAGTTTTTCCGCTGAGAGCAGTCCTCTGTATGGTGTAGGAGTGGTTAGAACTCAAGCAGAAAACTGCAGTATATGAAGTGTCTGTGGGTGGGATTTGGGGCTGCTAGAGTGGCTAGACATTATAGGGAGGTCTCAGAAGTAAAGGAGTCAAAGAGAGGGGAGACTCAAAGTCTGTGACAAATATTTGCCTGACCCCTGAATTCTAAAGAACCAACAGAAAGAAATAGCTTGAAGGCTGAAAGGGCTGAGCAGAGTTTACAGCTGCTGCTTCTGAGGGGAAACAGAGTTTAGAGTTTGAGTTGTGCCAACTAAGAAGAGCTTGGTAATACCTTGAGGCTTCCATTAAAACCGCAGAAGGAACACTTTAGGGATAATGTCTGTGTACCAGAACTAAGAATTTTTTTCTACAGACTGAGGGAAAACCCAAAGAGACTCATCCTAAAAAAGTATAAAGCTAAGCCTTTACAAGTTCCCTGTAGTCAGGCAATTATTTAACTACTAGAAAAAGGAGGACTCCCCAAGACTATTGTCCTGAGGTACACTTTGAACCTTGAACTAAAACTATCCCCTGAGGTGACCTTTTAGCAAAATAACAGATTGACACACAAAATAAAGGCTATTACCCGTGAGTATGGGGCTCCATTAAAAAACCATCTATATAAGACCAAAAGGTCAACAGTTACTCTGAAACAAAGATGAGAAGACAAGGGCTGAGGGCAGGAAAACTAGAGTATTACAAACCAGAATGCAATTAATGAGAATTTGACACACTGTAAAAAATGTAACTAATGTCACTGAACAAGTGTAGAAATTGTCAAATGGGAACCTAATTTCCTGTATAAACTTTCACCAAAACAAAATATTATTAAAAACACACACACACACACACACACACACACACACACAAACTCTTTAGAAGATAGCAAAATCCATATTCCCTACAACATGTTATCTGCAATATTCAATAAACAATAAAAATTATTTGTCATGCAAAGAAAGTGAAAAATGTGACCCACGGTCAAGGAAAAAAGTGGACAAGGGAAACCACACCCAAAGTGGTTCAAATGTTAGAGCTAGCAGCAGAGACTTTAGAGTAACTATTGTGTTCAAGAACTTGAAGGAGAAGATGGTGATACTGAGTGCATATGTGGGCGACCTCAGAAGAGAAATGGCAACTGTCAAAAAAAAAGAACCAAATGGAAATTCTAGAACTGAAAAAAATTCTATTTGAAATAAAAATATTTATTGGCTGGACAGATTGGATATATTGGAAGGAAGGACCAGTAAACTTAAAGATAGATCAATAGAAATGATCCAACCTGAAGAATAAAGAGAAAAAAAAAAAAAAGATCTCCAAAAAATCAATAAGCTGAGTCTTGGTAATCTGTGGAACAATATCAAACAATTTAACATCTATGTGCTTAGACTTGCAAAAAGGGGATACAGAGATATGGGATGGGGAGAAAAAACATATTGCTAAAAAGTCTCCAAATTTGGTTTAAAAAATCTTACAAATACAAGAAACTTGGCAAACCCCTCTTCCAAAAAAACAAACAAAAAAACACCTTTTGCCATCAAGTCAATTCTGACTTAGAGAAGACCCAAGTGGGATAAATACAAAGGAAACCATACTTAACCATATCATAGTCAAGCTGCTAAAAAACAGTGTCAGTGTTTTAAAATTTATTTTACACAGGGAGCCCTGGTGGCACAATGGTTAAGAGCTTAGCTGCTAACCAAAAGGTCAGCAGTTCGAATTCACCAGCCGCTCTTGGAAACCCTGTGGGCAGTCTTACTGTGTCCTGTAGGGTTGTTATGAGTTGGAATCGACTTGATGACAGTGGATTACTGTCTAACATGGAGTAGATTATTAAGAAAATCTTGTTAAGTTATGAGCACCACTAGAAACACAAAGATACAGAGGGAACATAGGTCCTGTGAACAAATAGACCAAAAAAACCAAACCCACTGCTGTCGAGTTGATTCCACATCATAGCGGCCCTATGAGTCAGATAAACAAATAGACGAGAGCTAAAATTCCGGCTCTTAGGCTTTAATGACTGTGAACCTTTGGAAAAAGGAGCACTCTAAGTCATATTTTCACTATCTGTAAAATTGGCAGTAACCATAGGTACCCCATAGGGTTGTTGTAAAGCTTAAATGAGATTGTAGTATGTGAGCACACTTAACATAGTGTTTAGCACATTGGAGGCACTCTGTAAATGTTCAGTTCCATCCTTCTTTCCTTTATTCTGTCCCAGGCATTTAGAGTGTCTTTGACTGTGAACGATTCTGGTTACTCTATGCGATATGAGAAGCTATATTTTATCATAGAGAAAAATCCATTTTATAGTTCTTTTACTTAAAAGGTCTCTGATAATTTCAACTTGATTAAAAAAAAAAAAATCATGTAATGTGACCACCCAGAAGGCTTTGGGATCATGCATGGGGAACATGTTGTTGTTAGGTGCTATTGACTCGTTTCCAAATCAGGGACCCTGTGCACAACAGAACAAAACACTGCCCAGTCCTGTCCCATCCTTAAAATGGTTATTATGCTGGAGTGCGTTGTTGAAGCCACCGCATCAGTCCATCTCATTGAGGGTCTTGCTCTTTTTCACTGACCCTCTACTTTACCAAGCATGATGCCCTTCTTCTGGGGCATGGTGTTCTTCTCCAGGGACATGAGAAACATCCAAAGAAAACCCAAACCCTTTGCTGTTGTGTCAATTCCGACTCATAGTGACCCTGTAGGACAGAGTAGAACTGCCCCATAGGGTTTCCAAGGAGTGGCTGGTGGATTCAAACTGCTGACGTTTTGGTTAGCTGCAAAATGCTTAACCACTTTGCCACCAGGGCCCCAGGGAGAACATAGAACTCTAAAAATACATGTTTGCTTGTCCATATTTTTAACCAACTTAAAGGAAAGGTAGTTCATGTTTACTTTTTCATCATATTCATGTGTCTGATGAGGTTTCTACATTGAACCAAAAAACCCAGTGCCATCGAGTCGATTCTGACTCATAGCAACCCTATAGGGCAGAGCAGAACTGCCCCATAGAGTTTCCAAGGAGCGCCTGGTGGATTCGAACTGCCGACCCTTTGGTTGGCAGCCATAGCACTTAACCACTACATTGCCAGGGTTTCCCTCTACATTGAAAGCATCTTTGAAATAAGTTCATAAATATGTATCTATAGAGAGAAAATTCCCTGCCATGTCTTTCAGTAGTGCAGTGTGAATGGCAGTGAGAAATCTAACTCTGATGAGTAGGGATGATGACCAGCATTCCGTGTCTGAGAAATGAAATGGTTTGGCTCTGGCTAAAGCTTTGCTGGGGAACCTGAGAAATCTGTGCCATAGTTTAGGTTTACATTTTGGTTAGTAAATGAGCCATGTCTCCAGAAATATTTTTTAATTTGTTTATAAAAAATAAACTAAATATTGTCACCTATGAATTGTCATTCTACCCTCTCGCATTTCATTTTTGATTATTGGAATAATGTTTCAGTGGGACTTCCTTGTCTTCATGGTTCTCATTTATAATTGATTAAAATACATCAGCCTGTTTATATACGTGGTTGCTTGCGTTCCAGTCACTCTGTCACATAAAACACATTGCTAATTCCCGTTAACCCAGGAATTGGGTAAAAGTCATTAGTTCTTACATTTACAATTCCTTAATAACTATCCCTTTTAAAATTTTCACCAGCTTTCTCGTTGTTTGTCATCCTACCTATGAATACCAAATTAGATATGACCATTTTCAGGTTGCCATTAGGGCCCTGTACAACTTAGAGGAAATAGGAATTATGCCATTTGATCTCCTTGCTAGAAAATTCCTCAGAGTTGCTGCTGTTGAGGTGATCTAAGCTCTGTTTTGTTATTGCTGCTGTTTTTGGGTTGACTTCTTTAATTCAGTGTTTTGTGGTAATGTCAAACTCAAAGATGGCACTGCTCTGTATGAACTTAAATAAATGTTTACAGAGGCTATTATTCATAACGATGGCTACTGATGTGGCACAATCTGGTGTCAAAGACCCTGGGCAGTGTTGCTTATGGAAACTCTAATGATAAGAAGGCAAATCAATCCCTGGCAGTTGGGAGGCACTTCTTACTTGGATGGCCGAATGCATGTATTTTTTGTGTCACAGGGATAAGGCAATGCTGTTTTTGGGGGGTTTGCCCATTGTCTTATGGAAACTGAAGAACCAGCGTTTCTAATTTTCAGAATTCTGTTTATTGGGTTAGAGTCTCTGAGTGTTGCAAACTTTTAAAATGCTTGGCTGCTATCCAAAATGGTAGAGGTTCAAGTCCACCCAGAGACGCCTTAAAACAAAGGTCTGGTGATTTACTTCTGAAAAATCAACCATTGAAAACCCTACGGAGCACAGTTCTTCTCTGAAACACATGGGGTCACCACGAGTAAGAGTCAATTTGATGACAACTGGGTGGTTATACATCAGGTTGCCCACTGTCTATAAGATGGTCTGTATAAGAAAATGATACCAGAATACACCTGTATATATATAATTATATGGAGTTAATGATGTAATAAACTGTATATTGCTGACAAAATAAATATTTAAAAATCAGTGCTAGCTTGAATATTCTATTTTGGCACCTTTGGTATTTCATTCATTTGACAAAGAGATATTATACCACAATGCCAGGAAGCTACGCTCTTGTGATACAAAGAGAATATAGTAAGGCCTTTGTTAATCAAAGAACTCCCAACAGTCTTCCCTAAGATTTAATCATTTCTTTATTTGGTTATTTTCTATCTTTAGAAATTAATCTAGGGGGAACAACATATTAGCGAGTGAATTTTAAGGAGGTTTAGAGTCGAACCTTTGGTAATATTCTGATAATTCTGAAATGCTGTTCTAGAAGGCTGCAGCCAGCCAGCCTGAGCTTTGTCTTTTCCAGAATATTTAATGAACCTGCAGTATTTTCTACCTATCATACTGATCCCACTAAGGGACTCACAATGAAAACCCGTAAGAAAGAGAAGGTAATGGAGAACATGTCTTAACAGAGTGCCTTGAAAAGATATTTTTTTTGTAACCATTGAATGCAGGTAGATTCTGGAAATGGTGATAGTTAGATGAAGGAGAAAGGCTCCCTCTCCCCTTTAGAATCTAAATTAGTTTGCTCATCCGTGAAGCAGTTCTCTGTTTACATTTCCACATTCCACGGACTAGCATACTGTAAAATCGCAAGTTTAGCTGTCTTGACTAATAAATATATAGTATGTTGAAAAGGCATGATCCTTACCTTGGAAGGCAGAAGTCCAATTTTATTAGCAGTTCCTCTGTATCAATATTTAGCTATAAAAAAAAATTTAGCTATAGATGCATGCAAATCATTATTATTCATGTAAGTCAGTACAGTGAAAATTGTAGGCATTAAGTCCTGGTTGTCTCAAGAGATTAATACTTTCCTTGGCTAGATCTGAGTAATGGAGTGTTTTGTGGCACCCCATTCAAACTCTTATACACAATCTACTCCAAGTCTATGTTCTAACTCTTTAGTTATACCTGACCGCTTCCAGGTACCTGAGTCCTTATGGAAATAATTGCTATACTTTGCTAGTATATTGATGCTCCATTCTTAGTGACCTAGGCCTTGAAACTATACAAAAATGTTAGAACAGGGCTTCACACTGGTTCAGTAATGGCTGACGAAGCAAAACAGGAACAGACCCAAATTTTTATAATTTGGGTGATCCAGAACAATAACTGGAATGGGAAAAACTATGAGTTGAATCCCTGGAAAAGGAGACTCAGAAGAGATGTAGTGAGCCCTTTCAGGAGCCTGATGTATGAGATTGGATTATTGGCAGGACTGTGGAGAATAACATACATTCAAAGTGGCATGTTTGGCCATCTTTGAGCGGGGCACCGCTGTTTCTGACTCTGCTCAGAATCCCATGGGCAAGAGATTTGGTTGCTATGCAACACATATGCTACCCTTGCTTTCTAGAAGGCAAATTAGGTTTCTAGCAAGGTTTCAACCCATAATTTTTCCCCTTCTGGTTATCGTCCTGGTTCACCCACATTTAAAAATTTGGATCTGCTCCAGTTCTGCTTCCTCAGCCATGACTGAACTGGGAAGAACTGGTTCGAAGCCCTGGACAGAAGCCATTAGATTTGTAAGAGTGCTGGGGCCAGAAACTCAAGACTTCTCAGTGAGAATTTAGTGGACCTAGGATTTGCTGAGCTTCTCACAGGAGATTCCTGAGAGTTTCAAACTCTAATGGACACTAAAAGAATCAACTCATTTGAAGAGCATTTACCAGGAAGCAGGTGGCAGGAAGAACAAACAAAGAAAAACAACAGTTCGGGTAGGCAGCCATATGCCCACCGGTATTGTGAGGAGGAGCCCTGTTCTGCCAGTGTTCTCTTTGGATACCCAGTTATTTTCCTGAGGACTACATTTCTTACATGCCTCCGTCTAAAGTTAGAAAAAGGGAAAGAATTCTCAAAAATGAAATAACAGTTATTCTTTAGAATCCTCTGAGATTGTAAGTACCCGAGGGAAGTGGCTACGTTGTCTGCTTCTATCCTCGGTCTATTTTGCAGGCACATTGGTTGTGTGAGAAAGGATCATCTCATCTCCATAACTGAAGTGCTTTCCTGAGTGTTAAATAAATGAGCTTCACAAGGTCAGTAATTCTGGAAATTTTGTTTGTAGCTGCTGTTCATTGGAAGTAGAGTGTGCATTGTCCGTAACTGTCATCAGATAGTCAAAGAGGTTCATAACCCTTGACCCAGGTGCAACAAGTTCAGCACTCACAATCTCACTAGGATTCACACTTTTCATTATTCTTCCAAAGAAAGCATTTGGACCGACTCCTGCCAACAAACAGCTATAGCAAATGCAATCTTATTAGCAAGCAGGTGGAAACTCCTTTAGCTTCCAGTATTGAGTACGTTTTAGTAACATTTACATCCAATTTAATTTTTTGCAGGGGAGAGAAGAGGTAAGAGTTATGTCCCTTGTATACTAACTGACAGCATAGAAACATTTTCTGGAACACTGGACTACCAGAGAAGAGAATTTATGACTTCTTCCTATCTGAATTGTGGTCTTTGATATATTTAGATCCCTTGAAATTTGTTAAGGAATTACTTATGTTGTATCACTCCAACTTTTTTGTTCCTTGTAAACAAATAGAACCTTTAGTTCAAAGTTCAAGGAATCATGCTTAAATGAAACAAAGCTCTTTGGGGAATGAGTGTTAAAGGAGAAACATGAAGAATTGATGACCTACTAACAGTTGTAATTCCCCACCTTGAATTATTGACAGCATGTGACATTATAACCTTACAAACTGCAATCTATAAACGGCTTAGAAAATATGACCTTTGTATTACAATTGGCCTCACGAAACCTTCAGCTTATTACAAACAGCTGCCACCAGCATATTTTCTTAGAGGCTGCAGAAGTGAGAGAATGCAGGTAGCCAGAGAGCTGAATGCTATTTAGACAGAATTCAGCAAGGCCACTTAGAGGCAGAAGTGATGGATGGTGAGTGGCAGGGAACTTCTCAGCCAGTGTTTGCTTGTCATTGATCTACAGTCACCAGATAGAAGGAACTAATTAGCCCAAGTTGGTTGACTTAGCACTTTTTCTCCTCTACTTTTGCAACAAGCAGGGACTGAGCATTCATAAACAGGAGAGAGGAGCTCCAGGTTATTTTCTGCTGGTCTTTCTACCTATCGTTGTTCTCCAGGCTAAATGCTGCCGAAAGACAAAACAGGAAACAAAAAAACAAAAACTGCATTTAGTCATTAAAGTTTGGTATTTTGATTTGAGATTCGGCTTGGTTTTTACTGTCACAATTGGTAGTGTAAATGTTTAGAATTGTTTTGGAAAAACATAGGTCACAAACCCAGAATTCTTATATGCTTGTTCCAATGTGCTATGTACAGTTGGGTTCAATTGTGGAAATGGTTCGACATGTTGTTGTTGTTGTTAGGTGCCACTGAGTTGGTTCCGACTTATAGCGACCCTACGCACAGCAGAATAAAACACTGCCTGGTCCTGTGCCATCCTTACAATCGTTTTTATGCTTGAGCCCATTGTTGCAGCTACTGTGTCAATCTACCTTGTTGAGAGTCTTCCTCTTTTCCGCTGATCCTGTACTTTACCAAGCATGATGTCCTTCTCCAGGGACTGACCCCCCCACCCCCCAACAGCATGTCCAAAGTATGTAAGACGCAGTCTCGCCATCCTTGCTTCTAAGGAGCATTCTGGTTTTACTTTTTCCAAGGCAGATTTGTTCGTTCTTTTGGCAGTCCATGGTGTATTCAATATTCTTTGCCAACACCACAATTTTAAAGGCATCAATTCTTCTTTGGCCTTCTTTATTCGTTGTACTGCTTTCACATGCATGTGATGTGATTGAAAATACCATGGCTTGGGTCAGGTGCACCTTAGTCTTCAAGGTGATATCTTTGCTTTTCAACACTTTAAAGAGGTCCTTTGCAGCAGATTTACCCAATGCAATGTGTCTTTTGATTTCTTGACTGTTGCTTCCATGGGTGTTGATTGTGGATCCAAGTAAAATGAAATCCTTGACAACTTCAATCTTTTCTCCCTTTATCATGATGTTGCCATTGGTCCAGTTGTGAGGATTTTTGTTTTATGTTGAGCTGCAATCCATACTGAAGGCTGTGGTCTTTGATCTTCATTAGTAAGTACTTCAAGTCCTCTTCACGTTCAGCAAGCAAGGTTGTGTCATCTGCATAACTCAGGTTGTTAATAAGTCTACTTCCAATCCTGATGCTTCATTCTTTTTCATATAGTCCAGCTTCTCGTATTATTTGCTCAGCATACAGATTGAATAGGTATGGTGAAAGGATACAACCCTGACTTATACCTTTCCTGACTTTAAAGTTTAAAGTGTTCTCTTGTTCTGTCCGAACAACTGCCTCTTGAACTATATACAGGTTCCTCATGAGCACAATTAAGTGTTCTGGAATTCCATTCTTCACAGTGTTATCCATAACTTGTTATGACCCACACAGTCGAATGCCTTTGCATAGTCAATAAAACACGGGTAAACATCCTTCTGGTATTCTCTGCTTTCAGCCAGGATCCATCTGACATCAGCAATGAGATCCCTGGTTCCACGTCCTCTTCTGAATCCGGCCTGAGTCTCTGGCAGTTCCCTGTCGATACACTGCTGCAGCCACTGTTGAATGATCTTCAGCAGAATTTGGTTGTGTGTGATATTAATGATATTTTTCTACAATTTCCCCATTCAATTGGATCACCTTTCTTGGGAATAGGCATAAATATGGATCTCTTCCAGTCAGTTGGCCAGGAAGCTGTCTTCCATATTTCTTGGCATAGACAAGTGATCACTTCCAGCGGCTGCATCTGTCTGTTGAAACATCTCAATTGATAATGCGTCAATTCCTGGAGCCTTGTTTTTTGCCAGTGCCTTCAGAGCAGCTTGGACTTCTTCCTTCAGTACCATTGGTTCATGGTCATGTGCTACCTCTTGAAATGGTTGAACATCAACTGATTCTTTTTGGTATAATGACTGCGTGCATTCCTTCCGTCTTTTTTTGATGTGGAAATTCCTGCGTCGTTTAATATTTTCCCCGTAGAGTCCTTTACTATTGCAACTCGAGGCTTGAATTTTTCTTCAGTTCTTTCAGCTTGACAAATGCTGAGCGTGTTCTTCCCTTTTGGTTTTCTACCTCCAGCTCTTTGCACATGTTTTTGTAATACTTTGTCTTCTCGAGCTGCCCTTTGAAATCTTCCGATCATTTCTTTTACTTCATCATTTCTTTCTTTTGCTTTAGCTGTTTAATGTTTGAGAGCAAGTTTCAGACTCTCCTCTGACACCCACCTTGGTCTTTTCTTTGTTTCCTGTCGTTTCTTGTCCTTTCTTTCCTGTCTTACATTCTTCATGTATAGTGTCCTTGATGTCATTCTACAACTTGTCTGGTCTTCAGTCATTAGTGTTCAGCGCATCAAATTTATTGTTGAGATGATCTCTAAATTCAGGTGGGATATACTCAAGGTAGTATTTTGGCTCTCGTGGAGTTCCTCTTATTTTCTTCAGTTTCAGCTTGAACTTGCATATGAACAATTATGGTCTATTCCACAGTCAGCCCCTGGCCTTGTTCTAATCGATGATATTGTGCTTTTCCATCGTCTCTGTCCACAGATGTAATCGATTTGATTCCTGTGTGTTATATCTGTCAAGGTCCATGGGTATGGTTGCCTTTTATGTTGGCGAAAAAAGGTATTTGCAACAAAGAAGTCGTTGGTCTTGCAAAATTCTATCATCTGATCTCTGGCATTGTTTCTATCACCAAGGCTGTATTTTCTAACTAGTGATCCCTCTTCTTTGTTTCCAACTTTCATGTTCCATTAACCCATTATCTTTTCTAATTCATCTTTTGCTTTCTTCCCTTAATTCAGAAACCTTGGTGGTATAGTGGTTAAGTGCTATGGCTGCTAACCAAAAGGTCAGCAGTTCTATTCTGTCGTATAGCATTGCCGGAAGTCAGAATCAACTCAATGGCAACGGGTTTGGTTTTTTGGCGTTAAGTAACAAAGAAGGCCCTGTGCTGCATTGAAACAAGCTGGGACTGAAGATGCCACCGTTCTCACTGTCCTCTTTGTTTAAAACCTTAAAAAGTTATCTGATTCTTTCTTTGTTGATTTTCCTTACAGTATCCAATTAGCTACCCTTTTTTTCTTCCCTCTAATCTCGCTTCCTTTGCTCTTGCCTTTCCATTTCTACCCTTCCCTTCCTGGTACCAAAAAAAAAAGAAAAACCCAAACCCATTGTCATCAAGTCGATTCCTACTCATAGTGACCCTAAAGAACAGAGTACAACTGCCGCAAAGGATTTCCAAGGCTGTAAATCTTTATGGAAGCAGACTGCAACATCTTTCTCCCACAGACAGCTAATGGGTTCAAACTGTTGACCTTTGAGATAGTAGCCGAGCACTTAACCACTGCGCCACCAGGGTTCCTTTTTCTCGTGATACAGCCCTTCATAATTCTAAGACAGTACATTTGAAGAGCCTCTGAAATGCCGTCTTTACCTTTAGCCTTTTATTCCTCTCATCTAGGAAATGGCAAACTAAAGGCCTGAAGGCTAAATCCAGCCGATCACCTGTTTTTGTAAAGTTTTATTGGAATATGACAGTGCTTATTTACATATTGTGTATGGCTGCTTCAGTGTTACAGTGGGAGAATTGGATAGTCACTGTAGATACTTTGTGGCCCAAATGCACAAAATATTTGCCGCCTTATCCTTTAAGAAAAAAGTCTGTCTGTACCTGCTAATCCCTCCCTTACATGCCTTCAGATTAAACTTTGTGTCCCTGGTAATGTGTGTATCAGCTCACTCAAAAATCTTTACTTGCTGTCTACTTTACCACACAAAAAGAACAGATTTCTAAAGACTTCTCAGTCTGGTATTAAAGACTATGATCCTTGTTCTTCTCTAAAACCATATGTTTTTTCAGTATGATTGTGATCTCTGACAGGTTGGTTTAAGTGATGAATCCAAACATACAATGTTCACCCTAAATCTGACCTTTTAAGAATGTACTGCTATTCAGCAGTATCATTTGTAGCCTGTGATTCTTTGTACTATGACAGTCAGTGGGCATTTATGATTCTGATCATGCTAATTGTTATTGAAAGCCTATGATGTGTCAAGGATGGCAGTAGACTTGCACACATTGTTTCTTTTGTCCCGTATTGACTCACATTTTTAAACATGCATGTCTGTACATTGTGTAATTGTTCAATGACAATATACTGAGGATTCCTTTATGCCAAACTCTGGGTTAGCACAATAAATTATTTTAAAAAATTAATTCAGTACCTAGTTGACAATAAAAGAGACAGATAGAAAAAGTAATAGATATGATATATTTAGGCCAAAATAGAAGCATACCATACTAAAGAAGCACAGATAAAACAACAAACTCTGTCCAGGGAGATTGGGATGGCGTCATGAAGGGGAGGACATTTGAGCTGGGTATTGAAAACTGAGAAAGCCCCAGAGGCCTCAAAACTGATGATGGTTCAAGGAATAGCAAGGAGGTCAGTATTGAAGGATTGTGAGATTGCAAGCAGAAATGGCAACATAAAACTAGAAAGGCGATAAGTGATATATAGAAAGGGCCTTTGATATCTTGTTGAAGAATAGGGAATTAATCCTATAGATGGAAGGGAACTTTGAGTGCTTCTGAACAATCAGATTCCATCTAGATTGTAAATCCCTGGGTGGAAGAAATTATATTTTACGCATCTCTTTATCTCTCACAGGGTTTGCCAGCTCTGCTTTGAACATGGTAAACATTCAATACATAGTTGTTCATTGATTAATTTCTCCCTAAGGGGGAACCATTTCTGGTTGGCTGGTAGCCAACAACATTTTGAGTTTTATCTGAGCCTGATAAAATGCTGACACTAAGGTATTAAAAAAAAGAAAGCAAATATCATTAAGGTGATGGGAAGTGTCAAATTTATGACATTGTCAGTGCTTGTCACCTTCACTCCAGTAGCCAGAAGTGTTGTTTTTAACTTTCAGCAAATTTTTGGCTAAGTCAAAACTATCTGAAAGAGGCTGAAAGTTCATTCTCACTTAACTCATTTAAAATAGGGCTGGGAGGTAGTGGTTCTCTTAACTCCTTCAGGGTGACTTATTTATTTTTAACCAGAGAGAAATGAGATCCTTCTGAAATCTTTTGATGCAGTTGATAGAATGGAGTTGTTTCAGTTTTCCTCCAGATGTATAAAAAGCAAGCCCCACACCGTCTGCTGTAAGGGACAGGGATGATCAGCCTGCACGAGTTGTCAGGAGTTGCCAGAAGTAATGGAGGGCTACGGGGACTGCTGCTTTCGGTGTTAGATCTTTGGTAATGTGCATGGCATTGTCCCTTAAAAAAGTAGAAAAGACATTGTTGTGAAATTGGTAATCTGAGACAGTTTAGCCCTGTGGGAGCTGCTTTGTTTCCTTCCCCAACAAGAACTAGGACTGTATTTTCATCCTGAGAGTTTTGCAGAGCTGGGGCAATAGAGCAGCTCTACCCTGATTTAATTGAAAGGAGAGGCCAAAATGAAGAATGATCTTTGTTTTGTCCCGAACCAGTTGCCCCCATTGTGATCCTCAAGCAGCTAGTTTGGTAATTAGCAAGTCCGATAATGAACAGACCCAACCCCCTGCCTTGAAGTCTGAAACTATTTTCAGTGCAGGCTCTCTAGGGCTGCCTTCCCCAGCACTCATGGAAGTCACCCTACAGTCCAGCTGGCATCCTTTTCAGCCTCATCTCCTGCTGCCTTCTCTCCCTTCCTTCTCTGCCCTCACAGTGTTATACCACATCAGCATACTCACTTTCCAGCCAAACATCACGTGGACTTCACACTTGGATTCCTTTACTTCCCCATGGATTTCTGTAGTGAATGTTCTTTCCTTTTCCTGGCCTCTCGGCTAAACCAAGGCCTGGACCATTGACACTACCCCAGTGAAATCTTTCCAGACTCCTATCTTCCTACTAGGCAAGTCCTCATAGCATTTTTTATGCACCTCTATCGTGACACTTACCCAGTTTATTAAATTATCTAAAGCCCTGATGATGGTGGACAACTATTAGTGAAGTAGAACTCATTTTTAAAATTTCAACCATGTCAATGGTTTGGTCTTGTCTACTAGCCTAAAGATTGCAGATTTGAACATACCTAGAAGTGCCATGGAAGAAAGGCTGGCAGTCCGCTTCCATAAAGATTAGAGCCAAGAAAACCATATGGAGCAGTTCTGCTCTGTAGTCCGTGAGGTCTTCAGGAGTCAGTATCAACACTATGGTAACGGGTTTAGCGTTTTTTGTTTTTTTATCCCTTACACTTTATGCTCTGTGTACCCCCTGCACTTAAGCTTGGACCACAGTAATTGCAATAATAGTATAAATTAGAATATAAGTGCTGGGCTACTAACTGAATGTTTGGTAGTTCAAACCCACACAGAGGTACCTCAGAAGAAAGGCCTGGAGATCTACTTCTGAAAACTCAGCCATTGAAAACGCTACGGAGCACAGTTTCATTGTCATACACATAGAGCTGCCATGAGTCAGGATCAAGTTCGTGGCAACAGGTTTTGTTTTTTAGTTATGATATAAGTTACTCTGTGTCAGCCATAATGTCGGTTAGGTACATTAGCACAAGTAGGTGCTCATTTAGCCCTTGCGGATCAAGGAAAGGGTCTTATTACTGACTCTCACTGAAACGCAGCCTCCCTCACATCCAAACAAAATCCCATTATGCAAGGACATCACCTTTATCTTTATTGTGCCTGCCTCCCTGCCAGGCACTGCCATTCAATAATTCTGCCAAGTGGTATCTTTTCCTCAGGACAGAGTGCTAAACAGTGATTTATTGCTTGAATACACATTGCTTTCGTGGAAGTGATTTGTTTAAAACAACAGTAAAGCACTAAATAAATTATTCATTCCATGCTAATTCTTCACTTTTATGTGCTGTAGTAAGCGTCAAAATAACCAGCCTGTGGGGCATTTTATTTTTGCCACATTAATCTTGGACAGTTTAAAGAAAAAAAAAAAAAAATGGGAGAATATCTAAAGAAGAGGTTCCATCTTTAAGAAAATAGATTTCTTTTTTCCTGCAGCCTCCTGCAGTGGCGAGGCAGAGGGTTTTGACAGATCTACCCCCCCCCCGCCCCTGCCACCGCCCCGCTCCCAGTCACTTAGTATAGCTCACTGGCTGGGCCCAGCCAGGCCACAAGCTCCTGGTCAGCACTGTGAGTCGCGTAGCTCCTTTTCTCTGCAGAGAGTGATTCACAGTCGCCAATCCTTGTCACAAGGCCAAAAAATGGATTATTTTCCTGAGAGATTTGCATTTCCTAGGGCAGGTGAGGGTGTCGAATTTCAGACTTTCACCGTGTCTTGATTTAGGATTAAAGGATTTTCAAGTGAGAAAGCATCCCTGGCATTCTTATCCCCCCCTGCCTTTCTTTTTTTTTTTTGCAAACCTGATTTCCCATGTGGAATAGAGATATCATTCATTTCTAGCCTTTCTTATCCTTTACTGGGACCCTGATTTCCTGTGTTTGGGTTAGGGACAGGCAATCCATGTTTAATTTACGAAGTCCTCAACTAGCAGAGGAGCAGATGGGTGGTATTGCTGTTGGTTCTTGGGAAATGTCTCTCCTTTCTCTGGAACATGACCCCTCCATGTGTTATACCTATTGGTAGGCCAGGAGGGGTCTGTGCTGTCTGGCTTGTGTAATCCAAGGAGGTCTCATCAAGTGTGACACAAAAGGACCTCCACCCAGGAGGATGGGAAACTACTCATTTATCCTTCAAGGCCCAGCTCAAGACTGAAGCCAAGAAGAACCAGGCTTAACCATGTACCCCAGGGTTATAAATGGGTTAAATGAGATGATGTGTGTAAAGTTCTTATTGCAAGAATTGGAAGAGGCCCCTGTCTACCTCCTGCTGGGATTGCTTCCTTCTCTTTAGTATTTAATTTCTAGGCATTCACTTCAAACCTGTCAGGTCTAGGAGTCCGTCTGGGCTGTACTATGCAATGATGGTATCTGTTTCCTCTTGTCTGCATCCCCAGTAACACTGAGCAGAATACCTACACTCTGTGGTCAGTGCTTAGAAAAACACTTGGATCGTGAAGATGGCACAGGACTGGGCAATGCTGTGTTATGTTGTATATAAGATCACAATGAGTTGGTACCGACTAGACAGGGACTAAGGACAACAACAGATGGTAGACAGATAGGCAGGCATATAGACAGACAGAGCTCAACATTAGGCTGATTAAAAGGAACAAGTATAATCTTGAAACTCTTTAAAGCTTTTGTCTTTACTGCTCCAAAGAGGCCATGCTACATAGTGATTACACACCTAGGCTCTAGACTGTCAGGTTCAAATCCCAGCTCACCCACTTCTGTGCTAGTTGATCTTGAGCAAGTCACTTGACTCCCTAATTTGCCATTTGATATAGATTATTTTATTCAAAATTCTTAGCTGAGAGACAAAAATAAAAAGCACCCAATAAAGGAAGTTGATTATAATAATACAGTTAGAAAAGGGAAAGCTAATTTTATCAAATCCATTTAATAGTAAAAGGAAGAGAAGGAAAAGAGATTAAATGAATTGGCTACAGACATATAAGTAATTAAAACTGGCTTCGTAACTAGAATCCAGCCCTCTCAACTTCTAGCTTTAGGGCCTCTGTCCTGATCCCCATACACACTCTTTTTTGGCTTTGCTGATATTGTCAAGAGAAGCAGATTTTGAGGGTCTTGTAAAATACAGGCCAAAGATCTGAAACTCAGAACATGACATCAAATTCTGAACAAATCTGTTTCTGCTACATCTGTACCCTGAAGTCTAGGGCTGCCCATTCCTGGATAGAAGAAACTTACAGAATGGAAGTGAAGCTCTGCAGTGTCCTGGCCAACCTTCAAGTCTCTCACAGATCTGTGCATGAAAAGCTAACACTTTTGAATGAAAGAACAGAAAAATCAATAAACCTCACAAAAGAGATACAGTAGATTGAAGTATCTGTAGCATTTCATCCTTTAATCAGCCTAAACTTTCAAGAGAAAATCCAAGGTATTTGGAATAGCATTCCTAAAATTTGAATGTGATGAAATGGTGATGCTCTTGTGTTGCAGTTGTTCAGGGTTTTGTGATCCCACTCTAGTCTAGGGGCTCATGCAATTAGTATATATTCTTTATGCTTGGAAATAATTGTTCATGTAACTGGAACATGTTGTTTATGCTTGGACGGCCCCATCATCAATACAACCACAGTCAGTTTGTAAGCTAATCAACAGATATTGACGTTCCTGGGATCAACATTGAGACTATTATGTCTGAGTTCACCTGGGATTGTGAGAATGAAGGAGATACTGCTTTTTTCCTTTAATTTTTATTGTGCTTTAAGTGAAAGTTTACAGATCAAGTCAGTCTCTCGCACAAAAATTTGTATACACTTTACTGTATACTCCTCTTGCTCTCCCCCTAATGAGACAGCATACTCCTTCTTTCCACTGTCTGTTTTCGTGTCCATTCAGCCAGATTCTGACCCCCTTTGCCCTCTCATCTCCCATCCAGACAGGAGCTCCCACGTAGTCTCATGTGTCTACTTGATCCAAGAAGCTCACTCCTCACCAGTATCATTTTCTATCCCATAGTCTAGTCCAGTCCCTGTCTGAAGAGTTGGCTTTGGGAATGGTTCCTGTCTTGGGCTAATAGAAGGTCTGGGGACTATGACCTTCAGGGTCCTTCTAGTCTCAGTCAGACCATTAAGTTTGGTCTTTTTACGAGAATTTAAGGTCTGCATCCCACTGCTCTACTGCTCCCACAGGGGTTTTTGGTTGTGTTCCCTGTCAGGACAGTCATTGGTTGTACTCAGGCACCATCTAGTTCTTCTGGTCTCAGGCTGATGTAGTCTCTGGTTTATGTGGCCCTTTCTGTCTCTTGGGCTCATAATTACCTTGTGTCTTTGGTATTCTTCATTCTCCTTTACTCCAGGTGGGTTGAGACCAATTGATGCCTCTTAGATGGCTGCTTGCTAGCGTTTAAGACCCCAGACGCCACTTTCCAAAGTGGGATGCAGAATGTTTTCTTAATAGATTTTCTTATGCCAGCTGACCTAGATGTCTCCTGAAACCATGGTCCCCAAACCCCTGTCCCTGCTACGCTGGCCTTCGAGACATTCAGTTTATTCAGGAAACTTCTTTGCTTTTGGTTTAGTCCAGTTGTGCTGACCTCTCCTGTATTGTGTGTTGTCTTTCCCTTCACCTAAAATAGTTCTTGTCTACTATCTAATTAGTGACTACCCCTCTCTATGCCTCCCTCTCCACTGTGGTAACCAAACCATCAAAGAATATTTTCTTCTCTGTTTAAACGATTTTTTCGAGTTCTTATAATAGTGGTTTCATACAATATTTGTCCTTTTGCAACTAATTTCACTCAGCATAATGCCTTCCAGATTCCTCCATGTTATGAAATGTACAGATTCATCATTGTTCTTATTGATGCATAGTATTCCATTGTGTGACTATAACATAATTTATTTATCTGTTCATCCATTGATGGGCACCTTGGTTGCTTCTGTCTTTTTGCTATTGTAAACATTGCTGCAATGAACATGGGTGTGCACACATCTGTTCGTGTGAAGGCTCTTATTTCTCTAGGATATATTCCAAGGAATGGGATTGCTGGATCGTATGGTAGTTCTGTTTCTAGCTTTTTAAGGAAGCACCAAATCAATTTCCAAAGTGGTTGTACCATTTTACATTCCCACCAGCAGTGTATAAGTGTTAGGAGATACTGTTTTGAACATGAGGGCAGGAGCCAGATTATACTTGGCATTGTAGGTCATGTTATGGAACTTAAACTTCATTTTAAGATAAAGGAGAGGCTGGAGAGAAATGTCCTGAGGAGTGGGGAAAGATGATGTGTTTGCCAAAAAAAAAAAAAAAAAATTACAGTAGTAGCAGTCTTGAGGATGACTTGAAGGAAGCAAGAACAGTGGGTAGCAGACTCGTCAGAGGCATTGCAGTCATCTAGGTGAGAGATGAGGGAGCCTGGACCAAGTTGCTGGGGGCAAGATTAGATGGGAGAGGTTCATCGATTTAGTAATTTATTAGCTTTGGGAGGAAGTGGGGCAGGATAAAGTCAAGGATGACTCAGAGCTTTGGCTTGGATAGCAGCAATAGCATTTACTAAGACTGGCAACACTGAAGATAGAGTAGGTTGAGGTCTTGAGTGTTAAATGGTGTTATAATGAGAAGAGAAATAGCAAACGTGTGAAAACCTTGGCAGAAATGGAAGCTCAAAGAGGTACATTGACTTTCTCAGTGTCATAATGTGTTAGTAGCAGAACCCAGGCTCAAGTCCGTAGCTCGTGATTCATAGCCCAAAGCTGCGGGAATGGGTAACTCCACTGGTGAAGTTTAATGAACATCTAATGTATAATCTCACCCAAAGTGGATTTATAGTGAAGCTATGACTCCTTGTTCTTCTTCCTTCCCTCCTTTCTCCCTCCCTCCATTCTTCCCTTCCATCCTTCCTTCTTCACTTCCTTCCTTCCTTCCTTCCTTTCTCCTCCTTCCTTCCTCTTTCTCTCTCTTTCGTCCTTTCAATAATACACAGTCTTCAGTCTACTTCTTCCAACTCTCCCATCTCAGAACTGGCTCAATCCAGTCCTTCCTTCTGTACATAGAAAACTACTTAATGTACCAACTCGACACACGGTATGAGGTTATTCTTTACCCTCAAAAACTCTTTATGCAAGAACTGATTCTTTTAAAAGTGCAACTTACACCATTTGTCAGATGATGTGGTTGGAATTAGATGATCTTTCCATTCTCTTCTAATTTTGACTTCAGTTATTTTTTCTTTAATGAAAAACATTAATTTTTTTTTTTAAATACCCACGCACCTACCATCTAGGTGCCATTATAAAGAATTAGAACTAGAATCACACGGAGGTATTTTGATTCTGTGACTAAATGAAAAAGAATTTATATGAATCACTTAACCTTTATGGAGTTTTTCTTCAACAGAATCCTTTATTAATACATTTTACTTGTGATTTCAAGATGTTATTTTAATTTGAATTTCCAAGCAGCATTTTTAAGCTTTGAAATTCATTTTAGGCAAATTGTGCCCCACCTCATAGCTCAGCTGCTGACCATAAAGGTCAGCAGTTCGAATCCACCGGCCGCTCCTTAGAAACCCTATGGGGCAGTTCTACTCTGTCCAGTAGGGTTGCTGTGAATCGGAATTGACTCAATTGCCATGAGTTTGGTTTGGCTTGGTGACTGTAGCACTCAGACAAGGCAAATGAAAGATCTGCTAGAGAAGTCTGCTGTTATTGTTTTGTTTTTGTTTGCTTGTCTTTAAGAGAATAAAATGTTTTTCTTTCTCCTTGGCCCACTTTAAGATTTCCCCAGAGTAAAGGAGAAATATTTGATCTTAGCTTGCTGGCTATCTCTAGTGTTTTATTTTTGTCACTTATTAGTGCTACTCTATGAATGTAAGTGGAGAAAATGAAAAAAAAAAAAGCTTACATTATTTTCAATGACAATAGCACATACTAAGAATGGCAACAGTGAAGATATTATCTTACTGTTCTTAAGAAATTCCAGTATGTTACTTAGGTTCATGTTCTGACATTTGGATCACCATAATATGCATATCTTTATTTATTAGCTTCCTGTAAGTATCTTGTGTTAACCTTGAAAAATAATACTTTTTAAAATTGAGTTGACCTCTTCAGACCCATGAATAATAGCATAAAAACCAAGATGGGAAAGTGGAAAGGGAAAGACTTTCTTCATTTCTTTGTAGTGAAGCTAAATATAAGGAAGCATATGAACAGATGGGGCCCCTCATCATTAACAAGCAGTTTGCTGCTCAATGGTGTATTCACTTTGTGTGTGGGTTCTTGCATAGGAAGAGTCTTAATATTTAGATAGTGTCTGTAATTCAGACAGATAGTGATTGGAGAGTTTGGAGATCTATCTTTCTCAGATCATTGCATTAGGGAGTTGAAAGGGAATTTCTGTATTCCTCACATCCCTTCCACCCTCCTCCTACCAAGCTCAGGTTATACATCTCTTACTCAACCAAATGACCTGTCTCCTTTCTTTATCTTCTATCTTTTTATAGAGAAGATAATGCAAGAGATATTTTCCTATTGTTTTACAACTCCACATTGAGAATTCTCTGCATGATCTGTGTTTATTCCACAGGTGACCTGATTCGAATAGGAACCAACTTAAAGGAGGATGGTTTGGATATAATCTCCTTTTCCCCCGTGAGCACTGTGGTGGGTAGAGAGGGCATGAGAACATGATTTATAGTTTGTTTCATTAACTATAAAACAAGGGATCTGGACCGGATGTTCCACATGGTTTCCATGAACTGTATCCTCCCAATAGCCCATTGAGGTGTCCATTTCTCTGCCCCAGCCCCAGCCATGTTCATGTCTTGAAGCTTTGGCTTTGTCTGACCAAATCTGTTTAGTTTCTCTATTTCATTGCCCATTTATAGAGACATCTTGATTTGAATATGTACTTTCCTCATATTTTGTACAATTATTTCATCCTGATATCCTTTTGGGAGTATTGGTACAAAAACCTGGCCCTTTTCTAGAAAAATTATATCACTTTTAGTTTAGTATCTCCCATCTTTCCCTGATTTAATACAGTGGATTAAATTAGAGTACCATTTGGGTCGGAGTGATTTACCTAGAGGATGAAGAGTATGACCAAAATTAACCAAGAAATATTAATGAATCTTTTGGAAATTATTCTCTATTTTTATTATTCGAAAGAAAGAAGGAACTGTGAGAGTGAAGCATCATCAGCCTGTCTAGTTTGACAACTTGAGATGAATAGGTTTTGGAAGGAATGCATTTTTTGAGCTTATAGCGTACCTGAACTTGAAGAGAAGGGCAAGTCGAAGTTCAGAGGTTGTATTTTCAAGATTTGTTTTAAAAGCTAACTTAGGTCTAGCAGATTTGACAAGCTGACAAGCTTGGATTTGTTCACAATGTGTGTATGACCTAGCCGTATGACTGTAGTCTAATTATCTATTATTATAAGCATTTCTTTGCATGATAGCAACAGAAAAGAACTTGGCTTTCAGCACACAAGTGGGCAAGAAACATAGGTTTCCTGAGTGAAAGTTGTAGTCTTGCTCACATGGAAGCTTTGAGGACAGGGTGCCACAGCTGCTGTGCTGGGCATGGTCTCAGCTGCAAATGACCTCTGGCTCTAGGGGGAGACAGATTCAGAGGGAGGATATAGCAGGTTTTTTTGCGGGGAGGGGCAGGCAGATAAAGTTTTATTGAATGATTGATCTATACAACTGCTGAGGCCACTATGTATAGACAAGAGAAGGGGAGCTTTATTTCTTGTTCTCTTCCTCGTTGGACAGAGTTTTGGTGACCTCCTATTTTTTTACCAAAGCCATTCCTCATGGTGCTTGCATGCTTCCTTGGTCTTAGACCTATAGACCTCAACCTAGTTTGCCAGGAGCTTCTTGCAGGCCATGTTGGCCCTCAGCTTGTTGATATGTTCCATGAGAATCCGCTTGTTCTTGAGCACATTTCCCTTCACCTTCAGGTACAGGCTGTGATACATGTGGCAGCCAATCTTCAAATGGAACGCTTTGTGAACTTGCGTGTCATCCCTATGCAAGGGCAATGTTAATCTTCTCTGTATTGTTCCAGTTTTAGTATATGTGCTCCTGAAGTGAGTACCAGCATAACAGATTTTACTAAGGACTTTTCCACCTTCCACAAGAGCTCTCCCATATACTCCAGTTCCCTTGGTGCCTAGCATTGATTCAGTTACCTGTATGTGCCTATCTCTGTCTGCATCACTGTTGGCTGTTGGGAGGGGTAGTGGCTGTTTAAATCATTCACATTCTGTGACTTGCAAAGGTCATTACATAAATAAATGCTGCATTAAATGGTATGTAGGCTGCTACAGAATGTGAAGGTCATTTGGTGATAAAGGACTTGACAGAGGACAAAAGCTACTGTTTTCTGGCAGGCCCCACACCTCAAGTTAATCTATTTCTACAGGTTGCTCATTTCTCCAATTATGTTTCTATGAGCTAGATTACCTGTCTGATGACTTCAGGTTCAAGTGCGTGTGTATGCGTGTGTGTGGTGTGTGTCTGTGCATGTGACTGTGCGTATACGCACACAGTTTGTGTATGTTGAACATACCAACCTTCAGCTCCCCTCTGGGGTATGTTAAGCCAGTTTAGCAATTATTGATTTCTCTTGCCTTTGATGACTCAAAAGGAGCCCGACTGCATATACACTTAAATCTTCCTAAGATAATGATACTATAAACCACTCTGATAAAGTGTTCCAATAGATGTTTGCACCGTTCGTTGTTAGAACCTCTTGATCCTGGGGACAGCCAAGTTCTGTAATGAGTTAAATGGAAGGATCAGCTCATAATGAAGACTTTACTATAGAATCAAAAATGAAAAAAGACAAATAGACATGCTATTGAAATAAGGTGGGTGAAGTGTGAAAACTCAAGACTGTCTATGACAGGAAAAAGTATTCCAGGGGAATTTGAAAGCTGGCTGGTGTGAGAGAAAGGGGATTGTGATGAGTACCATGTCTTCCCTATCTATACCAGTCCTCAATAAATCCTTTTTAATTAATCAAATTCAGTGGTTCTTCCTTTCTCTTAATAACAAGAATACTCATGTTAGGCAATGTAACATAGAGAGCAGTTTAACACAATGAGTAAGGTCTGTTTGTGCTATGAGTTAGATAGACCTGCCTCAGTTGAATTGTTTTGTCCACCATTTACTAGCTGAGTTGGTTATGTTACTTAGCTTCCCTGTGCCTCAATTTTCTCACCAGAAAAAAAAGAGAGAAACTATATGAAATGCCCTTAATATGGTAAGTTGTCTGGCACACAGAAAAGATGTCCATTAAATAAATGCTAGATGTTGTTAGTAACAGCAACAGCTTACGTTTGCATAGTACCTTAAAAAAATAGTACCTAGCATTTACAAAAAAAAAATTTGTTACAGTTTTTGCCTCCTACAATTCTGAGATAAAGAAGAGAGATGATATTACCTTTTTTTTTAATTAAGAGAAGTAGAATTGTTACAGGAAAATGGCCTCGGTTCTTGTCTCCGGTGCAGGAAAGAATTCAAATAGTGAGACAATTAGTGCCAAGCGAGCAGAGGTTTATTAGCAAGCAGAGGGTTAGTAGTAAAAGTACACTTGACTAGGAAGCCTCCAGCAGGCTACCCAGGTAGAGAAAGAATCTGAGCGCCCCATAGTCCTTTTCTTAGGATTTTATGTCCTTCTTTTCTCTTATCTGTCTCTGTTAACATTTAAAAGCCAGGACAGGACTCCCTGTAAAGACCATTTCCTTGGCTTAAGGTTTAATTACCAAGTTAGGAATCTTTATCAAGTTAAGGACTTTATCAAATCAAAGACCCCTGTAAAGATAATTTCCTTGGCTTAAAGTTTAACTGTGTAGGGACCATCTTACTGAGGAATGTCACCACACCCTGTCTCTTCCTCTTCCCGAGTGCAAGCTCCGCCCCACCCCCCGCCCCTTACAGAATCAGTATTTAAGTAATTTCACCAAGGCCACATAGTAAGTGATCCTGGCAGACAGTACTGGTTGTTACTCAGCAGTCACTCTCCTTGCTGGGAAAGCCCACCTCTCACCGTAGAAAACCACAACTGAAAACATTAGCTTCACCTTTTGCACTCTTTTCAAAGCCAAGGTGTGGGTATGTGGCTGAGTCCTGGCCAGTAACACTGAGGCAAAAGCCTAGGAGGGCTTTTGGGAAAGAGTTTTCTCCCTAATTACAAAACAAAAACATGCAAACAAACAAATCCCACAGATACACACACGAGGAAACAACCCTTCTTTTCTTTGCTGGATGTAGCTGTATCTGCACTTGATACAAGAAATGGTTATGGCCACCTTGCAAGAATGCGGGTAAATAGCATCCAAATATCAGTACTTCAGAGAGGAAATACGAACATTGTCTGGGTCCTTGGTGACATTGTTAGGCTGAATTAGCCCTGGAATTACATGACCTCTGGACTTTCTGTCACGTGACATGTTGTTGTTAGGTGCCTTCGAGTTGATTCCAACTCATAGTGACTCCATGTGACAGAGTACAACTGCCACATAGGGTTTTCTTGGCTGTAATCTTTACAGAATTAGATTGCCAGATCCTTCTCCCCTTGAGTTGCTGGGTGAGTTCTAACTGCCAGCTTTTCAGTTAGCAGCTAAGTGCTTAAAACCATTTGTGCCATCAGGAGGTAATGCACCCTTGTTGTTTGAATCACTTTTAGTGTTGTGTTTCTTGCAGCTTAAAGCATTGTAACAGAAACGGTGGCTAACCCAGGACTCAAAACATGGTCTTCTGGTTTTAAATCTTTTGCTATTTCTAGCAGTGCACACTGCCACGTAATTTTTATGAATCTCTGCCATAGAGAAAAAAACCTGTAACCTGATATTTTGCTAGGTCCCTGCCCATAACAGGAAACCCTGGTGTAGTGGTTAAGTGCTATGGCTGCTAACCAAAAGGTTGGCAGTTTGAATCCACCAGGTGCTCCTTGGAAACTTTATGGGGCAGTTCTACTCTGTCCTATAGGGTTGCTATGAGTCGGAATCGACGCGACAGGTTTGTTTTTTTGGTTTTTCTATCCATAACCTGTGCTTTAGCTAAACCTGAGGGCTTGCTCATTTTGTTTAATACTTTGTGAGCTTTCACACTTCTGGGCCTCTATCTTCATACACCCTTCCCTTGGAATACTTGCGGGTGGAGGGTGATGCAAACAGTTAAAGCGCTTGCCTGCCAACTGAAAGGTTGGAGGGGTGAGTCTACCCAGAGGCACCTTGGGAGAAAGGCCTGGCAATCTGCTTCTGAATAATCAGCCATCGAAAACCCTATGGAATGTGGTTCTTCTCAAAATCACATGAGGTTGCCAAAAGTCAGAATCAGCTTGATAGCAACTGGTTGGTTATAGGCCTGCCCATCTCCATCTGAGTCCCATATAGCCTCTGGGATCGGTCCTGAATACCTTCTCTTGCATGAGTCCATGCCTGATCACGCCTTTCTTGCTCCCTGCAAGACAAAAGCACTTTTCTCTTTCATCATACATTTGTATTCCTTGTTTTGTAACTGTGCGAGCATACAAGTCTGCCTTTCCACTAGACTGTGAACTTCATGCCCTGGGACCATGTCTGATTCTCCTTATGCACCACACAGCACATATTTTTATTTCTGCCTCTTAACAAAGGCTTAATGTTTATTGAAATATGTAGAATTTTAGAACTGAAAGTTCTTTCTTCTGAACAAAGTTCTCATTTTCAGGGAACCGTAGCAGGTTCTTTTTCCTGGATTCAGGAACCTCCCCCCTAGGATTAGGAGATCAGTGATATCTTTAAAGTTGTAGTCATTGTTTGATGCTCATAACTTTTAGCAGATCATATTTCTCAAAGATTCATGGCTCCCCAAAAGAATGAAAATCCATGTTCAAGTTGGAAAGTTGAATAAATGCTTACTGAGCCAAAGACAGTGTGGAACAGACATTAGGAAAACCACTGTTCTGGGCTTGCTGCTTTTTCCTGAAAATGGAATGCAGAGGAAACAACCAAAAACAAAATAAATCCTTTTTGAACACCCTCCCTTATATTTTATGCAACTCTTCAATCTCTGTGATTGTTCGACATCTCTTCAGGACTCTTACAATTCGCTGTGCCCACCACATTATCCTTCACCCATATTTGTAAAATCACTGAATGGTGTCTGACAAGCTGCCCAAGTAAGCAGAGAGGTGGCCATCTGAGCTTGGGCAATGAGGAAACCCCAGGAACCTACTGGACTCTGGAGGGGGAGGGACAGAGGTAGCCATATCCATAACTGGCCCAGCCTGCTGGCGTCTTCAGTGTGGCCATCCCATTGCTCATCTGAGCCAGACTGTGACTGTGACCCACCCTAGGCGAAAGGAATAATGAACACTGGCATTGTTGAACTCTGTGGAGTCTCCCCACGTGTTACAATTACAGAAACACCTGCCCAAGTCAGCCCTGAATCACTAATCACTACTGAGAGGAATGCAAAAGAAAACATTTTGTTTTATAGAGTAGGAACCCTGTCACCAACTACATTTTTCAGGATTTGGCCATCAGGGAACTTGTAGCCCAAACACCTCACTTCACAGTCATGGAGGCCAAGACCACATTTTTGATTCCTTTGAGATTCGATTCCACTTTCACAGTTAGCCACGGAGGGAGAAAAAAGAATGCAAATCATTAATAATTGAAAAGTCAGGAGACATGTCCCAGTTTTCTGAGATATCCCTGAGGTGAAGGTGAGATGAAATAACAGGCCAGACCAAGTATCCTTCTAGAACTTGGATCTTCTTAAGCTTCTGTTAGTTTCCCAAATTCATAATTTAAGCGAAATGATAAGCTTGCAAGGCAAACTTAGCCTCCAGGGAAGATTCTTGTTAGTCCTTTGCTTCAAACCAGGTTGCTGTCTCTAAGCAATAAAAACTAGAGGAGCCACTCATAGGGGAATGTGCATTCCTTCTTGGGAATGAGAAGAGGCGCAACTGTGTGGAACCATCATCCTTCCATTCACTTCCTTAGGGGTAAATCCTTTAATGCACACAAGAAAGGGGGGAGACACTATGTTTTTTCTTGAGAAAAGACATGGAGAGGTCCTATGTTGCTGCTTAGAGAGTGTGGAACAAATTTTGGTTCTAGGCATTGTAGGAATTAATACAGAAGTTGTCAAAAGTATGCCCTGTCGAACCAGGTTACCCGAAACTGTTATAGGGATTCCTTAAATGTTTGGTGTAAGTTTATGTCATGGATTGAATTATGTCCCCTCCCCGCAAAAAACTGTGTGTATCAACTTGATTAGGCCATGATTCCCAGTATTTTGTGGTTGTCCTCCATTTTGTGATTGTAATTTTATGTTAAAAAGGATTAGGGTGGGATTGTAACACCACCCTTACTCAGGTCTTATCCCTGATCCAGTGTAAATGGAGTTGCCCTGGGGGGTGGCCTGCATCACCTTTTATGTCTCCAGAGATAAAAGGGAAGCAAGCAGAGAATTGGGGACCTCGTACCACCAAGAAAGCAGCACTAGGAGCAGAGCACGTCCTTTGGACCCAGAGTCCCTGTGCCTGAGAAGCTCCTCAACCATGGGAAGATTGAGGACAAGGACCTTCCTCCAGAGCCAACAGAGAGAGAAAGCATTCCCCTGGAGCTGATGCCTTGAATTTGGCCTTTTAGCCTACATTACTGTGAGGAAATAAATCTGTCCTTGTTAAAGCCATCTACTTGTGGTATTTCAGTTATAGCAGCACTAGATAACTAAGACAGTTTCATTTCTAAATTATGTTTCTATGTCACACTAAAAGATATTACTTGACTAATAATTGGCATAATGGAGACTGTCAGTGTATTAATTTATGCTGCTGCCAGGTTAATTCATTTTAACACATACCCTGAAATAAGGCTTGTCCTGTCATGTTGATATGATAGAACATTTTTGACTGGCTTTGCTAATTTCTGGTACAACATTGTTTATTAGTTATCATATATAAACCAAAACCAAACCCACTGTCATCAAGTCGATTCCGACTCATAGCGACCCTATAGGACAGAGTAGAACTGCCCGATAGAGTTTCCAAGGAGCGCCTGGTGTATTCAAACTGCTGACCTCTTGGTTAGCAGCTGTAGCGCTTAACCACTACACCACCAGGGTTTCCATCCACGTATAAAACCACATAGTGTGTCTATTATCCACATATAGTGTGCCTATTATCTGCATGAATGTTTTTGTTTTGTAACTGAGTGCAAAAAGAGGATTTGGGGTTAGGCAAAGGGTAGAGTAATTAGCATCTTCCTTCCACAGAGTCTTCTGTGATGGCTCACACCCCTTAGGCACAGAGGAGTACAAGAGGCTAAAGTTGGTAGTATTATTCAATAGGAGCTTTGAAAATCTTTGGGCAAAGGAATGTTCATTTGGGAGCCCAAGTGATGAAAATTTGGCTTAGATCTGGGGAGGAAACCCTTCCTCACTCCCTCAGAGACCCTGATACTGTTTCAAGAACCCTCCTTCTGTGCAAGAAGTAAGTTGAGAACAGCAACTTGGTGAGCAGGTATCAGTATTCTGTTTATAAGAATGGACAATAGAGTTCCTTCCAGAAGCTTTGTAAGCAACGGATGTGACCAGAAAGAGCCACAGAAAAAGAATAGGGCTGATGTCATGTGGTGACACCAGCTACCAGACTGGCTTGGGGAGTACCTGGGACGTGTCACTCTGGAAAGTGCTGTAAATAATGGGATGCTGAGGTCTGTTACAATGTAGATCGGAGTTGCTGAGCCATAAATGTTTGTTATAGCTATTTAAAGATAGCACCCTAAGATTTAGAGAAGAACCTAAGTTATTACTATATGGCCATTGCTTATTTTTGTGACTTAGGGATATTTTGATACTATATAATGAAATTAAATACAGAAATAAATTGAGATACTGATGGATATCCCATCCCCTCTCTGTGTGTGTATGCACATGCGTACGTGTTCGTCAAAACAGCCTTGTTCTCATTGATGGCCTTTATACTTAAACGCTATAAACTTGAGTTAAATCTGTATATGAAAATTGTTTACTGAACAAATGAAACTAAAACATTACCTAAGTGCAGATACAATTGCACTTCATAAAAAAAGTTCCACTGATTTTTCCAAAGTTTGGAAATGACATGACAGTAATAAATGATAAGAGCAGACTGGTCAGCCATTGCATTTTCCCCTCTGTCCCATTTACCAGTAGCTGCACCCTGAGTGCTGCAGCTGTGTTTGGTTGTAGCCGCCCCTTTACCAAGGTGCTAATTCTGATGAATAGGATTGCTAATTTAACCAGGACAGAAAACCAGCCAACACAACAGACCTAATTAATGACTCGCCACTGCCCAGGAGTAGGTGGTAAATAATGCGCTTAGACAGTAAAGGTGGGGGGGAAAAAAAAGAGGGAGCTTTCTCAAATAATCGATTGAAAACCTAACTAAAGGTTAGTGGTCTTCCTTTCTTTCTTGCTCCCATTCTGAAAACAGAGAGATTAGATTGATTCAAGCAGATATGCTTTGAAATGCCAAAAGGACGCCTCCTCTGCTGCGGTATTGATAAACTGCCTGAGTGTATCACTGGCATTTTAGTTTTACCAGCCCAGCAAGAAGCAAGGAGCGGATTTGTACCTCCTTTTCCGCCTGCCCTAGGAATTGCTTAAACGATTTCTGCATGCATGGGCATGCGGCTCCACACTGTTGGAAACTGGGTTAAAGGGTTCCTTCTCCCCTGTTGCTCTGAATTCCCTCCTTCTCCCCTGTTGCTCTGAATTCCCTCATCAGATGAATGGGGGAGGTGGTCTGTGACCAGCTGAACTTCATTATTTAGTTTACTGCTGTATTGTATCAGGAGAGCAACTACCTAGAAATGCTTTATGGCCACACCCCCGTTTTCTTGGTGGGGGATTTATAGGTCTATTCAGCGAAACTGTACCAAGGTGGAGCAGCGACATCGTTCTGTACCTTCAAACAAACTGCCACCCGCTGCCACTGATCAGCGTTCCTGGGATGGCGGTGATTGAAATTTAGCACTTAGAGCGACTTAATTGGCACGAGGGTCTGCTAAGCATATGCCCCCATCACAGGCGTGCCATCTGATGTGTCCGTAGGGTGCCACACACCTCACACATGCTTACGTTTTGTTATAGAATCAAGTTTTGAGCAGATCCTTTGAGGAAGCTTGTGCTGTGGTTCAGGAGAGGGGTGGCCTTTGAAGACAGGACCTGGGGATCTCAGTCTTTGTCTTTCTGCCATCATAGTTCTCCATTTCCTTAAACTTGGAACAAATCTGAGGTCATGGAGTTTCAGTTTGCTTGCTGTGAAGGCAGTGTTAAGAGTCCACTCACTGCTGCTTGCAGCTTCAGTAAATGAAACCCTGTGGTAGCAGAGCGGTGCTTGGAAGGGTTCAGCAGCTCTGCCTTGGAGTTGGAGATTAGGCTGTTCTGTGCTCACTGGGGCTAGAACTGATCCCTGGGCCTTCAGAGAAAAGACCAGGAAACTGATGTCAACATTTTTCTGCTGAATCGGAAGCAACAGGGCCAAATGTTCCAGGTTATGAGTATCAGGAGAAAAATATAAACCACACCAGAAAGTGGAGCAGACCCATTAGGTTCTTATATAAGAGGAGCGGGTAAGGGGTGGAAACATCAGAGGTGAGGAACATAGTGCTTTGCTGAATCTTCTCAAACGTTTTGGGGCACATGTACCTCAACTAACCAGGCGGATCTGGTGGTCACTGCAGGCACCAAGAGAAGTGACTTTCTCAATGCTACCATGATGGGTATTGAGTTTCAGGGGGACTGAGAATGGGTAAATCAGCTCTCCATCAACTTCCTTTTTCTTTGATGAGTGAGTTCTGTTGTAATGGCATCATACGCCCCTAGGCCTCATCTGTATTTGTGTCTGGCATCAGGCAAAATTTTGGGCTTCTAGTAAATGCTTAATGTTTGTTGGATTCTGAAAGAATGAACTAAATCATTTGGGTTTCTCTGAGTGAGGCTGAAACAGTGATAAATGAAAATCTGAGGAGGAATTGCCATGAAGCTAATGAAGTGTAAGCTTCAGGGCCACCTAATTGCACGGGCCTCTTCCCAGGATTGGGTTTTAATTGTTTATTCAAAATTTTATTTTCTTTTTCTTATGGAGCACCTCCAAATTCTAAAAGCTTGAGAACTCTATGAAACCTAGCTTGGCTGCTGTTAAAATGCTGTTACCTAGCCTTTGTGGCTTCTGTCCCATGGCTTTCCTAGAAATTGGGAGATCAGAAGAAATAGGTAAAGCCAAGCCTGTAGAGGAGAAAGGGAAGGAACTAACATTTAAGAACCTCTTGCTAACTGATAGGTAATTTTTTTTTATTACTGAAGTTAAGTAATCTGCCCAACGTGGTCCAGCTGTAAGTGGTGAGGCTGGCAACTGTGTCACTAAGCTTTCCCTATTTTCTGCTCAGTGGCTACCCTACTCATTGCCATCGAGGTGATTGCCACTCAGAGCAACCCTGTAGGATAGAGTAGCACTGCCCCATAGGGTTCCCAAGGCTGTAATCTTTACAGACGAAAATTGCCTTGTCTTTCTCCCTTGGAACAGCTGGTGAGTTCCAGTCACTGACCTTTGGGTTAGCAGCCCAGCTCTTAACTGCTCCGCCACCAGGGCTCCTTAGTGGTTGCCCTGTGTGGTGCAAATTTGACAACTTTGACAGCCTTCCCTGAAAGTGTTAAGGCTACTGGGTAAGAAATGCCTGGGTGGTCCAGTAGCTCTTGGTGTAGGGTGAGAGGATGAGAAGCGGGGAGAGGATAAGGCCTAAGTGGCTTAAGGGAAGGCATTGGCAAACCCATTTCCTTCAGCGGAGCAATGTTGTAACAATTCATTCAATTATGTTAAGCACCCATTAAAGGAACCCTAAACCCTCCCTTGAGCTATTTCAGTTCTAAGAGACTGTAATTGTTTGAGACTAACCATGGTTTTTATTTTTGCCTTCAGGTGATTCTCATTCTGACAAAGCTCTACGACTATAACCTGGGGAGCATCACTGAGAGCTCGCTTTGGAGGTAGGTAGATAAATTGAGCTAATAATCACTGACTTAAGTGAGATGCCTGCTCTTGCGTAAGGCACACCTCCCTCTAAAGTTCCTGGTTATTTGCACCTCTTTCTGCTTTAGTTTGCTTTACATTTCCCTTAGCAATGGCTTAGGGTTTATCTCCAGGCAGTGAGATCCTTCCCTTCTTTATGGACCTCTTGTCTGTGTCACAGTCCATTTATTTTGGTAACTGTACATGAGGTTGTGTTCCTGCGTTCTGGCCCCCACAGCTCCTGCTGATCTGTGAGATTACTGGAGCAGAAGGAAAGAGGGGAGGTCTGCAGAACCCAGGCAGGCTACCAGTGCCATCATCCTTCACTCACTTCCCTTCTATGGTCCTGCATTTCACTAGCAGCACGCAGGTGTACCCTCACACTCATATCCGGGACTCACACTGTTTTGCCACATACAGATAGAGCACTTAATAAATACTCATTCAAGGGAATGGATACATATCCTTTAGGAGCAAAGCAACTCAATATTGGTGCAAAATATGCAGTTGGGTTCCGTAAGGGCCTTAATCTAGGGGTGGCAACGTCCTCAGAAATCTAGGCATCTGTTTGCTTTCCTCCTCTTCTTGGTGCCTATATATCCTATTGTTTCCACCTATTCTCTGAAAATCTGCTTTATTTACCTCACTGCTGATTGGCTCTTCTCTGCAAGTTTTGGTTGTGTTCATTACTACACCCAGACCAATCACTAAAGCCCAGGAAAACACTGGCAGTGTTGTTTAGGACTAGATCATGCACAAATCCCTGAGGTGGGAGAGCGTGGGGACAAACCCAGGGATAATGTTCAATGATCATTGGCAAGTTGGCAAGTCCAGAGTCTCTTCTGATTGGTCACTGTCCTTGTAATAAAACCAAAAACCAAACCTGTTTCCCTCGAGTAGATTCTGACTCATAGTGACCCTATAGGACAGAGTAGGTTGAATATTGCTTCTCTTTACCATCCCCCCGACACATACACACTCACACTGAGTGGAAGTGGTTCCCTAAGGAAAATTTACATACTAGTAACAGATAAAGGTGGGTGCTGTCTGGGCAGACAGAAGCCAGTGGTGTCCGCATGTAAGATCAGTGGGAGTTTTCATCACATGATAGTTTACAGGACCACTAGCTGTCAGTCTCAGGGCTGAGGTCTAGTGAGAAAGACTCCAATGTTTGTGCCAGGTGTTCACCTCTGGTTACACTTAACAATGGCTGCAGCTGTCTTCAGGAGGAGTTGGATGGGGAGTAGACTTGCCTGGTAGCAATTTGTTAGCAGTGCCTGCCCCTATTGGGAAAAGCGGTTGTCACAGAAGAGGAAGATCATGGGTTGGTTAGACACTCGAGTGGAAGCTACCATACCCCATAAGGGAATTCTTCATAAAATTTCTTTTTAACCTGATGTCTATTTTCCACTGCGCTTGACACTATGTACGTGAACACTTGAATAAACTGTCTTGTGTTTTAGGTGACTTGTGGTTGACTGAAGAAAGGACAGACCCTATTCTTTTATTTGCTGTCAGGCATTTAGATTGCTTATCTCCTCCCTCAACTAGGAGGCCCATTATGCAGACTTTCTGTCCCAAGGAAACTGTAACTGAATTAAAGTATAGGGGTTCATGGAGGAGCCTTAAAATAGTGCAGTTACTTAGTACGTTAATGGTCTGACCCTTCCTGTATTATTTAAATGAAGAAACCCTTGATCAGAATTTCTGTTGACTCTAAGCTTATGCTTCCTTGGTAGATTTCTCTAATTTATGTACATATGAAAATAAAATAAATTTCTTAAAAAATTTTATTTTTACAGTGCATTCACTATGTAAAGTATAGCCTGCCTGTTAGCAAAATAAAAGCCCTGTGGTTTTGTCCCAGTGGAATAGAGGCCTTTAGCAGCCATCAATCCCCACTTGAGCGGTGGGAAGGGCATGGTGGAATGTGTAAAGAGCAAGTCATCCCAAACTGTTGAACCCCAGGCTTACCATGCTCCTTTTTCTCTGATGGGCATCATTACGGATTCTCCTGGGGGGGGTGGGGGGTGGGCGGGGGGGGAGCGGAGAGGAGAATGTTGCTTTCTGATCTTGGGGGCTGGTTAATGAAATAAAAAGTGGCATCACCTTTCATTAGTATCTGGCCTCCCTTCTGAAGGTACAGCCTCCATGGGCTGAAGCTTGGGAAGGTCTGGCAAGAATTATCAGCTGACCTTTCAATCTCCAGATCAGTTTCACTGGGACAAAAAGCTTTATCTGTCTAATGAGTTTGGTTATTCATGCATTTATTTACCATTTTCCATACATATATTTAATGCCCATTATGTGCTAGACACTGTACTCAATACTCAAGAATCGGAGATGAATCAGTCCCTTTGAAGGCATCAGACAAGTAAGCCGATGCTTAGGCTACAGTTTGTAAGTGTCATGATGGAGGTGTGTGTAGGGAGCTGTGGGAGTGCTGGAAGGAGTACTTGGTCCAGGCAGGGGGACCCTCAGACAGAAGGTCTCCCTGGGAGTCCTCAGGCAGAAGATGAGCTGAGCTGACTTATCCTGCAGTGACAATATATATAACATATAATGTTTATATACTCTGTCTCCCTCTCTCTTTCATATGTCTACACGCACGCATGCTTACACACACACACACAATGCCCAAAAATACTTATATACTTTTCTAAAGCACTCACAGTTGTCATTTGCCATATGCATCATATGTCATATATGGCAAATGACTGTAGGACTATAATATTAGAAACTGATCATTTTTTTTAAAAAGGAAGAGCATGCACCTTAGTGAAAATGGCATTTAGAAAAGAAAAGACAGATTGAGAAGGAACAATATTTAGAATACTTCACACCTGCTTTGGTAGGACTACATTTTCAGCACTTCCGGATGCCCTTAATCCCTGCTAAGGGAACCTCCTTGTGGGTCCTGTTATGGAGGACAAGGGAGGCAGGTTGGGAGGGCGGAGGGTGAGAAGTAGAACGCGAATACCTCTCCATTCTGGGTCATTTAGAAGAGCCCTGTTTGCGGGAGATGAGAACAGCCAAGAGTGGGCTCATTTTCTTCTGCCCCAGTTTGTATTTTCTTCTCAGAATGCCTGCCTACTCCAAAAGCTGGGGGCTCATTTGGGGCCCAGGCTGTGTGGTACCCATAGCACTGAACATAGTACTTAACACTTAGATGACGCTCAGTAAATATCTGTTATTGAACAGACCAGTGAGTCCTACAGTTTTATCTCTATTATATGGCCATCAATATATAATTTTCTTTCTCTTTATTTAACGAAGATGTATCGATTAACTCCTTTATGCTCTAGAGTCTGCTGGTCCAGGGAGGGGAAGGTGAGTGGTTACATAGATTGATAGCACATAGGCTCTGTCCTCCAATGTGTTCATTGTCTCCAGGGGAACAAAGATCTGTGGACAGTTAAGATGAGAGAGAAACGTACAGGCATGTAACCTGCCTTATGCCATTATATTGAATAAGGTATTTTAGCAGCCACCCAGAACTGTCAGATCCCAGAAGAAGATAAATCTAATGCAACGAGACAAACTGCCATACAACCATAAGTGTTGTAATAAAGATATGGGGTAACTGTTGGATCTTTACTTTGCTCATGTGTTTATTTTATTTTCTCAACTAGACTTTAAATCCTTAAACCCAGCACTTGCCATTTAAAAATAATGGTGATGATGCTGTTGATAGTGGTGATAATCATGACAGCAAAAATATATGCTCATTTTTACTGAGCACTCACTATGTGCCAGGTATTACGCTAAGCGCTAGACATGCATTATCTCACAGTATCCTCCTCTCAATTCATTTTTACAGCGTATCTAGAGACCCACATCTAGCAGGTAGGAACACACAGACTTACAGACGTTAATAAATAGATAAACTCCATGCGTACATTTCTTATTTATCTACCAGAGACCCTTCTGCCTTCTGGTGAAGTTTTCTATAACTAAGCAAACAAACAAAAAACGGTTCATATATGTGTGTATGTCTGAGATTGTATATGTGTGTGCGTGTGTGTGTGTAATCTCCAACTTATGACATGTTCAGGCTACGATGAGCTACACTTACAACCATCTGTTTTTTATACATCTTATCATTAGTAATATGTATGTATGTACTGAAATGTATCTGTAAGCTTATATGTAATGTTTCCAAACCCCAAAGTCAAATAAAGATTGTATTTATAAAGATAATAAAGGTAATAATAACGGAAACTAAAAAAAAAAGATATTCGACTTACATCAGAACCAACTTATGATGGAGTTGTTGGAATGGAACCCTGTCCTAAATGGGAAATTACCTGTACACACACAGACACACACACAGTTTCCAAATCTCAGCACCATTCTGACCAGCATCCGACCTACTCCAGGACAATACTGGGCACCAGGAAAATGGCTCCTTCACCAGCAAATAGACACATGCACTTTTCAGTTGAGCCCTTATTCTTTATAACTTTTACCAGCTGTATAGTCAAAATGACTATAGCATCAAATGACTTTGGGGCGTTAGAGGAGGAGAGAAGCTGAGAGGCAGCTGACCCTGTCACAATGTTCCAGGGCTTTCAACCTTGCTGGATCAACAAGCCCTGGATGACAGAGGGTTGCCACTGAACCAAATTAATGAGCTTTCGCTCCCAGTTGGTCTTGTCATTGATTACACCTTAATCGTGGAGCAAGCTGTTGATTTTGTTTTGTGTTGTAGTTCACTCAGGGAGGCAAACCGAGAGGAAAGGGCATGATCTGACCCAGAACACTTAATTACTCCTCAGAATCTTTTCCAACTTATAGTGGATTAACCTGTGCGATTTGGCAGAGTGGGGTGGCTTTACCGTATTGAAGCAAGATAAGCTTAGAGGCTGAGATACACAAAAACATCAAAATCTAGATACAGTATCTCTGAGAAGAAATATTCATTTTTTTTTTCCCCTTGTGTGAGGGTAATCAGGACTCTGCTGAGAAAGGCTTAGCTGGTGAGAACCCCTGGGCAGTTCTTGAGGGAACTGAAAGTGCACTCTCTTGAAGGGGCATACAGCCCGCTGGCCTCCCTGTCTTAGATCTTGAGTGACATGGCTGGCTTCTCCTCAAATTCATTATCCCACTTTCAGATCCATATAAAAGACACAAGAAATCCTCCAACCACATCTCCAAAATAATACACTTCTCAAATAGCAGCACCTGCCTTGGTGGGAGAAAGGAGCTTATGTTTAAAGTAGAGAGAACGGGTTGGGTTTTTTTTTTATTTGATTCTGCGCGGGAAGCCAGCCCTATTTGCCATTCTCCTGGGAGACACTTTGCTTCTTCTTGGGAGTTACACATAGTGATTGTCAAGAGAAATTTCCCATAGAGTCTTTTGTTGCGGGGAATGATCATAGCGTGCCTTGAGGCAGTGACTGTGTGGGTTTGGCTGTGGCCTGTGCCCGCTGAGGGGCACCCGCCTGCTGTTCAGGCTGATAGAAGTTGACCTGAATGTGAGCCCTCTGCCAGCCTTGTGGGGGACTCCCATTAGGTGGAAGCTTCTTTCCTTCCCACTCTGCATCCGGGGAAGAGCAAGGAGGACTTGGGTCAGATTGTTAGTCCCTGTTTGGAAGGATACTTTGCTACAAAATCCAACGAAATAATTTAATGGGTATAAAAAGTAAAAAAAAAAAAAAAAAATACACAACCCTAAAAAAATTATAAAGAATAAAGCTGACTGTGATACTTATCCTTGCAAGAAATCCCTTGTGTTACACAAACCCCATGATGGTATTAATACCTCTGCTTACAACTCTTTAACACCTCCCCAGTGGCACACAGGGGATGGCCAAGTTCCCTAGCAGAATCAGGACGTGCTTTGGATTCTTGTACCAGTCTTCCTCTTTCAGTCTTTATAGTTCATGATCCCGTCCCCATATTTGGGTCATATGAAACTTCCTGTGGTTTCCTGAACATATAAATTAATGTTATTAGTTTTTATTGTTATATTTGAAAAATCACAAGAATAATGTGTGTACATTAAAAGAAAAAAACCCAGTGCCATCGAGTCGATTATAATGAGCCAAACACTGAGCAGACAAAATATAAATAGCTTCTTCCTTCCCACATAGATCCTACTTTCCTGAGGTCAGTGATGTTCTGAGTTTAGGGTGATTCCATCTGTATCTTTATGAGCAACTAAAAAATACCAACAGATAAACACATGCCAGGGTTATATGTTTGTTTGAGAAAATGTTGTTAGGTGCCGTTAAGTTGGTTCTGACTAATATTGACCCCATGTTCAACAGGATAAAACACTGTCTGGTCCTGTACCATCCTCACAGTTGTTGCTGCGTCAGAGCCCATTGTTGCAGCCACTGTGTCCGTCCGTCTTGTTGAGGGTCTTCCTCTTTTTTTGCTGACTCTGCACATAGTGGTTAAGTGCTATGGCTGCTAACCAAGAGGTCAGCAGTTCAAATCTGCCAGGTGCTCCTTGGAAACACTATGGGGCAGTTCTACTCTGTTATATAGGGTCGCTATGAGTTGGACTCGACTCGATGGCAGCGGGGTCGGGGGTACTTTACCAAGCATGGTGTCCTTCTCCAGGGACAGGCCCTCCTGATGACATGTCCAAAGTACCTGTGATGAAGTTTCACCATCCTGTCTTCTAAGGAGCACTCTGGCTGTATTTCTTCCAAGACAGAGTTGTTTGTCCTCCTGGCAGTCCATGGTATGTTTGGTATTCTTCACCAACACCATAATTCAAAGGCATCAGTTCTTCTTTGGTTGTCCTTATTCATTGTCCAGCTTTTGCATGCATATGAAGCTATTGAAATACCATGACTTGGGTCAGGTACACCTTAGTCCTCAAGGTGACATCTTTGCTTTTCAATACTTTAAAGAGGCCTTTTGCAGCAGATTTACCCAATGTAACGCATTGTTTGATTTCTTGACTGCTACTTCCATGGGTATTGAATGGGTATTGATTGTGGATTCAAGTAAAATGAAACCCTTGACAACTTCAATCTTTTCTCTGTTTATCATGGTGTTGCTTATTGGTCGAGTTGTGAGGATTTTTATTTTCTTTATGTTGAGGTGTAATCCATGCTGAAGGCTATGGTCTTTGATCTTCATCAGTAAGTGCTTCAAGTTCCCTTTGATTCCAATAAGTAGAGTTGTGTCATCCACATATTGCAGGTTGCTAATGAGTCTTGCTCCAGTCCTGATGCCATGGTGTTCTTCATGTAGTCCAGCTTCTCAGATGATTTGCTCAGCAAACACAGTGAATAAGGATGGTGAAAGGATACAACCTTTGCACACACCTTTCCTGATTTTAAACCTCACAGTATCCCCTTGTTGTTTTGGAATGACAGCGCGTTGATCTACGTACAGGTTCCGCATGAGCACAATTAAGTGTTCTGGAACTCCCATTCTTTGCAGTGTTATCCAAACTGACAGATGAGTGGTGGTAAAGAAAATAGGAGTAAACTATTTACAGAACTCTGACAACCAGCTTTATTTCACTTAACAATGAATCACAGCAGGAATACCAAGTGAATACATGAAAAGAATGGGTCAGATTTTTGAACATCGCATAGTATGGATGTTGTATACTTTATTAAATTAATGCGTGCTTAATTAACACTTATCTAATGCCAGGAAGTGTTCTCGATGTTTTTTATTCTCATAACAACCGTATTAAGTAGGCACTACTAATATTCTCCAGTTTACAGATGAGAAAACTGAGATTTAGAAAAATTAAATAGCTTGCCCCATGGTCATGCAACCAGTAAGTGGTGACGTGACTTACCAGTCAGTTCTCTCAATGTCTAAGCTGCAGTGCCTTTCCATTACCTTTCTGATGGGTCTTTAGTCAGTTTTCACTATATTTTCTATTACAAACAGCACTTCAGTAAACATTTTTGTAAGCATGTCCTTACATTTTGAAAATTTTATCTCTGTAAAGTACTGTAGAGTCATAAAGGGTGGTATAGCTGTATCTAAAACATACATGTTTATAATGTTAATAGAGACCTGAGATTACATTCCAAGCAGATTGCAACAATTCTTCCACCCACGATCTGTTATTGGATAGATTGTGCATGTCCCCAGCCTTTCACCAGACTGGTATTTTCAGTACTTTCATTTTTGCCACTATTTTGGTGAAAATGGTGTCTTGATCTTGGCTTGTTTTAGTGGGTGTTTCTGTAATTAATGATATTGAACATCTTTTCATGTTTATTGGCCTATTGCCCCCACAAGCAAATATAAAGGAGCCCTGGTAGCTCAATGGTTAAGTGCTTAGCTGTTAACTAAAAGGTCAGGTGTTTGAACCCACTGGTGGCTTGGCAGGATAAAAGACTTGGCAATCTGTTCCTGTAAAGATTACAGCCTAGGAAACCCTATGGGACAATTCTTCTCTGTAACATGGAATCTCTGTGAGTTGGAATCAACTTAAAGACACACAACAACAACAAAGCAAATTGCTGCTTCTTTAGTATTTCTGTAGTATGTTATGTATCTCTGCCTTATGACACTTACCAGATGTATATTTATTTACTTCGGCTCAAAAGACATCTACTGTTGTTGTTGTTGATAGGTACCTTCAAGTTGGTTTCTACTCATAGCGGCCCATATGACAGAATAGTACTGCTCCATAGGATTTTCTAGGCTATAGTCTTTATGGAGAACAAGCATTGCACTAGGTAGGTACTAGGGATTCAGATGCAAATAAGAAAAATTGCTCCTTCCCTCCAGAAATTCAAATCAAGTGAAGGGCAGACACTCAGTGGATAATTCCTATAGGATGTGGCACGTGCAGTGTTAAGGTTAAAGCCCCAGTTGTACATGTTTGTCTGTTTCCATACCAGCCTGGAAACTCAAAGACTATGACCATGTCTTAGTTATTTTTATTTGCTCAGCACCTAAGATAGAGCTTGACGCATATTAAGATTCATTAAATGTTTTTTGCTTAGAAGCACTGTATTAAGAAATGGCTTAGGGTCCTTGAAAGCCAGACCTATGTCTTATGCTTGTTTAAGCCTCAATTTTAACATAATGCTTTATATGTAGGAGATGATGTTTTAAATCATGTGGTACATGAGCTTGTGAAGTGTCACCATGGGGTTCTCAGTGAGGCATGAAAAGCCCAGAGCTTCAAGTCAGAGAATCTGGTGATGTTCATACAGCCCTAGACATGCTTGCCAGGCTCCCCATGTTGACAAAAGGGTCTTCTTATACACTCACACGAAGGCTGTTTATACAAGACCTAGCTCCTCTCTGCCCGAATAAGTTACAGGTCTTCTTGAAATCTCTGTGCATCTTTTCTCAGATTGAGAACACTCATCATTTGCCTCAGTGATTGGCACTTTGCTGAGTTTCCTTGTTCTCCTTTTAATGAGTAATTAATTAGTTGCACATAAAAGCAAACATTGTCCTGATGTCCTAATAGCTTAACAATATAGCTGAGGAATCAAGTGCAGAAAATTTTACCAGAGAAAGTAGAGCAACCAGTATTCCAAGGTCGAGCCTGGTAATAGATTTCAGGAAATACTTAGAATATTACTTCCTATTTTACTACATTGTCTTTGAACTCTACGTGGTAGAATCTTATATCTGCAAAGATCCTTGAGATGTATATCACCAACATCCTATTTCTTGATAGGAGCCAAGTGTTTCTGTATCTTCATAAACCCTCAGAGGGTTTTCCTACCCACTTTGATGCTCTGGTCTGCACTTTCATATCAAAACCTGGGCTTATTATTAATAAGTAAGCAAACAGTGGGAATTAAATGCTCTTTGAGTAGAGAGCTCTGTCCTGGGCACAAAGAAGAAGGCCAGAAGATACCCAGAACACGGAACTCACCCTCTAGGAACATACAATCTCATTCATGCGTTCAGAATGACTAACTCCTCATTCTTCAGGTTTCAGCCTAAATATCACCTTATTAAAAAGTCCTTTTCTATTCACCCCATGAAAAATAGTACCTTGGTTCTTTTTGTCATAGCACCTTATTTTACTCACAGCTCATGTCATAATCTGTAATGATTTTGTTACTTGTCTGACTACCATTAGAATATAAACTCTCTGAGTCACACGACAACTAAGAGCCCAAGAGACAGAGAGGGCCACATGAACCAGAGACCTACATTATCCTGAGACCAGAAGAACTAGCTGGTGCCCGGCCACAATTGATGACTGCCCTCACAGGGAGCACAATAGAGAACCCCTGAGGGAGCAGGAGATCAGTGGGATGCAGACCCCAAATTCTCATAAAAAGACCATACTTAATGGTCTGGATGTGACTAGAGGAATCCCGGCGGTCATGGTCCCCAAACCTTCTGTTGGCACAGGACGGGAACCATCCCTGAAGACAATTCATCAGACATGAAAGGGACTGGACAGTGGGTGGGAGAGAGATGCTGATGAAGAGTGAGCTAATTATATCAGGTGGACACTTGAGACTATGTTGGCATCTCCTGTGTGGAGGGGGGATGGGAGGATAGAGAGAGTTGGAGGCTGCCAAAGTTTTCACGAAAGGAGAGACTGGAGGGGCTGACTCATTAGGGGGAGAGCAAGTGGGAGTAAGGAGTAAGATGTATATTAACTTATATGTGACAGACTGACTTGATTTGTAAACGTTCACTTGAAGCTCAATAAAAGTTAATAAAAAAAAAAATATAAACTCTCTGAGAGCAGAGACTTTGTCTTATTTCCATTGTATCTCAGGTGCCCAGGGCAATGCCTGGCACGTAGGTGTTCAAGTGAGATTTGCCAAGTTACGTGAATGCATAAGGAAATACATGCCTGGAATCACAATAAATGCTGTGAACCAGATATGAATAATATCTGATCATTGCCCTTAAGGAGTTGAAAGTCTGGTGGAGGAGACAGATAAATTAGTGAGAGGTTTTAATAGTATGTCTGGTTCCCTACCTAATAGGGGTACTGTAAGGTGCTCTGGAATGGGTATGGGAAGATTTCCTGGAGGAGAGGGTTCCTGAGCTGAACCTCGAAGAATGAGTAGGAATTAGACTACAAAAGAAGACTAGTGTTTATTTACTAACTGTGTATTGTACTCCAGGCTCACTTATGTGCTTGTAACAAGGTGAATTGAGGAAATGGCACTAGACTACAGTCTGTGTGGAAGCAGAGTATTTGGAGATAATTTTGTGCTAAGTAATCTGGAATTTATCCTGGGGTAAGTATTGAGCCTTTGAAAGTTTTGGGGGCAAGGGAAAGAGTTGATGAAATATGGGTCTTAGGGGAAAAAATATATTGGTGTTGTGTTGAGGATTAATTAATTATTAATAATGATTGGCAGTTCGAATCCATGAGCTGCTTCTTGGAAACCCTATGGGGCAGTTCTAGTCTGTCCTGTAGGGTCACTGTGAGTTGGAATTGACTCAACTGCAACAGATTTGTGTTTGGTTTTGGTTTTAGGAGACATGGGGAAGGATTGCTCAGGGATATGCAGAAGCTTCACTTGGTAATGCCCTAGATCCAGTTGAGGTTACAGACTGGGGTTAACATCTCTGTGCTCTTTCTCCAGAGATCCATGTGTATATAATATGAGAGAATGCAGGTGATTTTGTACTTCCAGGGAGGTGTTGAGGCAGGACAAGAGGGTGAGGGGGTTGTGAGGGCTGAAGTGGTAGATGTAGGGGTTCAGAGTTCAGGCTAAATAGAGAAGAAAGAGAAGCTGGGGGTAGAGGGAAGACTAACAGTGAAACAGTAGGCCCCCAAATCCAAGCATGTTTAAAAGCCTGAAGAACACTTCAGAAATAATATCCAGAGGAGTGTGACTTTTTATAGTATTAAACTTAGAACATATCTAACCCCTGGGCGACTCTCTGAAAGGGAACTGGTCAGAGTAGGTAAAGTTAATCAGAAAATCCTTTAATGAAAGCTGCTATTAAGAAGTCCACTTGGCTGTGTAGGAGAAGGTGCTGCTGTTTCTCTGCATGTACGTGGAACAGTGGGATATGCTGTTAGGCCACACGCTCTTGAGGCATTAGTGAGTGACAGCCAGCCCACCTCCGCATCTTTGGGGAACACCAAGAAGCCTTTTCTCTTCTGGGTCTGGTAGATTTTTTCCAGGTAGCTCTTTACTCCAAGGCTTAAGACTTATATGTTAATCACAGTTGGTAGTCGTTTGTTGCCTTGGTCAAAAGAGAGAGATAAGCCGAAATAGCATGTTGAAGTGACTTGGATGATTTTTTTATTTCCTTTCTGGTCACCATTTTATTTTCTCAACTTACTGTACAGCCCATGGGGGGGGGGTTATTTTTTTATTAAAAAAAATTGAGTTTTTGGAGTTCAGTCTTCTGGAGTCCCAACTGACCTTGCCTTTGACTTCTCCTGTCTCCCTCTTAATGGGTGCCCTTATTCCTTGACTTTGATCACTCCACTTATTAGGATTCTCAGTAAAGGAAGGGCATTAACATGTTCCAACTGTGGTGAACTACTAATCAGTTTTGCCAAAACAGCATGTGTTCTTGGAAGGCCATTCTGTACAACAGGTCGGCACTGGGGCTCTGGCATTGGACTGCCTGGGTGTGAATCCAGACTCTGTCCAGTTACCAGCTCTGAGACTGCAGGGAGGTCTCTCGGCTTCATTTCCTCTTCTGGAAAATGGGCTATAATAGTATTTATCTACTAGGTTTATGATGACACATTACGTTACATGTATATCACCTAAACACACTGTAAATATTACAAAACAAACGCAAACTCTGAATCTTGTATGCCTGTAGTCTTCTTTGCCCAAAATACCTTTCCCCTTTTGTTGATTTGATTTGCCTAGTAAATAATAATATAGCCGATGATACCGATCATTTATCGTTTACTGGACACCCCTCTGAATGCTTTATATGCATTAACTAAATGAATCCTCACAATAACCCTATGAGTTAGTGTACTATATTACACCCATTTTATAGATGAGGAAAATGAGTCAGAGAACGGTAACAGACACACTTTCACAAGGATATTAAGCAGTAGAGGAGAGATTTGAATTCAGGGTGTCTGGCCCCAGAGACCATGCTTTTAACCCCGCAGCGACCCTCTCTTGTGTGACCCTTCTCCCGCTGAGTATTATTGTAGTCTGCAGACAGAGTAAATTACTGCTCAGTGCTAACTCTTTCGGTTGTAGGTATTTTTTCTTTTTGAATATAATAATTTGAATTATAAGTACTTCATGTGCATTTATCCCCAACTGAGAATAGTTTGAAGATTGGGTGTTAGGTTTTTCACTTTTGTACCCCCAGCACCAAGCATAGCTCTGGGCTAATAATAAATGCTGGGTAAAAAAGGAGCAGCAGAGTAATTTATTGGGGAAAGAATTTAAATTAAAAAAGTTAGCATTGGATTAATTAATTGATGTTAAGCCTGTCCCGTGCTGTGTATCACAGGTGATCAAAGGTTAACAGAATGTAGGTTACTCAAATGTCAGGTCTTGCTCTAATTGGTTGTCATTGCACATGAAGGAGGTAACAAATACTAATGTAATTTCAGCAGGTAGATTGACACTGTTAGGTTGCATGTTTACGATGATGTTGCCATGAATACTGGAAGCAGGCATGATGGTAAAGTGGATGTAGGTTTGTTCCTTTCAGTGTCCCCCACTTTCCTTCTATTAGCTTTATAGGGTTGCTTAACTACAAATGTAATATCGGCACTGTTTGAATCCCTAATCCCAAGCCTTGCACACTGTGCTGTCACCCAAGAATTTAAGGAGGGGAGTGTGGAACACCAGTATCCACTTGACTCAGCTTCGAGCAAACCCCAGGGGAGGGAGTGTGGCAGTGAAGCTGGTATCCAGGCACAGGGTGCTTTGCCGTGTGTAACAAAAGACAAGGGACGTGAATGCAGTGTTACTGCAGGACTTTAGAGAAACTTCTTATTTCAGGTGAAGTTTCTGAAATACTGTTCATCCATAAATCAAGCCAGAGCACTTTTCAGCGCCTGTTCTCTTCCCAAAGGGAAATGGTGTGCGGAAGAGTTATTCCTCAGCACGGCCCTATTTCTCCCTCCTGCTGGGATGTATTAGCAAGGTCATCACCTTTGGTTTACTGGCTTCAAACAATCTGTGATCACAGAGGATTATGACTTCTTAGCTTGCAGAAGCAGGAGATGCAATCAATTCATGAAAGGCATGGGGCTTTTTTTTTTTTTCTTTTAAAAAATATATATTTATTTCTGCCAGCATTTCTGGGCATCAAGACTTAAAAGAGCTTTTTGAAAGGAATTTATCTTTGAATGTCTTGCTTCATCCACCCTTTTAAATGAGGGCATTGAGTCTTGGCCAATGTGAACTTAGCTTTAACTCTTTGAGTTTGAAAGACATAAGATGATTTCATAAGTCCACTTTTCCCACCCCAACCTGAAAACAAATTAATTGGGAAATTTATACTCATTGCAGTCTGTGAAACACATACCCTTTGAAATAATTGGGGGCTTGAATTAGCTATGGATACAGCTTGATGAATTAGTTCTCTTCGGTGGGGCAAGGAAAGTTTTTGTCTGGAAACTCCTGGAATTTGATTGGTGTCACAACTTGGTAATTAATATATCAGTTTCCTCGCTTATTTTGCAACCCTTGCCCAACTTCCTGTATTATCCTTTCTCGATTTGTTACTGCCCTTCTTCTAGTTGAGAATCTATCATGTCAACCTAGAGGAGTGTCAGAATTTAAACTATCCACTTCCCTCTAGAATACATGGGACATTTTCTCTTTATGGGTTATAGAAAGCAATCCCAGCCACCTGGCTCTTCAAAACTTAACAAATGAATGTTTCAACGCAGAGGCTATGCTTTTTCCAGGCAGCAGTGGGTCCTAACCTGTAGTAGTAGCCTTGGTAATGTCTCAGAGTTCCGGTGACATCAAATGCTTCTGTTAATGCTCCACTGTTGTTAGGGGTCTGGCCTCTGAGCTCCTCTTCTTGGCAGCTCTCCAGGGGTCATAGGCTGGTACTCTGAGGTGGTGCTGAGATGATATATGAGTCTCTAGTCTCTGCCTATACCTCTACCTATGTTTGGGTTGGTTTTATAGGATCTGTAAAACTTGAAGACTTTTACTCAAAGTGTCCCCTGGTTACTTATTCACTGGGCAGTCCAAGCACATGATATAATCACCCCTCCAATCACCAGAAAGCATGAGGGTTGGAGGAGGACAGTGAGGAAGTTAGCTACTATCTGGATGGAGATAACAGGGGGCAACTGAGGATGGCAGCTTCCATGACAGCTCTGATTAGTTTAGCTTTACTAGCCGACATGGCAACCTGTTGTTGTTAGTTGTTAGGTGCTGTTGAGTCAGTTCTGACCCATAGTGACCCTGTGTATAACAGAACAAAACATCACCCAGTCCTGTACCATCTTTATAATTGTTACTGTATTTGAGCCCTTTGTTGCAGCTACTGTGTCAATCCATCTCGTGTAGGGTCTTCCTCTTTTTTTCTGACCCTCTACTTTACCAAGCATGATGTCCTTCTCCAGGGACTCGTCCCTCCTGATAATATGTCCGGAGTCTCACCATTCTTGCTTTCTTGGTGGCCTAAGGTTCATCAGTTTGCCAGCTCTGCTCTTGGAGACTAATTCATCTGTGTTCCTCGTCCTTTCCAGTTAACTCTGCAGGACATCTTGGGACTGAAAATTAAGGCCATTTCTCTTATTCCAAGGACTGTTGTCCTAGGGCAAAGGGCAAAGTACAGGTACCAAGCTAGTTTATAGTGACAAACTTCAAGCTGATGGGTGTGTGCATTAAGCTTCTGAAACGCCTTGTACGCTAGAAGAGAAAGAAACTGTATCTTTTGGATTTACGTCCATCCAATCCCTAACCCTGTTGGAAATAATGTTGACATTTCTTTCCTTGTGGGTTTTCTGTCTTTATGGAGGATAGAATTGAGATGGTTAATCTATCCAATCCTTGATTAATTTTACTCTCTCCGGGCCTTATTTTCCTCACCTGATAAATGGGTCTGCTGATAACTAGTATTTCAGATTGATGAGAACACACATAATACCTAATTTAATATCAGACTAAATTGTTGTTGTATTATTCCGGGATAGGAACTTACTGGTGCAGTGGTTGCAACGATGGGCTCAAGCATAGCAATGATTGTGAGGATGGTGCAGGACTGGACAGTGTTTTGTTCTGTTTACATAGGGTCACTGTGAGTCAGAACTGACTCGACTGCACCTAACAACAACAGAAACTTATGAGAACTAACAATAGAACTGTTAGTGCTTCTGTCTCTGAAGAACAGTGCACTGTCTTAACTGAGATGTCGACTACTTTGGTTACCCACAATGCTTAAGAGTTGGGGCTTACGTTAAGTTCAAGAACGATATTTACATTGATGATAATTAATAGCTGATTGTAAGGGATTAAAAACAAACCAAACCCACTGCTGTCAAGTTGATTCTGACTCACAGCGAGCCTAAAGGACAGAGTAGAACTGCCCCATAGGGTTTCCAAGGCTATGAATCTTTATGGAAGCAGACTGTCACATCTTTCTCCTGCAGAGTGGGTGATGAGTTTGAACCACTGACCTTTCGATTAGCAACTATGGAGGGAGATAGAGGCAGGTAAATTCATTATAGTTTTACAGGTAGAAAGACTGGTATTTCATGCCCACTAAATTAGACAATCCATATTCCAAGTTAAAATGGTTGAGTGTGACTAAATGAAGTTACCTTATGTCTTTGAACCTTGATTTGTATATCATGTATTGGGGATAATAATAATTCCATCAATCAGGTTATTATGGTGAATAAATAAAATTTTAAAAAACTTGCCTGGCACATTGTAAATTACCAAGAGGTAGAAATGTAATCGAAACTCAGGTCTTCTGATTGAAAAAAAGGAAAAGCAGGAAGAGAGCTAAATACCACTTACTGCAAAGCCTCTGTGACCCCCAGTTTCCTCATTTGTATAATGGGTGTTCCAGAAATACTTTCCATAGTGAGGGTAGCTGTAAACAATAAGTTAATGCTTATCTGTATGCTCTGTAAGTTTGTAAAGTACTTTGCAGACACTAATTATCCTTAGTGGAGAACTGGAACAGGTAAAAACTGACTCCCATACCTGTGCTTCCCTCCAACATAAGCATGGAGCACCCCCAATATAACTGTCTGTCTGAGTATTATTGTAGTTCACGAGATACTGGATCTCTTCAGAGTAAGTGTTGGGTTTGCAACTTCTTCACCTTATAGCACCATAGCTGAGAACAGTACCTGTCACTAGGTGAGTACTCAGCATATCTTTACTGAATCAGTGAATTAATAAGTCACCTATTTTGTAGGTATTGTTGTATTGATTATATATTATGTGCCTGGAATTATGCTAAGCACATTTCAAACTCACTGACTGTCAATACTGGGCACATCTCCTGGGGAGCTTTTAAACATTTTATAGTTTTGGTTCCACGCGAAGATAAAATGGGTCCTGGACATACGTAGTTACAAAGCTCCCAGATATTTCTGACGTGTGAAGAGGCACTGCCGTAGATGAATCACTGAACTCTGGGCCCATCATTTTCCTGGGTTTTGCTTGACTGGGCTGCTCACTAATGTTGGCAGTTACTTACTTCTGGGGCTTCTGAGTTGCAGTGAACATGTTTTCCCATCTTCCCATTTGTCATGGCCAAAATATTCTGCCGTTAACAAGGATGCAAATTTATCATTCACATTAAGAATGTGATCTCTTTTGCATCTAGTCCTGAAACAGTCGTGCTGTCCATGTAAATCATAAATTTAGATCCTTTTATAGCGTGAAAGAAAACACGTAAGCCAGGACGGGGAAAATTAATGTTGACGGAGATGACTGGCATGGTCTAAATAGCGGAGGCCTGGGTCTCACACTGGCTTCAGAAGCACAGCTATTGGTAATCGCTCTGTAACGTGCTTTCGTGAGGAGGCAGTGCCTGGAAGGTGGTTGCAATCAGAGGCTACTTTCTATTTTAGTGTTTGGCTTGCAACTGTGTTTGCGCAGATCTCCTAGAAATTGCCGTTGCCAATGGGGTGGTACTCTCCTTGAAGGCACTTCTGATTCTGTGAAGAACGGAGTAGACAGGCTTATATTCTGTGTTTGTCAAGGGCGTCCTTAGAGCAAAACCTTTCTGGATTCTTTGGAATTATATTGCTTTGATTTTTTAGACGGTTAACATTTTCATTTGCCTTTGGTTCCTGAGTACCACAGAGGTGTCCTTTTACGTCAAGAAGTAAATGTCAGTCATGCCGTCAACAGGCATGTACACATATGGTAGGGGCTGGGGATGGAAGTCGCTGTCACGCTATGGCAACAATACATACCTTTGCTTTGGTACCCAGTGACGAAATTAAATAACAACTCAGGATTCCAGTAATAACACGGGGTGACAGGAGTGCTGTGAGGAGCTTCGGGGAAGGATGATTAGATGCCAAATGAATAGTGTCAGGGGAGCTATCAGCAACCAAATGTGAAGTTATTTGACTCAAGACAGTGATTTCTGTTCTTTTTTAAAAACCTCAGGGTATCTCTAGGTATTTCAAAGAACGCCATACAATTCTCAAAAGTAATAATATACTCGTAGGGTATTTTTATACCATAGTGTGCTTTTAGCAGTGAGTATTTTTATGGAGGTGGGTGAAAATTCACATGTCACTGCTCCATAAACAGGGAACAAATGGACAGCTGATCTGCCCGACACATCATTTCCCTGTAAGAACGCCCCCAGAGCATAACAGTCAGTGCTCCCAAGCTCTGCATGTCCCTTAGCCTTCTGTACATCCCCAAGCCTGTGATTATTCCTGCTGTTTGGGAAGAATCTGTAAGTCCTCCCCGCCCCAGACGTTTTCCTGATCTCATTGGCTCATGAGACCTGAATTTGTGGTGCATTTAGCAACTGTCACCCCTTTGTTTCTCCTTTCACTCTCATCTTTGAATCTAGAATTGTTTTTACAAATAATAGGCGGTAGTTAATAAACAGCATGGCAGGCAGGAAGAAGTGATAGACTATGCTGTCTGCAGATAATTTAGCAGGGCAGAGTGCTGACATGCACAGCCCCACAAGAAGGACTTATCCCTGTTCTTAAACCAAATTATTCTTGAAAGTTTCCATTATTCGTAAGGCACCATGCATGAAAACTGTAGGAGGCTGTCCTGTGATGATGCCTCTGAGCTGGTGGCTCTTGGGTTCAGGCATTAGGAACAAGCACAGATCTGTATTTGCATACTTAGGGAGACTGCCAACTTTCAGAGAAAGAATTTTACACTGGAGCCCAGCATGGTGGGACAGTTTTCTGCCCTTATTACCAAGTGTTTTCCCTACCCTCTTCCGTGCTATCCCCACTGAGTTCTGAGACCCAGCTGCTTTTAGCTCCATTATGTTGACTATATTTCTCTACTCTTTTGCCTTGCAGCTACTGTAAACCCCTTGATGAGTAAACAGATTGCCTACTAGGGTACCTAGTACATTAAGTAAGCTCATTAAAATTATTTGAATAAATGAATGAATGAAGACCTGAGACAGTATTTCTGGAGTTCTCTAGGTGGGGTCTAAGTTCCTTTCTCCTCTGCCCAAATGTTATTGGAGCTTGAGAGCCTACCAGGAGAGCAGAGCAGCACAAAGATTTCCCTGAGTCTTCTCAAAATTAGGAAAGATATTAAACAGTCAGTATGTATTTTCCCATGATTCCACTCCACAAGATATGGCTTTTCCAAAATCACAAATCTGTAGTTTCTTGGGGTAAGAAAACCAAAAACCAAACCCATTCCCGTCAAGTTGATTCCGACTCATAGCAACCCTATAGGACAGAGTAGAACTGCCCCATAGAGTTTCCAGGGAGCACCTGGTGGATTTGAACTGCCAACCTTTTGGTTAGCAGCCATAGCACTTAACCACTACGCCACCAGGGTTTCCCGTGGGGTAATAAGGTCACAGTATATCTGCATTGGTACACTTCATAGTCCATTCCACCACAGATTGAGCCTAGGGCATTTCGATTGCAAAGCTCCATTGAGAAATGCTGGAACTACCTTGGTAAATTCCCCCATGTCTGTCCTTGGTTTAGAAGGCTTTTGAGCAGGCGTAGTGTCAGGAGGATGCTATAGGGAAGCATCAGGACAATAGGTTTCCTAGACTTTTGATAGAAATTTCACTTGGGAGCCTTATCCATCTAATCATATGATTTTAAAAAAAGAGTCCAGACTGCTAGAAACTATCTTGTCTTACCAGATTCTACTGAGAGAAAACAAAACCAAACAAAATGCACCTGATCCAGGAACTTAAGCTACAGACAGAGGTCTCCTGAACTGGTGCCATGCCTGTGGACTGGTTGTTTTCCTTAATACCAAGACAGTAGTTTATAATGAGATGCACACATGCACACGTGAACGTATACATGCCTGCTTCTGCATATTCCCCATGGCAAAATGAGGCGAGGCTAGCAGAGTGTTCTGCAATCATTTGTTTTCAGATATACAGCAGCTCTGCCACTTACTTTGCAGGGTAAGCTGATGACTGTTTACTCCAAGCATAATGACTCTGTTAGGAGTGACCTTTCCTGGTGATTTTCTAACCAATCAGTCTTAACCCTTTAATTAATTAACTTTCTTAAGCAAAGAGGGCCCTCCCATCCCTTCTCCCTTAGCATCATTCATTTTGCTCAGTACTCAAAGTTATTAGTTTGGGATTTTAATGACCATACAACGTTTATCCTCATCTTTCTTGCAGCCTTGCTGACATCTCAGCAGCTGAGTGCTCTGATTTATACTGTGTGTGTGTGTGTGTATGTGTGTGTGTGTGCCCACTCGCGAGTGTGCATGGTCATTTGTTTGTTATAGGAACCTTGCTGATTTCTCCAAAATTCAGCCAAGAACAGCAGCTTAAGTGACAAAGTTTGATTTTCTGTATTCAGGGTAATAAAACGATGGAGGGAAAATAATCCTGAAAGCCTGCAATGTGGTCTTTCTTGGGTGATCTGCCTTTCCAGGAGCTGATTGAGACTCTAAGCCGGGTGTGGCTTCATTATTAGAGATAGGGAAAAAGGGAGAAAGAGACAGTGCATTTCTTTTTATCAAAAGATGATATTAATAGGGAGGGAGAGAAAACACAAGCCAAATCTGTGTGTCTCCATTATCTCTAATGGGCCCATTCTCATCCTTTTCTAGTCTAATATCCCAGGCCTTTTTTCCTCCCCTTCTTTCTTTTTATGATTTGAATTTTTTTTAAGCTGCTACGGGGAGACCTCCATATAATGTATAGAGGTAAGGAGATGGAAAAGGATGAGCACACATATCTACTAAGGATTTTAGAAATCATTTGTTCTGGAAAAATTCATTCTCTCCTCATCTGTGGATATAATCCCATTCTAAGTCCTTTTCCCCTAAGGCTAAGCCAGCTTTGAACATGAAGCAGCTTTTAACCATTGAAGGATATTTAGCCATTGAAGGCGACCACGTGACAAAGAAGGAGCCACTGTTTTCTTGCCGGTAAGAGCTGGTGCACTTCTTATGGATGCTGTAATGCATCTCACCATTAGTATTCTTTAATAGTATTTTTTAATCGGGTGTAACTACAATTTAAAAAAAAACAGTTTGTCCTTTTTTTCTGTAAAATTGTATGTGCTTACTGTAGAGACACATTTGAAAAATATAGAAAGTTTATGAGCTAAGAAAAAAGGCAAAAGTCAGAAAAGCAGACATTGGAATGTAGGCGGAAGCTGTTAACTTACCGCCCCACTCTAGGACAGCCTTCCTTTTCCCCAGCCTCTCTTGGCTTCCTTCTAGAAGAATGGAACAGCCTTTCTATTCTCCCTAGGGGATGCCAGGTCACACACCTAGATGCAGCTCCTGCTTCCTCAGGCCTCCATGTGGAGTACTGCAAAAGAGGCCCATGGTCTGGTCAGGTCAGGGTCCTGAAACTGCCTCCCTCTCCCATCTATGTACCTAGCTAGGAAGAACCTAGCCCCAACTTTATGCCATTTTTTTTTTTTTTCTATGTTTCGCTCCTCATAGCTGGATGGATAAACTGATGTTATGATTGACCTAGGTATTTGCCATTGTCTCTTGGGTATACATCTCCTTTAGAAATTTTCTGGGGGAGAATATCTACATTTGAGACCCTTGATCTAATATAACCTTAATACCACCAAAATCCATGAATAATTCTATTGCTTCAGAGTTAACAGCTGTTATATTTGCACCTACGTTTTTTTTTACCTCTGGATGAGATTTTACAGTCTGTTTTTTTAATCCAGTTTTCTCTCTTAACATTTTATTATGTTTGCTTTAACCATATGAAATTGTCAGTATTCAATCATTTTTAACTGGAAAAAAAGTTAATTTCATATGGTTCAATCTAATAATAATAGTAAGTGCTCAATAAAGGGTAACTTCATCATGTCCTGCCTGAGCAGTTCACACAGGAAATCTCATTTAATTCTCACGACAACTCACTCAGGTAGTTAGTTACTCTTTGTAATCCCCACCTTTCACATAAGAAAAACAGGCCCAGAAAGGTAAAGTGACTATTTCAGTATTAAATGGCTGGTAAGTAGAAAGTTTCTAGAGTTTTTTTCTTCAAGGCACATAAATTATTTTAAAAATACAAATTCTTAATGGATGCATAATAGTTCATTGTGTGCATCTACTTAATATTTTTATTTTAAAAATGTTTTTGTCTTAAAATTAATAAAAATATTAAATCCCTCACTTAACGTTTAGATTGTATCTATTTTTCATTTCTATGAAGAATACTATGATGAACATAACTGTTAGTATACATATAATTATATACTTTAACTGGAGTTAAATGAATCTGCTGTATCTAGATCTATTCCTATTTTCTGCATAGATGGATAATATCCTACTTTAAGAAAACTCAATGAGTCTTGAGGTTTACCAATTAGGAAATCATTGTGTTTTAAAATAAAACATTGTTTTCCACCTTCCTTGTTTCATTTTAGAAGCCCTGGTAATGTGGTTATGTAAAACATTAGGTTTATGCACAGTTTTCCAGGAGCGTAATGATTTGAGACAGCCTGATACACCTGTAACTGCAGCTCCTTTCCTCCATCAAGAGAATCTTCACAAAATCTCTGGCTTCACCTCTCCATGGCATGTACCTTCCCTTGGGCTCTAGTATTACCCCCAAAGAGATAGGGCAATTGTTTTCTATTGTGCCGTTTTGTAGGAAAGGAAGGATGGCATCGTAAAGACACAGTAATAGACTTGAAGCAATTACATGTAAAATGCTGCATGAACAAATTTCAGGTTATCTAGACACAAAGGAAAAACTAATTGTTTGGGCTGACTCGTTCTTACTTCCACTTTCAAGTGATTGTCAGATGGAGGGAATACCCAAAACCAAACCAAACCCAGTGCCGTTGTGTCTTGGGGTCTAAAACGGTTACACATCAGTAACAAAGCTTGAGGCCATCGGGAGGGGCTGCTTATAATTTCAAGCCAATTTCATGCTAAGCAGGGAGCCAGTGTAATTTGGGTGTTAGGCTTCTGCCGCAGGGACTGCCAGTTAAGTGTCCTGGTGGCCCATCTAGGAGTCCAAAAGCCTGAAGTGCGTACTGTGTAGAACGCGAACGGTGAGTGACTGCTAGGAACTAAAGGATAGTGTAGAACAGCCCCACAGAGTTTCTAAGGAGTGCCTGGCGGATTCGAACTGCCGACCCTTTGGTTAGCAGCCATAGCACATAACCACTATGCCACCAGGGCTTCCATGGAGGGAATAAAAAAAAAAAAAATTATTTTTTAGATTTTTATTAGTGAGGGGGAAATTGCTAGCAGAGTTGGAGAGACTCTGGCTCTTGTCTTGGGGTCTAAAGCGGTTACACATCAGTAACAAAGCTTGAGGCCATCGGGAGGGGCTGCTTATAATTTCAAGCCAATTTCATGCTAAGCAGGGAGCCAGTGTAATTTGGGTGTTAGGCTTCTGCCGCAGGGACTGCCAGTTAAGTGTCCTGGTGGCCCATCTAGGAGTCCAAAAGCCTGAAGTGCGTACTGTGTAGAACGCGAACGGTGAGTGACTGCTAGGAACAGGCGCTGGGATACATCAGGGGCTGCTCTGGTGGCAGAGGAAGACAGGCTAGGGGAAGGGGCCTTTGTGCTGAACCAAAAAAATAACGAACACGATCATTTACCTGGGCTTGTGGGGCCTCACCTGTTCCAAATGAACAATACCGCCAGAGTTTTGGTATTTTAATTTGCAGGGTGACAATGATTGCAAAAGGATTTCTTCTGTGCATTTGATATGATACATGATATAGAATGAAAAAAAAAGGCACAATTTTAAAATAATTTTTGAAGTAGATATGTTTTAGAAAGTGTGTTTATCTTTAATATAAATACATCTCATGAGTGAGCAAGAGAATGTACTAATTGTCATCATTTTGCATAAATCACATCTGAAGTTTATTGAAAACAGACCAAAAAAATGGTAAAACCCAGATACTTATGAAACTTATATAAGGAAATACATTTTGCTATCTGTTCTTGCAGGGAAAAATGTGAATTCATACTATAATCATGTTACTTCAAAATGCAAAATAATAAAACAAAACACATGCAGTTTTTTTTTTTTTTTTTTTAATGACTAGGGGATTCTTGTTCATTTGTTTCTCAGGGGCTATCTATTAGGAGCGCTAACATTTGCAGAAATAGGAAGAGAACATGGTGGGCAATTCTTTTCACAAGTCCTTCTGTGCCGCCTGTTTTCTTGTTCTTTTTTTTAAGATTCTTATTTTATCCCCATATCTTATGGAATAGTTTCTGCCCAGTAGCAGAATATATGTTATTGTTAGGTGCTGTCAAGTTTGTTCCAGCTCATAGCAACTCTGTGTACAACAGAACAAAACACTGCCCAGTCCTACCCCATCCTCACCATCATTGCTATGTTTGAACCCATTATTGTAGCCACTGTGTCAATCCATCTTGTCAAGGGTCTTACTCTCTTTTGCTGACCCTCTGTCCTACCAAGCATGATGTCCTTCTCCAGAAACTGATCCCTCGTGATAACATACCCAAAGTATTTGAGATGAAATCTTGCCATTCTCACTTCTAAGGAGCATTGTGGCTCTACTTCTTTAGAGACTGATTTGTTTGTTCTTTTGGCAGCCTATGGTATATTCAGTATTCCTCTCAACACCATGATACAATTGCATCAATTCTTCTTCAGTCTCCCTTATTCATTGTCTAGCTTTCACATGTATATGAGGTGATTGAAAATACCATGGCTTGGGTCAGGGGCCCTTTAGTCCTCAAAGTGATATCTTTGCTTTTTAACACTTGAATGAGGTCTTTTATAGCAGATTTGCCTAATGCAATATATCCCTTGATTTTTCAACTGCTGCTTCCGTGGGCATTGACTATGGATCTGAGTAAAATGAAATCCTTGACAACTTCAATCTTTTCTCCATTTATCATGATGTTGCTTACTGGTGCAGTTGTGAGGATTTGTGTTTTCTTTATGTTGAGGTGTAATCCTTACTGAAGGCTGTGGTCTTTGATCTTCTTCAGGAAGTGCTTCAAGTCCTCTTCACTATATCTATATATCTGTATGTATATATATGTGTATGTATATTAGAAAAAAATTGTTGAGTTGATTCCAACTCATAGTGACCCTAAAGGACAGAGTAGAACTGTCCCATAGGGTTTCCAAGGAGCGCCTGGTGGATTGGAACTGCTGACCTTTTGGTTAGCAGCTGTAGCTCTTAACCACCATACTACCACAGTTTCCGTGTATATAAATAGGTGTGTGTGAAAAACAAAAACCAAATTCACTGCTGTTAAGTCAATTGGGACAGAGTTAGAACTGCCCCATAGGGTTTCCAAGGCGGTAAATCTTTATGGAAGCAGACTGCCACAGCCTTCTCCCGCTGAGTGGGTTTGACCTTTTGGTTGGCAGCCAAGCACTTTAACCACTGCCCCACCAGAGCTCCTCGTGTGTGTGTATATAGATGTGTGTGTGTATGTATATATGTTTGTGTGTCCTACAGGGTCGCTATGAGTTGGAATGGACTCGACGGCAACAGGTTTGGGTTTTTTTTTCTTTTTAGTATATGTATATATGTATGTATGTATATGTTTAAAAAATTTATGAAATTTTCATAGAGTAAATGTTGGAGTTTTTTTTTACGTGTGTGTTTTTACTATACTGAGCAGTTTTCTCATACTCAGTGGACTACAATATTCCTTTCAATCATCAAGCAATTCATTATACCCTTTCATTGTCATGCATCGCTCACTAGAGCAAGTTGCTTTTGATTAAAACGTAGATGATCACTTAAAAAAGTCTTTGAAAGTTTCCAGTATTTGATAATCCCAGTGTTTTGACTTTCTGATCACGAGCTTTGTCTGTCTGTGTTGTTGGTCTGCAGTTGTGAACCCTTCAGAGAGAGAACTCTGGGTCTCTTCAGGTGACAGAGCCCATTGTAGTCCTCATGCTGAGCTGAAGGACTCTTCTTGTTCTCCACATCCGTGGAAAGGCAGCCCTGTCATTTCTTACTCTGTCGAAGTTCTACGTTAGTGCTCAGTGATGGTTGTGTGCGTAGCACATGGCTCATGGAACCAGCCAGCGGAAATAAAAACTCTGTTCTTGGCTCAAAATTAAAGTGCCACGAGAAACTGATTCCCTTCATCTTCCTTAAGCCCTAAAGTAAGCTTTGTTCATCACCCAAGGAGACCTGTCTCTTCACTAAGACTGGCCATTTGCAAGTGGCATTTTAGATTCTTGACCTTTTTATATATTTCTTAGTGTTTTTCACTTCTGGGACTTCGAAAGTTCAGCAGATCAGAGGGGATTTCTCAACTAAGTATAAGATACAGCACTTAGGAAAGCAATTTCTTAGATTTCCCTTGGGCGGAGTAAGGTGCTTGGCTTGTATGGGGTAGAACCTTAGGGAGAGCTGTTCTGGAAATCCAGGCAACATAGGAAAGAAATGAGCATTATTTAGATCGAATTTATAATGGGTGAAAGAGGGGTCTTCCTACCTGGTCTTGTTTTTCTGGGCTCCCAACCCTTAACATTGATCTTAATACTCACAGAGGGTTTGCCCCTTATCATTTCTACTGAGGTTTCCATTTGATAGATGTCAAGATTCCAAGGCAGGTGTAAGATGGACGCTCCTGCCTCCCCCATCCCTGATTCCTATGCATTGATTACAAAGGAGATGATTCTTGAACATGTTTAGGACTTGGCAACCCTTTAGTCAGATAGAGCAGTCAGGGGATATAAAGACAGGTCAGGAGGGGAGAAGGTGAGAGCATTTTTTCAGGGGAGTATCTCCAGAAAATTTTATACTCTGAAGCCCACCTCCCCTCCTTCAGGAGGCTGGTGCCCATCAGGTCAGCCAAGCCTGCCAAGGGCCGGTTTCACAGGACTTGCCTATGAGGAGAGCTGTCAGGGTGCTGTGCTATCTCCTATCCCCACCATGTGAGGCTGGGGGGAGCGGTCTCTCCGTCACTTTAAGCTTTAAGAGAGCTTCATCTGTATCCTCCTAGATTTGGTGATACAAAGAGTGGTTCCTGACTTTTCTTTGAGAATACTGAAGTGGTTTATAGATTGGGTTTGACTGCTGTGTGAAAAATGTAGAGGGAGAAACAAGAGCTGATCACCTGCTAAATTGTGGGTCAGGGATGGTGGGTCAAGGAGGGCACCCCTGTTTTTGGACAGGCCAGCACTCAGAGAATGTGTTGGGGTGAATGAGGGAAGAGAGTGTTTTCCAAGGATCACATAAGAGAAAGCGTTGCTGGGGTTGTCACGAGTCCTGTTCTGTAGGTCTGTCTGAAGGGTGAGCAGACCTCAGCAGAAAGGGCTGGCGCTATACTGTCAGGCGCCCAGCAGCAGGAAGGGGGGTCTCCAGGTGTTACTTGGACTGGAGATGAGTCCTTCCAGGGCAAGAGACCTTCAGCTGAAGGGCCCACCGGGGAATGTGAGGAGCCCAACAAAGAAGGAGTAACTTTAGGCACAGTGGTTAAAACGATTGATCGCTAACAGAAAGGTTGGTGGTTTGAAACCGCTAGCAGCTCCATGGGAAAAAGATGTGGCAGTCTGCATCTGTAGAGATTTTCAGCCTTGGAAACCCTGTGGGGTTGCTATAAGTCAGAATCTACTCGATGGCAGTGGCTTTTTTATTTTAAGGACAGAGTACAGGAAGCCACCAGCTATATAAGAACAGTTGTAGATCCTAACTCCTTTAACTTCTTACCCATCTTCCCTCTCCTGCCCTCCCAGAGGTGGAATAGGGTGAGCAGGAGCTTTTCTAGATTGCTTAGAGAACAAAAGGCCACATTCCCAAGCTCCTTCCACAGTGCAGGTATTAGCCTGAAAGGGATGGGGGAGTACATACATTGGGAAGGGGGAGGGTAGTATGATCAAAAACAGGTTTCGATTACTATCAACAACCTGACATTTTATTTACTGAATTAAGATGGTGTATGTGATTTAAATGGAACGCTGATCCATGCAGTGGTTAAGAGTTCAGCTGCTAACCAAAAAGTCAGCAGTTCAAATCCACCAGCTGCTTCTTGGAAACCCTAGGGGCCAGTTCTACGCTATCCTATAGGGTCACTATGAGTTGGAATTGACTTGATGGCAACAGGTTTGGTTTGGTTTGATGTGATCTAAAGTGACGTTGTGACTATTAAATAAAAATAAACAGAATGTCAAGGGACCTGCCAGAGATTTTATCCAGGAATAGGGGAAGATTGCCTGCCCCAAAGAATAAAGTTTAAAGGGAGATAGAAACAAAACTATGTTTTCTATGTCACTAGCCATGCTCATTGAGCATCCTGGGTGCAAGTATAGATGTCAGTACTGGGTCTTGGTGCACTGGCTACGGTTTCTGCAGCTTGTGCTAGATGTCTGCTCTCCTTCTTGTAGTGGCTCTTCTCTGGCACACTGTGGTCATTCAGGGTAACCATGGTGGGAGTGTAAAACTCCTTTCTTTGGGAAGTAACAATGTAGCCTGGGAATGGAGAAAATAATTTCCCACTTGCTCCGTAGAACAGTACCAGTTGCCACCCAGCTGATTCAGCCTCATGGCAACCCTGTGTGTGTCAGGGTAGCACTGTGCTCTGTAGAGTTGTTAATGACTGATTTTTCTGAAGTAGGTCACCAGGATTTTCTTCCGAGGCACTTTTAGCTGGACTCAAACCTCCAGCCTTTCAGTTAGCAGCCAAGTGCATTAAACATTTGCACCACCCAGGGACTCTACCCACTCCCTGTAACCTTATCTAATATCATGATCATGTTTCCTCCCATAGGGAGGAAACACACAACCATTTAAAATGTGATGAAATGTGAAATGTGATGGTACACTAAACAAATCACACACATTGTGAAACTTGAAGGTGACTCTATAATTTATCTTCTAAACTGGGCCTCTGTGGAGTGAGGGTGCTAGGAATAACTATGTTGGAACAACAGGAATAAACCAGGTTTTCTTGAGCAAACCAGGATATATGTGATCACCACACCCATATTGTGCTGCCCCAAACCTGTAGAAGACAGAGTTGTGTTTTTTTGCCAGGAGCAGGAGCTGAAAACATACCCTGCATCTGTGCAGCCTCGTGGCATTTACTATGTAGTAACATTAAGCATCCCCTTGTTTTTTTTTTTTTGACCAAATAGCTCAGGGAATTTACTGTTTATTCACTTCATGCTAGATGATATTGTGGGTTACACAGACACATATCAGAATCCAGGCAAGGCACTTAAACCAAGGTTTCAGAATCTGAAGCAATGTGTATTTCAGCCAGGACTCCTTAAATGTTCCCAGACACAGTTCCTAGTGGGGATTTTATTCCCAGGCAGACCACGTCCAAGAGTAACAGAGAAAAAAATGACTGCTCTGGTGGGATAGGACTTGAGGGCAGAGGAAAGTAGTAATAGGTGTGTTCCTTCTTAGAGTTAGTGGTATAGAGTAGATAGAAACAACATATGATTTAAAATCAGAAGAACTGGATTTGAGTTCCTAACAGTGCCGCTCACTATGTAGATTTCACAAATATTTAACTTCCTTTAGCCTCTATTTCTTCCAGTGAAATGGGCATAGCTATCATATTATCATCACCTCTTTACAAAGAGGTGTTTAATTAATCAGTAGCACAGAGGAAACTGGAGCCCTGGTGGTGCAGTGGTTAAGGTTCAGCTGCTAACCAAAAGATCAGCAGCTGGAATCCATCAGCCACTCCTTGGAAACACTATGGGGGCAGTTCTACCCTGTCCTATAGGGTTGCTGTGAGTTGGAATGGACTTGATGACAACGGGTTTGATTTTTGGTTTTTATAAAGGAAATTAAACTATATGCTATATATTTCTTTTTAATAATTTTTATTGTGCTTTAAGTGAAAGTTTACAAATCAAGTCAGTCTGTCCCATGTAATCTTATATACACCTTACTACATACTCCCATTTACTCTCCCCCTAATGAGTCAGCCCGCTCCCTCCTTCTAGTCTCTCGTTTCATAACCGTTTTGCCAGTTTCTAACCCTCTCTACCCTCCCATCTCCCCTCCAGACAGGAGATGCCAACACAGTCTCAAGTATCCACCTGATACAAGTAGCTCACTCTTCGTCAGCATCTCTCTCCAACCCATTGTCCAGTCCCCTCCATGTCTGATGAGTTGTCTTCAGGAATGGTTCCTATCCTGGGCCAACAGAAGGTTTGGGGACCATGACCGCCGGGATTCTTCTAGTCTCAGTCAGACCATTAAGTCTGGTTTTTTTATGAGAATTTGGGGTCTGCATCCCACTGATCTCCTGCTCCGTCAGGGGTTCACTGTTGTGCTCCCTGTCAGGGCAGTCATCGGTTGTGGCCGGGCACCATCTAGTTCTTCTGGTCACAGGATGATGCAAGTCTCTAGTTCATGTGGCCCTTTCTGTCTCTTGGGCTCCTAGTTATCATCTGACCTTGGTGTTCTTCATTCTCCTTTCATCCTGGTGCGTTGAGACTGATTGATGCATCTTAGATGGCTGCTTGTTAGCATTTAAGACCCCAGACGCCACATTTCAAAGTGGGATGCAGAATGTTCATAATAGAATTTATTTTGCCAATTGACTTAGAAGTCCGCTTAAGCCATAGTCCTCAAACCCCCACCCTTGCTCCGCTGACCTTCGAAGCATTCAGTTTATGCCAGAAACTTCTTTGCTTTTGGTCCAGTCCAGTTGAGCTGACCTTCCCTGTATTGAGTGTTGTCCTTCCCTTCACCTAAAGTAGTTCTTATCTACTAACTAATCAGTAAATAACCCTCTGCCACCCTCCCTCCCTCCCCCCTCTCGTAACCACAAAAGAATGTATCCTTCTCAGTTGATACTGTTTCTCAAGATCTTACAATAGTGGTCTTATACAATATTTGTCCTTTTGCCTCTGACTAATTTCACTCAGCATAATGCCTTCCAGATTCCTCCATGTTATGAAATGTTTCACAGATTCGTCACTGTTCTTTATCGATGCGTAGTATTCCATTGTGTAAATATACCATAATTTATTTACCCATTCATCCGTTGATGGACACCTTGGTTGCTTCCAGATTTTTGCTATTGTAAACAGTGCTGCAGTAAACATGGGTGTGCATATATCTGTTCCTGTAAAGGCTCTTATTTCTCTAGGGTATGTTCCGAGTAGTGGGATTTCTGGGTTGTATGGTAGTTCTATTTCTAACTTTTTAAGAAAACGCCAGATAGATTTCCAAAGTGGTTGTACCATTTGACATTCCCACCAGCAGTGTATAAGAGTTCCAATCTCTCTGCAGCCTCTCCAACATTTATTCTTTTGTGTTTTTTGGATTAATGCCAGCCTTCTTGGAGTGAGATGGAATCTCATCATAGTTTTAATTTGCATTTCTCTAATGGCTAATGATCAAGAGCATTTTCTCACGTATCTGTTAGGTGCCTGAATATCTTCTTTAGTGAAGTGCGTGTTCTTATCCTTTGCCCACTTTTTGATTGGGTTGTTTGTCTTTTTGTGGTTGAATTTTAACAGAATCATATAGATTTTAGAGATCAGGTGCTGGTCAGAGATGTCATAGCTGAAAATTTTTTCCCAGTCTGTAGGTGGTCTTTTTACTCTTTTTGGTGAAGTCTTTAGATGAGCATAGGTGTTTGATTTTTAGGAGCTCCCAGTTATCTGGTTTCTCTTCGTCATTTTTGGTAATGTTTTGTATTCTGTTTATGCCTTGTATTAGGGCTCCTAACGTTGTCCCTATTTTTTCTTCCATGATCTTTATCGTTTTAGTCTTTGATCCACTTGGAGTTAGTTTTTGTGCATGGTGTGAGGTATGGGTCCTGTTTCCTTTTTTTGCAAATGGATATCCAGTTATGCCAGCATCATTTGTTAAAAAGACTATGTTTTCCCCAATTAACTGACACTGGGCCTTTGTCAAATATCAGCTGCTCATACGTGGATGGATTTATATCTGGGTTCTCAATTCTGTTCCATTGGTCTATGTGCCTGTTGTTGTACCAGTACCAGGCTGTTTTGACTACTGTGGCTGTGTAATAGCTTCTGAAATCAGGTAGAGTGAGGCCTCCCACTTTCTTCTTCTTTTTCAGTAATGCTTTACTTATCCGGGGCTTCTTTCCCTTCCATATGAAGTTGGTGATTTGTTTCTCCATCACATTAAAAAATGTCATTGGAATTTGGATCGGAAGTGCATTGTATGTATAAATGGCTTTTGGTAGAAGAGACATTTTTACTATGTTAAGTCTTCCTATCCATGAGCCAGGTATGTTTTTCCACTTATGTAGGTCCCTTTTAGTTTCTTGCACTAGTACTTTGTAGTTTTCTTTGTATAGGTCTTCTACATCTTTGATAAGATTTATTCCAAAGTATTTTATCTTCTTGGGGGCTACTGTGAATGGTATTGATTTGGTGATTTCCTCTTCAATGTTCTTTTTGTTGATGTAGAGGAATCCAAGTGATTTTTGTATGTTTATCTTCTAACCTGAGAGTCTGTCAAACTCTTCTATTAGTTTCAGTAGTTTTCTGGAGGATTCCTTAGCGTTTTCTGTGTATAAGATCATGTCATCTGCAAATAGAGATAATTTTACTTCTTCCTTGCCAATCTGAATGCCCTTTATTTCTTTGTCTAGCCTAATTGCTCTGGCTAGGACCTCTAGCACAATGTTGAATAGGAGCGGTGATAAAGGGCATCCTTGTCTGGTTCCTGTTCTCAAGGGAAATGCTTTCCGGCTCTCTCCATTTAGAATGATGTTGTCTGTTGGCTTTGTATAAAAATGCCCTTTATTATGTTGAGGAATTTTCCTTCAATTCCTATTTTGCTGAGAGTTTTTATCATGAATGGGTGTTGGACTTTGTTAAATACCTTTTGTGCATTAGTTGATAAGATCATGTGGTTTTTGTCTTTTATTTATATGGTGGATTACATTAATGGTTTTTCTAATATTAAACCAACCTTGCATTTTTGCATACCTGTTATAAATCCCACTTGATCATGGTGGATTATTTTTTTGATATGTTGTTGAATTCTATTGGCTAGAATTTTGTTGAGGATTTTTGCATCTGTGTTTATGAGGGCTATAGGTCTGTAAGTTTCTTTTTTTGTGATGTCTTTACCTGGTTTTGGTATCAGGGATATGGTGGCTTCATAGAATGAGTTAGGTAGTATTCCCTCATTTTCTATGCTTTGAAATACCTTTAGTAGTAGTGGTGTTAACTCTTCTCTGAAAGTTTGGTAGAACTCTGCAGTGAAGCTGTCCGGGCCAGGGCTTTTTTTTTTTTTTTTTTTTTTTGTTGGGAGTTTTTTGATTACCTTTTCAATCTCTTTTTTTGTTATTGGTCTATTTAGTTGTTCTACTTCTGATTGTGTTAGTTTAGGTAGGTAGTGTTTCTCTAGGAATTCATCCATTTCTTCTAGGTTTGCAAATTTGTTAGAGTACGATTTTTCGTAATAATCTGATATGATTCTTTTAATTTCAGTTGGGTCTGTTGTGATATGGCCCATCTCGTTTCTTATTTGGGTTATTTGTTTCCTTTCCTGTATTTCTTTTGTCAGTCTGGCCAATGGTTTATCAATTTTGTTAGTTTTTTCAAAGAACCAGCTTTTGGCTTTGTTAATTCTTTCAATTGTTTTTCTGTTCTCTAATTCACTTATTTCAGCTCTAATTTTTATTATTTGTTTTCTTCTGGTGCCTGATGGATTCTTTTGTTGCTCGTTTTCTATTTGTTCAAGTTGTAGGGACAGTTCTCTGATTTTGGCTCTTTCTTCTTTTCGTATGTGTGCATTTATCGATATAAATTGACCTCTGAGCACTGCTTTTGCTGTGTCCCAGAGGTTTTGATAGGAAGTCTTTTCATTCTCATTGCATTCTATGAATTTCTTTATTCCCTCCTTAATGTCTTCTATAACCCAGTCTTTTTTGAGCAGAGTATTGTTCAGTTTCCAAGTATTTGATTTCTTTTCCCTGATTTTTCTGTTGTCTATTTCCACTTTTCTGGCCTTATGGTCTGAGAAGATGCTTTGTTATATTTCGATATTTTGGATTCTGCAAAGGTTTGTTTTATGATCTGATACGTGGTCTATTCTAGAGAATGTTCCATGTGCAGTAGAAAAATAAGTATACTTTGCAGCTGTTGGGTGGAGTGTTCTGTATAAGTCTATGAGGTCAAGTTGGTTGATTGTAGCAATTAGGTCTTCCATGTCTCTGTTGAGCTTCTTGTTGTAAGTCCCATCCTTCTTCAAAAGTGGTGTGTTGAAGTCTCCTACTATAATTGTGGAGGTGTCTATCTCACTTTTCAGTTCTGTTAAAGTTTGTTTTATGTATCTTGCAGCCCTGTCATTGGGTACATAAATATTTAATATGGTTATATCTTCCTGGTTAATTGTCCCTTTAATCATTATGTAATGTCCTTCTTTATCGTTTGTGGTGGATTTAACTTTAAAGTCTATTTTGTCAGAAATTAGTATTGCTACTCCTGCTCTTTTTTGTTTGTTTTTTGCTTATTTTTTTTTTCCATCCTTTGTGTTTGTTTATGTCTCTAAGTCTAGCGTGTGTCTCTTGTAGGCTGCATATAGACGGATCGTGTTTCTTTATCCAGTCTGAGACTCTCTGTCTCTTTATTGGTGCATTTAGTCCATTTACATTTAGTGTGATTGTAGATAAGTATGTGTTTAGTGCTCTCACTTTGATTCCTTTTTGTGTGTGTTGTTGACAATTTCATTTTTCCACTTACTTTTTTTGCTGAGAAGTTTTTCTTTGTAAATTGTGTGTTCCTTATTTTCATAGTAGTTGAACTTATGTTTGCTGAGTCGTTATGTTCTTCTTAGTTTTTATTTGAGTTATGGAATTGTTAGACTTCTTTGTGGTTACCTTAATATTTAGCCCTAGTTTTCTAATTAAAAACCTAACTTGTATCGTCCTATATCGTCTTGTTTTATTCTGCATATGAAAGATCTATGCTTCCTGTATTTAGTCCCTCTTTTTGATTATTGTGATCTTTTACATATTGACTTCATTGATTCCCTGTTTTGGGCATTTTTTTTTTTTTCAAATTAATCTTAGTTTGTTTTTGTGATTTCCCTGTTTGAGTTGATATCAGGATGTTCTGTTCTGTGACCTTGTGTTGTGTTGGTATTTGATATTATTGATTTTCTGACCAAACAATTTTAGTAATTCTTGTAGCTTTGGTTTGGTTTTTGCAAATTCTCTAAGCTTGTGTTTATCTGTAAATGTTTTAATTTCACCTTCATATTTGAGAGAGAGTTTTGCTGGATATATGATCTTTGGCTGGCAGTTTTTCTCCTTCAGTGCTCTGTATATGTCATCCCATTGTCTTCTTGATTGCATGGCTTCTGCTGAGTAGTCTGAACTTATTCTTAATGATTCTCCTTTGTAGGAGACCTTTTATCCCCAACTGCTTTTAACATTTTCACTTTATCTTTGGTTTTGGCAAGTTTGATGATAATATGTCTTGGTGATTTTCTTTTTGGATCAATCTTAAATGGGGTTCGATGAGGTTCTTGGATAGATATCCTTTTGTCTTTCATGATGTCAGGGAAGTTTTCTGCCAACAGATCTTCAACTATTCTCTCTGTATTTTGTGTTATCCCTCCCTGTTCTGGAACTCCAATCAGATGCAAGTTATTCTTCTTGATAGAGTCCCACATGATTCTCAGGGTTTCTTCATTTTTTTTTTATTTCTTTTATCTGATTTTTCTTCAACTATATTCGTGTCAATTGCCTTATCCTCTAACTCCCCCACTGTGCATTCCAGTTGCTCGAATCTGTTCTTCTGACTTCCTGCTGAGTTGTCTAATTCTGTAATTTTACTGTTAATCTTTTGGATTTCTGAATGCTATCTCTCTATGGATTCTTGCAGCTTATTAATTTTTCCACTATGTTCTTGAATAATCATTTTGATTTCTTCAACTGCTTTATCAATGTGTTCCTTGGCTTTTTCTGTAGAGTGCCTTATTTCATTTTTGAGGTCATCCCTGATGTCTTGAAGCATTCTGTAAATTAGTTTTTTATATTCTGCATCTGACAATTCCAGGATTGTATCTTCATTTGGGAAAGATTTTGAATCTTTAATTTGGGGAGTTGTAGAAGCAATTACGGTCTGCTTCCTTATGTGGTTTGTTATCAACTGCTGTCTCTGAGCCATCTATAAGATATTGTAATGATTTATTTTATATTTGCTCACCGAGTCTTATCTTGTTTTTTTTTTTTTTCTTTCAATGTACGTAGATGGGCTACTAGATTGCGCTGTCTTGATTGTTGTGGCCCTTGAATCACTTATGTCCTATTACCAGCTGGTTTGGGCTTTTACCAGATATATAAGCCTAATGGTCCATTCACTATTCTTGAGTAGAATCTGATTTTCAATCACCAAGTGTGTGGTGTAGACTGTCACCTATTCACTTAGAGGAGTAGTGGTGATAGTTGTGTGCACCAGATTCTAGTAGCAGCAGGGGGTCACACTCTGAGGAGGGCAGGATGCTGACAGGCTTCCCCCAAGTGCCAGTGATGTAGGTGTGTCTCTATTCCTAAAGCACTTTGGTGGGTGGGCTTTGCAGCTGTACCTTAGTCACCCAGTGCATGTACCTCTACAGATTGTTAGTTGTCACTGTCCTCAGACCCCTATGGCAGGAGGCTAGGCAGTTTGGGTGAAGGTTCAGCCCTCAGTTCCCCATTGTGGGTCAGTGAGGGCTCTGTTTGATAGGTAGGGATATCAGACCTGGGAAACTTGTTTTTCCAGTAGTAAATTACAGTTATAGTCAGATCACTATCGGAATTGCCTTTGCATTTTAATGGCCACCTTGTTCCCTGTAGAGATGAAAGCCCAAGACTGTGGATCTCATATGCTTGGCTGGAGCTGGTTCTGTATTTTTAGTCCAATTTCGGGAAGTCAGGGAGGGATTTTTGGTCCCTGGGTTTTTTTGTAGCTGCTTCTCTCAGGCCAGGAGAATGGGTTAGGAAAAGACAAAAACAATAAAACAAAACAAAAAAAACCCGCAAAGCACTTCACTCCCTGGCCCAGGAAATTCCAATGTTAATGAAGCCACCTGGGAAGGGGAGGGGAGGGATCAGATAGATAGGAGAGAGTAAGCACCCAGGAATATAGACAAAGTTACTTATCTTGCTTGATGAGGACTGTTTTATCTGAGGTAGCCTGTGTGTATTGGCTTGGCCGAGATTGCCCCTGAGGGTCAGGCCCGCGTCCTGTGCTTGTGCTGTCTCAGAAGCCGTGGTCAGTTCCTCCGCTCCCAGTGTAAAGCCCAGCGCCAGTATTCCCCTGCTGGGATGCCGCACTCCAGGCTCCAGAACCAGTCACTGCCTCCTGGTGACTTTTCCTCCTTTCAGCCACGTCACTGCACTGCCTGCGTGCACTGGCTGGGCTCCCCCGAGGTCACTTCTGGGGGCTATGGCTGTGTCCTGTGTTTGCGCCATCTCAGGATGACGTGCTCAGCTCCCCTGCACCCAATCCAAAGTCTGGCGCCAAGGTTTTCTGACTGGGACGCTGGCTCCAGGCTCTGAAAACAGTCGCTGCTTCCCCGTGGTTGCTCATTCTCTCGTTAGCCACGTCAGGGTGCCACCTTCTTGCTCTGGCTGAGCCTCTGTCACTCAGTTCAACTGTTTAGATCTGTGTTTGACGGTCAGGGTTCGTAGATTGTCATGTATGAGATCAATTCACTTGTTTTTCCGAGTCTTTGTTGCAAGAGGGATCCGAGGTAGCTTCTACGTAGTCAGCCATGTTCTATATGCTATATATTTTAAAGGCAGTCATTGTGAAGGCTCTTCCTAGTTGTTTTCATCTACGACTAAAATTAAGTACAAAATTTTTCAGCCTCGCCTCTTTCAATCTCCACCTGAGCCCAGGTGTTGGACATTCTGGTGGGAGATAATTGCTTGTTTTTCACTGCTGGTCACAGATCTTAGCCTAATGGATGCACAATTTTTTCTCGTTTGTCTCTCCTGCAACTGTTTGATGAGATAATGTATGTGGAAGTGTATATCAGATGGCAAAGTTCAGCCTCAATACTTGTTATTAAGATGCCACTTTGCTTAGGTGCTCATCTCCCTGGCAGAAGGCCCCGTGATAAAACAGGTGCAGATTTTTACTGCTCAGGAGGATGGAGCGGACTGGAAGATTTAATAATAAAAAAAAAGTTACAATGATGAAAACTTAATTGGCAAGTTCGGAGAATTGTAAACAAGATAGAAATTCACCTGGTGTTCCAAGGAATTTCAAAATGAGCAGCAACTATTGAGAAAACAATTAGTAAGGAAGAAGTTAGCATAGGCTCCCAGCCAACTTGGCTGCGGAGTTGTGGCACTTAACCTGAGTACCACTCATAGGAGCTGTCAGATATTTTGAAATTTGTTCTCTCCCTTGGCTATAATGGAACAACACTTCTAAGAGCTGGAGGAACTCTGTAGAGACCAGAGATTTTGAATGTCAATCCAGGTTGCAATCCATTAATCAACATTTATTGAATTAAGCTTTTAACCTAGTGGTTCTCAGCTGAGTTGGAGGGGTGTGTGTTGTGTGTGTGTGTACACATACAGTGTTGTCCATAGACAACATTTGGCAATATCTGGAGACATTTTTGGTTGTGACACCTGGGAAAGGGCACTACTGGCATCTAGGGAAAAAACTATACTATTAGAAGCAAGGAATTAATCCTGCAATAACCGATGGTGTGTTGGGGTGAAAAAAAAAAAAAAAACATTGCCGTCATCAACTTCCTAATTCATTCACTCAGTAAATACATTTGAGTGCCTTTGATGTGCTAGACCCTGGACATATATTGGTGAGTAAAATCAGACATGGTCTCAGCTCCCAGGAAATTTAAATTTTAGTGGGAGACACTCTACTAAAAAAGAAAACAATTAAAATATTCGCAGTGTTAAGTACTGGATTGGAAATAGGGCTTCCACCAGTTCATTCCAGTTTGACCCCTTGGTGAGGATTTGCATTTCCATCCTGATATACTGAATGAAATCTACATTTTAACAAGACCCTCTGTGTGATTCTTATGTATCCCAGGTGATTCTTATGTACAACTTATTAGGAGCCTATGCTAACTTCTTCCTTAGTAATTGTTTTCTCAATAGCTGCAGCTCATTTTGAACCTCCTTGGAACACTACTCACTGCCTTCAAGTTGATTCTGACTCATAGCCACCCTATAGGACTTAGTAGACCAGCCCCATAGGATTTCGAAGGCTGTAAATCTTTACAGGAGCAGACTGTCACACACATCTTTCTCCCACAGTGTCTGGTGAGATCGAACCGCTGACCTTTTGGTTAGCAGTCCATTGCACTTAACAGTCGCACCACCATTTGTCTTGTTTACTGTTCTCTGAATTTGCCATTAGGTTTTTATCATTGTAAGTTTTTTTTTTTTTAATCTTTCTGTTTGCTCCGTTCTCCTAAGGGGTAAGAATCTGTACTTGTTTTGTCGCGAGGCCTTCTGCCAGTCAGAAGAGCACCTGAGCAAAGTGACATCTTAATGACAAGTATAATCTTGTTATACATAAGAATCTCTTGGGGATCTTGTTAAAATGTAGATTGTGATTTAGTATATCTGGGGTGGAAAGGCAAATTCTCAGCAGGGGGTAGAACTGGAATGAACCAGTTTGAAGTCCTTGGTTGGAAGGATGTTGTCCTAACAAAAGCCTGTGATTAGAGGAACCTATCTGTCACAGGAGTGACAGGGAAGACTTTTCTGAGGAAGTGATAACCAAGAGGTGTGTAGAAATGAAGGGGTTGGGAAGGAAGGGTACAGAAGTGTCAACATTTGGTGGGAAGAAGTATGGCAAGCAACAGGGACTAGAAAAGCTCCAGCATGACTGGAGTGGAGACAGGTAATGGGTAGCAGAATGTGAGAGGAAGCCAGACTGGTAAGGAGGAATTGTGTCATTCAGGGCCTTATAGGTCATGTTAAGGATTTTAATTTTTATAAAACTAGAAATGGTTGAAGGGTTGGAAGTTTTTAAGTGTTGTGCACATCATATAACTGCAAAATCACATGGGAAGATTTTGCAGAGATTCAGGCGAGGGATACTGCTTAGGTAGGTTAAACTGGCGCTGGTGGGAATGCAGTGATATTGTTCATATTTGGAAACGCTTGGCAGGTAAAACATTGGACTTGGGGATAAACCAGTTAAGGAGGGGGGAGGTATTAGGGATTGAATCGTGTCCCCCAAAATATGTGTTGTAATTCCTGACCTCTGTGCCTGTGGTGATAATCTCACTTGGGTTTTCTTTGCTATGTTAATAAGGTAGGATTAGTGTAGGGTGTGTCTTGAGTCCATCTCTTGAGATGTAAAAGAGATTAAAACAGCATTGAAAAAGTAGAGATGGGGAAACAGATGCCAAGGCATATGAAGATTGCCCAGGAGGAGAAGCTCAGAAGAGACAAGGACCTTCCTCCAGAGCCTACAGAGAAAAAGCCTTTTCCCAGAGCCGGCACCCTGAATTTGGATATCTAGTCTCCTAAACTGTGAGAAAATAAGTTTCTGTTTGTTAAAGCCACCCATCTGTGGTATTTCTGTTATAGCAGCACTGGATAACTAAGACAAGGGGTATCAAGGATGACTTCTAAGTACCAGGATGGATAAGAGCACCATTCACTGAGATAGGAAACTCAGGAACAAGTCCCGTTTGGGGAAGAAGAACACAAGTTTAGGTTTAGAAAAGTTGACTTTGAAGCACCTTTAGGACATCCTGAACCCTGGTGGCATAGTGGTTAAGAGCTACGGCTGCTAACCAAAAGGTTGGCAATTCGAATCTTCCAGCCACTCCTTGGAAACCCTATGGGGCAGTTCTACTCTGTTCTATAGTCCAAATTTTCTCAACGGCAACGGGTTAGGACATCCAAGAGGAGTTATCAAATACAAGTCTGAAACTCAGAGAAGAGGTCTGGGCTAAAGATGAGCAGCCACCATGCTTCTGCTTAATTAAAAGCTGACACTCTTCCTTCTGCAGAGCCTGGCATCTGGCCCCTAATCACAGTCCCATCTCTGTTAATCTGCAGGCTTGAGAATGGGTTCAGCCTACCCCTCTGAGCTGACAGCACCACTAATCTGCAATCAAGCTAAGAGCCAAGGAGAGGATAAATCCAAGCTCAAAGATGAGCATGTGTTTAGAGGAAGAAAGACAGTGAAGAGTTAGAGTGCTTAAAATAGTTTTCCTCCCTGTCCCCACCACATAATTTGGAGAGAAGAGAATTGGGGTCCCGCATTAACCATTCATATAAGCCATGAAGGAGATAATTAATACTGTACAGGCTAATGAACTAATTGGATGTTAGGATTATAGCTTTGAAAGGAAACTTTAAAGTTATCTAGATTAACCTGTGACTTTTATAGTTGAGGAAATTGAGGTCCAGCAAGGATTAGTGACTTATTCAAGGTCAGCTAGCATATTAATGACTGAGCTTGGCTGCCATCTATCCCAGTTTATTTCAAGGTCTTACTTGACTCCATCCCCTCGGATTTTGAATGTGATGGGAGTGACATACAATATTATTTCACTGACTGGCACTTTGAGCATGGATGTTGATCAAATAGCCCTAGGCCCCTTTAGTTAAAGGAGAAAGGGTTTTGTGGCTTTTTGTTAACATACACTTATAAATAATTCTCTGAAATCCAGAATAGCTCAGATAATGATATGAACCTTAACTATGAATTTAGCAGTCCGTTACAGCATCCTGCAGTTTTAGTTTATCACTGTCCCAAGGGGAGGAAGGGGGAAAATAAAACATAGCGCGAGAAACAAGCTAATAAATTTGTTTTTAAAACCCAGCATCTCCTCCCTCCCCCTAGCAAATGTTGTAAATTCTAGCCTTTTATGGTTTGCTTGAGGAAGTAAACTGAATGTCAGAAGTGTTTTAATAGCCTTTGATTTACTTTCTAAGTGCTTATTAGGGTGATTGATGATAGCGTTTTGAAGCCAATCACAGACGGGAGAGAGAGAGACTTCCTTGCTGTCTCCCTGCTGGCTGAATGTGTATGTTGGTTGGTTTAAGGAGGACTTGCAAGGAGAGCAAGGATTCAACCAGCATTTCCTGTCTTTGTGAGCAGCAGGTGGTTTTTCCCCTCTTTTGGCACCTAAAAGAGTGTGGTTCTGACTAAAGGAAACTTCTTAGTCTTCTGTCCTGTAAATTCTCAGTTCTGGCAGCCCCTGCTGAGTGGGAATAGTGCCCTGCTCCGGGGTTTCACCCGGCCTTCAACATTTACAGGAAAAATTATCCTTCTGTGTTAAGTCACGAGCTCAGACAAGAACCAGTACCCCATCTCACATACTTACTGAAAAGCAAACCATGCGCTGAAGCAGTAATTGGCTTGGGTTTGCATTTGTTCAGGCCATAATAGCTGTCTCCCCATGCACGGCACCCAGCGGGTTAGCTGTGAGACCCGTCTCCTTAATCCACAGAATTAAGTTGCGTTTTATCTTGTGCTCATTCTCTGAATCCCCAACCAGCTTGACTGAGAAGGCATGAGAAGTGGGCTTTTGAGATGTAAATACTATCCTCTCTACATGAAAATCCATGAAGTCAGTTCCTGGGTCTTTACTTACAAGACCTTTAGATGAAGAATCGGAGGATTTCATTTCCAGCACCATTTTTCCTCCTTCTAAATCTAGCCACAGCATTCATCAATTTGTGTAACAATGCCTGGGGAGCCCTTGGTTCCTGCACTGAATAATGAACATTCGGAATGCCCACTGCTTTAAATACTGTCTAGATTTGTGTCCCCTTCTGTGCAAAAGGCAAATTGACAGGAAGGAGACTTTCTTTATGTCATTCTAAAGAGAAGCAATGTAAAGAAGTTTGTTTTGATAAGGGCACCTGGCTAAAGACACTAGCAAGATGTTTCTTGCATTTTTTTACCAGCTAGCAAGATAGCTGTTACAGTTGTTGTTGTGTGCCATCCAATCATTTTTGACTCATAGCAACCCTTTATGACAGAGTAGAACCACCCACAGGGTTTCCTAAACAGTAGTCTTTATGGGAAGGAGCCGTGGTAGTGCAATGGTTAAGAGCTAACCAAAAGATCAGTGGTTTCAGCTCACCAGCTGATCCACAAAAGGAAGATGTGGCAGTCAGCTTCTGTAAAGATTACACCCTTGGAAACTCTATGTATGGGGCAGTTCTACCCCATCCTGTAAAGTCTCTGTGAATCGGAATAGACTTAACTGCGGTGGGCTTGGGTTTTTTTTTTTTTTTTTTAATCTTTATGGGAGTAAATCAGAGGGTCTTTTCTCCCACAGAGCTGCTGGTGAGTTTGAACTGCCAGCCTTTAGGTTAGCAGCCGAGCCCTTAACCATTGCACCACCAGGGCCATTATAGTAGAGATCACACAATCTGACTGTCTTTCAGAATCATATGTGAAGCTTTAGAAACACTCAGCAATGCAGGCGCCACACCTAGAGGCTAGAGATGGCATTTTAAAGCTGGAAGAATTCAGGTGTTCTTGTGCAACCAGGGTTGAAAACTCCAAAAGGCTCATACTGCCAAACAAAGAAGAGAGATTGCATAGGTCTCTAATTAATGTAATCACGTGGAGAGCAGAGGCGCTATGGGGAGCCTGTAAAAATGAGAATTCTCTGGTCCCCAGACATCCTGAAATTTGGAGGTTGGATGTGAGGACTAGAAATCTACCTTTTACCAGTCTTCCTGTGCAACAAAGGAAAAGATCACCTTGAGAGAAAAAGTGGTGCAGGCAGACTGTTGGGGTTGTTGCTTTTGTGTATTGCTTGTTTGGTTATTGTGACTTACAGGAATTGGCCACATTAAACACAGTATTTGGATTTTGTTTCTACTTCTCCCCATGCTAAGTAGGTGCAGCCTTACAATGTGGCCACTGTTAACCTGAAGCAGTGATTCCCAGACAAGGCTTTACATTGGCGGAACTTTTAATATAAACTGTTGCCCGAGCCCCCACCTCCAACAAGAGATCCGCATTCAGCTGGCATGAAATGGGGCACAGACATTGGTATTAAAAAAAAAATGTCCCCGTGTGAATCTGGTGTGCAACCAAAATTGATAGACAGTGGAGCCCCTGCTGGCGCCATGGTTAAGAGCTCGACTGCTAACCAAAATGTTGGCAGCTCAAGTGCACCAGCCATTCCTTGGAAACCCTATCGGGCAGTTCTTCTCTGTCCTGTAGGGTTGATATGAGTCAGAATTGACTTAAAGGAAACACTTTTTGGCCTAAAGATGCTCAAAGGTACGGGAGTCCTCAGGGTGACAGAGAAGTAGCAAGTGTTGGGCACTGAGTGAGGTCAGGCCTTCTGTCTGTGGGGACCACGCTGCCCAACACGGGCTTCCTATCCTGGTCCCCGGTAATGATGGTATGAAGTTAATCCGAGAGTATAGGGCTGAGGGAAAGAGGGGTTTGTGTGACTGAAAAAAAGTCAAGAAAAAGACATTGGAGGTTTTGTTTTCATCTTTGGACTCTGAGGGTAATGTAATTATCAGTACAATCAGTGATCCTGTAGCAGTTGTCAGTGTGCCACTGGCTAGTGGCATATCCCATTGTGGTATGCTAGGTGACACTTCAACCAGGGAGTTCTGAGTGAGGGAAACCAACTTCTCTGTAGAAAGCTAGTTTCTCATTCACGGAAGCTAATCTGCAGACAGCAGCAGCAGCAATAAATAGCTTTTGGACATCTACTGAAAATGAACGCCTCCCACCTGAACAGGGCTTTACAGTTTATAAGACACTTTACTGCACATTTTTCCCCTTGAGTCTTACAAGAGATCTGCAAGCTGGACCAATTGAGGCAAGTTGGGCTTAGAGAATTTAAGTAACTTATCCAGGGGCCCATAACCACCCATTGCTGTCAAGTCGACTCTGACTCATAGCAACCCTATAGGACAGTAGAACTGCCCCTAAGGTTTCCAAGGCTGTAATCTTTAGGGAAGTAGACTGCCACTTCCTTTTTTTGTGGAGTAGCTGGTGGGTTCAAACCTTTGATACATCAGCCCTGGACAATAATTCAAGTCTTATGATTCCACTTAGAATACTGTTTTCTCCAGGTAATTTATATAGTTGGAACATGGATGGGTATACTTAGAATGGTCATTATTACAACTCATTTTGTACACATTTAAGCATTTTATGTGCATTTAACAGCAATATCAGATTTATGATGGCATGGCTGTGGTTACTTGGGACAGAACTAAGAAAAATAGTGAGTTGACTTAAAAAAAATCATGTGAAGTGAATAATAACACGTCATTGCTGTAGATGTGATAGAATGTTGGCAGTGGCACACACATGACCAGCTTTGGGGAAATATGGGTCCGGTTCATGCCATCACTGTTTGTGTATATATGTTCAATTTACAATAGTTATTTGATATGTTAAGTGGAGAAAAATTGTGCTGTTTAAAAACAACTTTCTAGAGCTGCTTTTGCCTTCCTCAGATGGTTATATTAATTGATATCATTGGGAATTTTATATAGAGGTATAGGTATATTGCACACTCTTACAGAGAGTATTGGGAGAGGGAAATGAGATGAGACTTCATGTGTGACCCTCTGTCTAGAGAAGAACGTAATAGTGAATAGTTAAGAGGGTTTAATCTGTGCCAGGCATACAATGACTACCTTTCCTGTGTCGTCTCGTTTAAACCACATGCAATCCCATGATTCATGACTGTCTTCAGTCCCGTTTTATATGAGGAGGTTGAGGCACACAGATGTTAAGTAGCTTACCCAAAATTTCACACTAGCGAGTAGTGGAATAGAGGTGAAATTAGGCTCCTTGAATCCAGAGTAGATTCTCGACTACTTTCTTCTGCCTCAGTGGCATTTAAGGATTCTTTGCATATATAAATAGGAGCAGAATCAGACCTGAGTTTGGAGGTAGGGACTACAGAGAACGGAAGTGTTCTCCAGAATGTATTTGGAGAAGGTGTTTTGTTGGCTAGAGCAGAAATGTGTGGAGGGGGGAACAAAAGACACAAGTAGGTAGGAGTGAGTTAAAATTGCCTGAGAACTATTACAGCCATTTTCCCTTCCGTGATATACAACATGTGTTACTCCCCACTGCTCCACACTCTGGAGACTCAACCCTCCCCACAAATCCACAAGCACAGCAATACCTGTAAATATCTTTTGTGAATAGGTATTACTTGGTTTGTGTATAGATAATGTGTGTGTTGTTGTGTGTGTGTGGTGTGTATGTAGAGATATCAAGGAAAGGGGGCAGAATTTCATGGACCAGAGCAAAGGGAACAGCCACTGGACGTGATATGAAGGACAGGTAGAGAAACTAGCTTGGAGCTAGAAGTAATATAGAAAATTAAATGTTCTGGGAAATGGGAAAAATCTTGGAAGGATCTGGAATAAAGGAATTGAGCTGTTAATTGGGATAGATAAGCACACCACACCGTATCCCCACCCCACCCCACCTTTATACAGTGATGAGTAGTAGCTAGAAGAGGCTACCATGTGTTGTTTGGCAGAGGTAAAGTAGGGAGACGAGTACGTGGCTTTCAGGGCTGATCTGATACCCTGCTCTGGGGCTGAAGAATTTCTTTCTCTCCACCTGTATGAATGTGGGTGAGTCTGCATTTCTCTCTTTCAATTTCTATTTCTGACTTTCTTGTCTCTCTCCCTCTCTTGCTGACATTTTGTATTCACCTTCTACTCTATACCAGCCTTTTTGCAAGGAAAAGATGGTGACTTCTGACAAAAGAAATTGTATTATTTTCACCCCAGTGAAATCAGCAAGGTCCTCAGTGTGAGAACATTGGATTGAGGGCAAGCAAGGTAGCCAGGCAGCCAGCATAAAATTGAATGCTGTCTTCAAAGACCATGTTCTGTAAATTTTCAAAAGGCAGTGTCAGAGTCTCCCTTCCAAACCCCAAGGGGGCTATGATACTACATCCAGGAATGGAGTGGGGAGGCAAGGCACCACTTGCCAGTGATGCTGTTTATGTATAGCTGAGATGTACATTTCAGGATAAAGTTGACTCAAAGCTGGGGCATACGTTTCTTCCAAAGCACCCAATGGAGCAAGAAAGACAGGGAGGATATAAGTACCACTAAGACAAAAACTGGAGTAAATTGAATGTTTAAAGATGGTTGGAAGGACAGGAGTTGAGTGTTGGAGCACAAGAGTTAGATGGCAGAGCCTGAAGTTTCCTAGAGCAGAGTTTAATGGTTTCCACAGATGCAGGTTGGGATGTTTCTTGAAGTCATAAAGGAACTGTCTAGAAGCTGACTGAGAAAAGGAGCCTGCTCACCTAGAATGGTTTCCATTTCCTCAAAGAGAACAATTCTATTTCGGGGTTTCTCCAGTTTTCAGGGTATGCTGTGTGTAAGGGCTAGTGGGCCCTTGGAAAAGAGTGGGGTGTGTGTCCCACTGAAGATGCATCCAGTTTGGACTTCGGAGAGAACAAATTCACTCAAGCAGTGAAATTCCGGACCACTGGGAGGCTCTGCAGCTGAAGCACTCCCCAGGCCATCCGTACCAGTCCAGGGAAAGGACATAACGTGGCTGTTGGAATAAAAGATCCTCAGTGACTCCTGGGAGCCCTCTGTGTTGATAAGCCGCATTAGCTTCTGGTTTGAAATTTATATTTTAAATACTTGTGTGTTCATGAAACTTCTTAGTACAATTCAGTGGTAAAAACACTTGCGCCATACTTTAGACATTTCCAAGACTGTTGGGGTTTAGGACATAGGTGCTGGAGATGGGGTAGGGGCAAGGATACGGAACAGATAAATCATGATTCTTGATTTCTACAGAAGACAGTACCCACAGTAAAAGGTTTAACGAGAACCCAAGCAGCATATACTAAGAGGCTAATGATGAACAGAGGCAAGACTTCAAAGAAAGGACAGTGGACTGTGGCCGATGATTAAAATTTCTTAGGAAATTTGGGATCAGGGCTGTGCTTCCAGGATCAGTAGATTTTCTCTGTATGCATATCATTGTCTTCTTTAACTTCCTTTTTGGATACTCATGAAACTTGTTCACAGATCAAGATGGAAGTATCTTTATTACTTGACTGATTAGAAGAGTTTTTAAATCTTAGAAAAATTAATGTGTATAAAATCAACTCTTATCCTAGTACCCTAAGGTAATAACTGTTGACATTAGAGTATATATACTTCTTTTTTTTCTGTATGTGTAGACACATATAGATAGCTGGTTTCATCATGAGTTATTTTTTATCTGTATTCTTTATTTTTCTCATACCAGTATGTACTAACCAGAATTCCATGTCAACCAACATCAATCTGTATTATTATCTTAGTATGTGACAATATTCACTTAATGAGTATGTCATAAAATATTTACCAATTCCCACATTTTTGGGCATTGTTGTTATTATTGTTGTTAGTTGCTGTTCAGTGATTCCAATTCATGGTGACCGCATGTATATCTTCTATTATATGTAATGTTTATTATTACATGTAATGCTGAGATAAAACACTTTGACCTAGCAATTCCATTGCTAGGAAATAATGAGGAAATCTTGCAAAGATACATGTAAAGTGGTGTTACAGTTGCTCTTCCAAAGAGTTGTCGTAAATATACACTCACTAGCAAGGTATTTGAGTGCCTGTTTCCTCACACACTTGGTAGAGTGTGAAAAAACACACTTGGTAGCAATGGATATTTTCATTGTTTCTCAATCTTTGTAAATCTGTTAGCTTGGAAGAGAGGGATGAGGAGATAGCATTTGTCATTGTCCTATATGACCTTTACAGTGCCTGGAGGCTGATTCTTTTATATTATAACAGGTTAGTCACTTGGCCTATCCCTCCATGGAGGACCCCCCACCCCCACCCCACTAGTGTTGTCGCTTAGCATTTCACGCTCTATTGATTAGCAATGCCTTGGAATCCAAGCAGAACATTGAATTTTCTAGCTCTGGACTCTCAGGTTTGTTTTTAAACCAGACTCACCTGTCACTATGACTCATTGTTGTGGAGCCTAAATGTTTCTGCTAAGGAGAGAAAGGTGTTGTATGAGGTAGAGGAGACTGAGGTTATAAGACGACAGAAACTGAGTTAGCAAAACCTTGGAGATACTACAAATCAGAGTTTGCAATAGATTGTAAGGGAAGCTCATAATAAATTGTGGGATTATTTTAAAACGTTTCAGATCTTCTTAGCTCTAATATTCAGTGTTTCAATGGTTAATAGAGAGTTGGCAGACATTGGATAGAATATAATCCACTATCTCTTTCCCTCATTTGCTCTCTCTCTCTCTCTCTCTCTCGCGCACACACACACATATTTATGCACATATGCACCCAATCATTATATTACAGGGGAAGAAGGGGAGATTCAGAGAAGTGGAATAATTTGTCTGAAGTCATATGATGAGTTATTGAAAAAAACAAAACAAAAAAACCCTAACCTCCTTGCCCATTAGCATGTATGCTCCTTTCCATGAAAACCGACCATTTTAATTGTAAAATTACTTAAATAAAAGTAATATTTTCCTTTTTTTTAGATCACTACTAAAATATCTAAGGAACCCTGGTGGTGCAGTGGTTAAGCACTCAGCTGCTAACCAAAAGGTGTGCAGTTAGAGCCCACCACTCCCTCCACAGGAGAAAGATGTGGTAGCCTGCTTCCATAAAGATTTACAGCCTTGGAAACTCTGTGGGGCAGTTCCACCCTGTCCTATAGGGTTGCTATGAGTCAAAATCGACTCAACAGCAGTAGGTAGTAGCAGTAGTGAAATATTTCACACTTTAGATCTTTTTAAAAAAAGGGAGAGAGGAAGGGAGCATGATCGTTTGTTAACTTTTAATGATGTTAACATAGAATTCTCTTAAGGTTTTCAGAGTTTTCTTTATTACCTTTTGATTCTATGTATATGTATGCATATATATACACATGTATTTTTTAGAATTGTATTTCATCTAGATTTTCAAATATGTCAATATCAAATTGAATAGAGGGATTTATATATTGTTTTAACTTTCTGCACTTATCTCTTCCTCTACTGGTTTTCTTCTTTTAACATTTTTATCTTTTTCTATTAATAAATTTAACATATTCCTATATTAATGTTTAAAATTAATATACTAATTATTTTCCCAGAGTAACAACTCCTGGATTTATTAAGAAATTTAATTTTTTTCCCTTCTTTTCTGCCTTTGTTTCTTCCCTCCTGCTTTTATTAGGATTGTGGTCATTTTTCTACTTTTTAAATTTAATAATATACTTTGTTTACTTTCATTTTTCCTATCTAATTATGAAAATATTTAAATTTAAACATGTATTTTTATCTGCACAGTAGAGTTCTGGTGTATATCTGTTTTAATAGTTATATTTGCATTTTCATTATTTTGTAATTAGTCCGTAATTATAATTTTGATTTCCACTTTGACTCAATATTTTTTTAGTACAGTGTTTTTGATTTCTTAATGAAATCTTTGTTTTTACTTAAAATTTTAATTTTCTAACTTTATTTCTTAAGACTAGCTAATAATGTGCTTTAGTACAGAAGTCATGAGTCCCAAAATTTCTTCTTACTCCAGACCAGGTAACTAAACACAAGTTGGCCAATAGTGGCCTGTCAGTTGTATCTATTGGTGAGTTAATTGGGTAAGATTTTTCTAAACGTGGCACAGTTTAGTTGTAATCATACTGTCCTGTTTCTCATGGCTGTGTATCTCTCTGCGATTTTATGGTGTGGAGGGAATCTGCGAATAAGGAAGTGGAGGTAGATCTGGTGCCATTAAAACCCCAAAGTTTTGTTGGAAGCAGTTCATGATCTAGTTCAAGTTACTATTTAATCCTCAAATTACCACCTCTTCATAGTCCCTCACTCCCCACAAGCATAGGGATGTGATTCATTTCTCTACAACACTCCTGTTGTACTTAGATGCGTTCTTTTCCATTTCCTGGGGTAGAACCATAGATGTGTGTGTCTCATCTTCTCCATTAGAAAATGAGCTCCTAGAAGGCCATCCTGGGTTCTTATATGTCTCACTATAGAGTTGAGCATATACCATGTGCATAATATTGTTGTTGGTTGCTGTGAAGTTGGGTCCAACTTTTGGTGACCCCATACATGACAGAGCGAAACATTGCCAGGTCCTGCGCCATCTTCACAATCATTGGTATACTGGAGTCCATTGTTGTGGCCACTCTGTATTTTGAGTGCCTTCCAACCTCGGTAGCTCATCTTCTGGCACCATACTGAGCAATCTTCTGTTGTGAACTATAGGATTTCCATTGGCTAATTTTTGGAAGTAGGTCACCAGTCTTTTCCTCCCAGTGTAGTTAGTCTGGAAACTCTGCCGAAACCTGTCTACCTGCTGGTATTTAAAATAACAGGGGCATAGCTTCAAGTATCATAGCAACGTTCAAGCCACCACAGTATGACAAACTGACAGTGGTGGATAAATGTTTGTTGACTAAATGTGGTAGGCCAAGTTTAAATTTTAAATGTAGCTTGATGTACATTTGCTTGGCTTGGGGAGTTCCATGGCGACCTATAAGACTGGTGGTGATATACAGAGCCATGTTTTTACTGGATGGAGGGTTTCTCTGGTATTGACTATTGAAAATAATCTGGAAAGAAATTTAAAGAGGCTGGGTTATAGCCATGATTCCAATAGCAACTATGTGAATTTAAGTAAAGTCAGTTACCTTTTTTTCTGTTTCATGTAGAAGCAAAAAGAAGCTGTGTTTCTCTAGACACAAGAGTTCTGATTTCTGGACTCTGAGTCAGTGCTGGGAGAAGAGGGGTGATTTTTCTGAATCATTACAAGGCAAACAGTGGTAATGATGCAACCCATCGCTTGTCTCAGAGCAACCACAGTAAAGAGGCAAATAAAACTATCTAGTCCTACGTGTAGAACCATGTACATAAATTTTGAGATTTGCAAATATCCACAGTCGGCTACCTCAAACAAATCCAACAAAAAAAAGATAGGAAACCTTTTCCCATGCTAATGAGAAATCTCATATTTAGAAGGAATTGATCCCTTTGTCCCACTGAGAATGTTTTTATTAATGTAACTTAAAGGTAATTAAAAATACATTTGGTTGGGTTGTTGCTTTCCCTTCAAAATATCCTCTACTTCTTTCTGAGTAAGTCCTGCTGAGTCAGTTTGATCTTTCAAAACAAACAATGCTCATTGATTTACAGAAGTTTGGACAAAATTGCTAAGAGGTGATGGTGTGGGAAGGCAGCACAGAGCCAAGTTACATCAGGATTGTCTTGGGCTGTGTTTTTATATTTTATAACTTTTTTCTTTTTTTTCTGTTGCAACTCTTAGAGGAGACAGGAAGCAACTGACACTCACAATGAACCTCATTTTTTTCATTTCAGGAAAGGAATTCATTACCAGATGTATGGCCTTGACTTTGCTGCTTTTTAACCTTGTCAATTGCCACCCTAAAATTTAAGCTGCAAAAACAAATGTCTACGTAAGAGTCCATGAGCCCTTAAAATTAGCACATGCCCATCAACCACACAAAATTTTTTTTTTTTTTTTTATCAACCACTGGACTTCTCCAGTGCAAGTGGAAGTTGTGGTTGAAAGTATCAAAGTAGAAGGAGAAGGGAGGAAGGGACCACCTAGATTTGGATGATGAGTTAGGCAGAGGGAGCGCTACATAAATAATTTTGTTAATTTCATTTCCTTTTTATTCTTGACTCAATATCATGTTCTTCTCAGTTATAGCCAATCATATTTTAAAATAATTTCACATAAATATAAAAAAATACATCTAATATAGAACATTTGGAAATTTCCTAAATATAAATAAAAAATAAGTCCCATGTAATTCAACCACCAGTTATTATCATTATTAATCACTTGATATGTTTTTCTTCCTGTCTTTTTTTGAGATTTAACATAAAAAATTAAGTTCACACAAAATATACAGTTTTAAGCCCTACATCTTTTTAAGCTATTTTGTAGCTTTTCAAAATCTGTTTATTTTAAGTATTCTAACATATGGTTGAATAGTAGTTTATTTTTCTTCTTGTGGTAATAGGTGACACTTTTTAATTGGCTGTTATAAATAATACTGTGATAGTTTTTAGGACACGTGTTTGCATGTATTTATGTGTGGGTGTGAATTATATTCTTAACTCCATGGGGGAAAAATATTGGATCAAAGTTGTTGTTGTTAAGGGCTGTCAAGCCGATTCTGACTCATAGCGACCCTATAGGACAGTGTAGAACCGCCCCATAGGGTTTCCAAGGAACGCCTGGTGGATTTGAACTGCCAGCCTTTTGGTTAGTAGCCGAGCTCCTAACCAATATACCACCAGGGCTCCTCTGTTTTAAAAATAACTGGGTCAAATTTAGGAACTGTTTTAAGACTTCTATTATAAAATGCCAAACAGGATTTACCAGTGTATTCTCCCATTAATTATACCAGAGTGCCTATTTTACTAGAATTGTACAATCCTTGTCCATTACCGTATTTTAATTTTTGATGATTTTGTGATAGAACAGTAGAATGTCATTTTGAAAGCTTTGTATATCTTGATTGCTTGTGACATTGAGCACTTTAATATGTTCTGTCCGCCTTTCAAGTTGTAGATAAATTTCTGTCTCTTATATGTATTCCTATCCTTTCTGTCTTTCATGAAAAATATCTACAGAATGTATTTTGCTTTGTCTTATTTATCTGTGCTGTTATGTAATGATGGTGAATGAATCTCTCATATCCTGAGTGGTCCGCATCATTGCAGTACTGTTCCTGAGACTCTCTTGAGTGATCTCTGTTAGGGCCTTGGGTTCTCTTGTAGAGAGAGTTCAGCTTGCAACTTTACTGGGTTGCCAGATCAACTATTTTAGGTGCTAGGTTATAAACTTTCTCCAGAGGGCTGCCGTTTGAATCAAGGGCACCACCAGCAATTGATATGTTTTTCTATTAAGAATGCAAAAAAAATTCAGTGGGAGAACTAAGCTGATGGGGATGAGGGATGGGGAGTGGGGAGAACTCATGCAGTCTTATTTATGGTGTTTTTTCCCTTCAGTGTAATCACTAAACTTACAGAAGTTCAGCTTTCCTGTGCCTCAGTTTCCTCATGGGTATAGTAAGAACAAAAAAGTTCCTACTTCATAGAGTTATGTAGCTAATTTTTAAGTTTAAAAAATAGTGTTGGGTAACATCTTAGTTGAGCTCTCGCAGAAACAGATTGAGAGTAGAATTCTAATGCAAGCTATTTAATTCCGAAATGATCCTCAGAAACAAGGTTTGGAGAGCAGATAGGAAGTCAGCAATAAAAGGGGAGTTATCAAGCCACTTACGCTGTGGGTGAGTAGAGCTCTAATCTCACTGGAGGGAACCGTGAGAGCCACTGTAGAACACAACATCTCTGCATTATTCTGTACAGGAGGTGAGGGAATTGGAATATTTATATACCAACTCTTGTCTGTCATTGATTGAGGGCTGTGTGGGTGGGTGTTAGTTCTCTGCAAGTGCTGTCTGTCGCTGCACTCATGGGGGAGGGGAGGTCCTACAGCCAAAGAAAGGACTCAGACAGTTGGAAGTTGGAAGTAGGGCTATTAATTCATTATAGTGGTGAGGCCAAGGAGATCTGGACCGTGCACCGACAGCTTTGCTACTGATGCAATACCAGAGAGACTAAAAAGACATGGACAGCCTAAACCTGAGCATCACTATGTTCGTCCTGCTCTGTCTCAAAAACAAGCAGCATAACTTCAGTTCTGTTCAATATACATTGTTGACACACGCTGTGAAAGACACTAATAGGGATGGCCTCTGAACTCAGGCAGCTCACAATCTAGACATTACGGACCAGTAAGCCAACAAACAGTGTGATAAGTACTATCAAAATCCAAAAGGAGGGTGTAATCAAAATTCATAGGAGGAGCAGCCATGAGAATTCCTAAGAGGAGAAGCCATGTCTGTGTAGTGTATGTTTTGGGCAGTGGTCCCAGAGGAAGCATCCCTTGAGCTGCGTTTTGACTTATGAGCCTTGCAAAGAAAGAAGAGAGAGAAATCTCAGAGAGAAAATGTATGATGACCAAAAGTATGGCATAGTGAAAAAAGATGTCTTATTCTGGGATTTACAAGTACTTCTATATACCTGGAAAAAAAAAAAAGAAGGAAGAGTTAATTTGGTCAAATTGAGATTGTTGAGCCATGAGACCCAAGCTTGTGCCAGGTCATAGAAGATCTTTTAAAGGAAGTTAAGGGTTTGGGCCCTCTCTTGAAAGCCTTGAGGAGCTACTGAAAGACTTTACACAGAGAGCTCTCTGAGTGCTGTTTGGAAAACACTTCTGTAGACATGTGAAACTGGAAGTAGCAAGACCAGTTCAGAGGCTACTGTAGAAATATTGGCAAAAAGTGGTAAGCCCTGGTGGCAGAATGGATTTAAGTTACAGGAAATGGGTGGAATAAAGGGGATGTTTTGTGAGCTCTGAGGGTTGGGAAATAAGATGAGTGAGTTGGAGCAGTCCTGAATGCTTCTAGGATTTCAGACAAGGTAACTGTCTGGATGGCTATGCCACTTATCAGTATGAATGCTAGAGAGAGAGAGAAACACCTTAGGGGAGATGGGACTGTGAAATATAATAGGGCAGCATGTTACTTACACGTATTTCTTTGGTATCCACCATTCCTTTCCCTCCCCTCTTAGTGCCTAGTGGGGTCTTCAGTCTAAATAGAGCATATTTTGCTTTTCTTGCCATCCTCATATTGTGAAATCTGCAGAGTCCAGTGGGGGAATCTAGAGGGAACTTCCTGACTGCTCTATGGGCTCATGTGTAGATAGGAAAGAAAGCCAAAGGGTTAAGATAAGTTTGGTTCATAGCTGTTACCAGAAAAGCATGAGTTGGTCTTATGTTCTAGATGCATCAGCAGTATTTCCCAGCAATAGGGCCTTGGAGTGAACCCTTCACCACTTTGAAGGATTGTTATGAGAAATGAATGATATGATCAGTAAGAATATCCCTGGTGAACATTTAAGGACCATGCAAATGTAAGAGCGATGACCTAAAACTAAAGGAAAGAGATTAGGTCACAGACCAGGCCAACTCTGACAAGAGACATCAAAGCCAAGCAGTACTTATGAACAGGGGACAGAGTATAAATAATTGGACTTTCTGAGTTTTGTGGAAAAAATGATAATAAAGATGAAAACAGAAGTGGATGGTTTAGAGCCGAGAAAGGAACCGTCAGAATTGATAAAATCGGGAGCTAGTTCTTTGGAAATAATATGAAAGAAAAAATAAAGAGCTAATAAGAAGAATGATGTAATCAGGCTAGCAGCCCCCATGTGTCTTCCACTCCCCCACAAGTCTGGCTTCAGCTCCTGTCAGCCACACCACCTACATCTTCTCAGCAGTTAACCTAGATCTGCACCCTGGCAGCCACCCCCTGCTCTTTCATGCAAAACTTCATCTTCTGAGCAGTGGCAGTGGCCATTTCTTTGACAGTGGGAGGGTGGCTTCCTGGGCCATGCTCATTTTGGAGTGGTTGCCCTTTCAGGGATAAATAGAGGAAGAAGATTATGGATGTGGGTGGCTAACTAGTTCCAAATCTACCTGTAATACTCTTGCATGGAAAGGCCAACAGAAGGACAGAAACCCTGCTGAAGAACCTGGCTGTCAGACATCTAATTAGGTGGGAGGATGATTAGCAGACTCAGTGCTGTAGGTGGGTTTATTTTAATAGTGTTTGGGACATCGCTGGGCAGAACAGCAGCCAATCAGCATGGATTTAAAGAAATATGAACAACAAAATGACAAGACTGGAAGTAGGAGAACGGAGACATTTTCAAAACCTTTTCATGAAGAACCAAGGATGTGAGAGGCTCTTACATTGTTCTCAGAGCTTGTTGAGTTGGGGGCCGCAGCATTGTTCTTTCAAGGAATGGTGCAAATAGACATCATCAGGTGATGCTTTCTGATTGCAAGGAACCGGAACCAACTTTGGCTAATTTCGTTGAAAGCAAATGTATTTCCAGGATAACTAATACTCACAGAATTGGCAGGAGTAAAGTACCAGCTTAGAAATGACCAGTGGCCAAGGCTGCACAAGACAACTAGAAATCAGGGACCTCAATAACCATGAGGCCAGGATTCTGCTTGCAAATGTCCAAACTCCACTGTTTATTTCATTCTTACATTTCTCACTTTAAGTCCAAACTCCTGGGCTACTGTGTCCCATTGGCTAAGCCTTGGTTCTAGGCTCACCCTGTAGTGCTACAGAATGGAGGGAAAGGAATTCTGACCAATTTGAATTCCACAGAGAGAAACAGACACCTCATTTTACCTTACCAATGCACAGCCCTTCTCAGTGGTAGAAAGGTTTTCCCTAAGAGGAAATTTGGATAGATATGGGGACACACACATACACACATACTTTCACAAGAAGACAAATTTCCAGCACTATAACCAAATGGTGGAAAAGCCCAGAGATGAAAGCTGACTTTTTACAATGGAGTTGTGAAATATTAATATTCCAGGCCAATAGGAAGTGGATAGGAAGAGTGATTTCTTTGTTCTGTAGGACACAAGTTAAGGGTAAACCAAGGATAGAAAGAAGATCATGAAAGGCAACAAAGGATCGACCATAGGCAACCACAATCCTCAAAATCTTTTGTCATTTCTAGGCTCAGGCATACAAATGAACACTTTTTGGAGCCTGAAGCATGAAAATAAAGGGGGTAGGGTATCAGAACAGCTGCTCCTGTGATCTTGAGTCCTTTCACCTTACTCCATTAAGTACAAGAACACTGAAGTCCCGCTCTCATATTTAAAATACTTGAATCTGCTATGGGTGGCTTAGTTGGGAAAGCCTTTCTGGAGGAGGTGAATCTGGTATGTCTGCAAACCTTATTTTTCATCTTTAAAAATAATACACTACCTAAAAAGCAGAGACCATGTGCAGAGGAATTAGTGGATATTTGGGGGTAGGTAGGAACCCCTAAAACAGAGATTTCACATTATGTCCTGAGAGATTGAGAGGTTTCAAAACCCCTGCTGCAAAGAAAGGGATCAGAGAAAGTACAAGGGGGACTTGAGGAAGGTGAGCGGGAAAACATCTAATTTTGGGTCCTTAACATTGCACTAGAAACCCTGGTGGCACAGTGGTTAAGTGCTATGGCTATTAACCAAAGTGTTGCCAGTTTGAATCCACTAGGACACAGTTCTACTCTGTCCTAGTCAGAATCGACTTGACCTTGACAGCAATGAGTGTTTTTTTTTTTTTTTTTGGTAACATTGAAGTGATAAATGAAATAATGTTGAGTACAGTTGAAAAGCTTGACTAGGCCAAGGTTACCTGGGTGTCCCCATCGAGAATGCCCCCAGCAAGCATCTGGATTACGTCTATTATTAGAAAAGGTAGTAAGTTGGAATTCTTATAGAAAAGACTATTGTAACCTTCCCACATCCATATGAAGCACATATTCCAATTACCCTCCTTCCATGAGTTGAGGAGGAGTTACTGGGTGGTGTAAACGATTAACACACTGAACTGCTAACCAAAGGGTTGGAGGTTCAAGTCCACTCAGAGGCACCTTGGGAGAAAGATCTGGCAGTCTATTTCTAAAAATATCAGCCATTGAAAACCCTACGCACCACAGTTCTACTCTGACACATGCGGAGTCGCCATGAGTTGAGGTAAATTGAAGAACATTTTTATTTTTTAATCAATTGAGGAAGCTGAGGCTTATGAGGGAAAATTTGCCCAAGATTACACAAAGAGAGTTTCTGAATCCAGCTAGAGCTCCCAGCTCTTCTTCCAGAATCTGGGATCCTGGATAATGTCCGTAATTTCACGAAACAACAAGGTCCTTTTTTATTTTACCTATTTAGAAAGTTTTGGTTTGCTCATATTTATCTGAAACTAGATGTAATTTTGAAACTCTTCAGCAACTAATTTTCTTGGTGGAAACCATCGGATCGACAGCTCCCTCATTTCCTGTCCTTCCTTCTGAGGCTGCATGGGTTTACAGCCTTTTTAATCCCACCTTGGAGGGCTCCAGCCTTGCTGCTGTCACTCTTGGACTTTATTTTTGTAAGTCCACTTCTTTAAGGATCTGGCTTGCGATCACCACATCTCATTTAATAAAGATGGTCTCCCCAGCTCTTACAATTGCTTGAGACTGCTGTCAACATGGATTGGAACTAGTGCCTTGAACGAAAATGTATTCTGCACAGTACACATACCAGCAACTTTCCTCTTCGTTCATCTCCACCACTAAAGCCTTCCTCTTCTCCCTACACACAAGTGCGCACACACGCATACACGTGCACACACGCACACCCCACTAACTCCCCACCTGCTGACACATTATCCCAATTTGCTGTTCATTAAGTTACACCAACTGTGGAAATAAAAATACGTCACGTGATCAAATGTTATTAGATAAAAATGAATTGGCCACCTGTTGCTTCCCCCACCCTCTGGAAGATAAAAGCAATTAAATTTGCTGAAAATCACCCCGATTTGTATTCTTCTTTTTTTTTAATGCAAGAAACTCCACATGTAGAGAGAGAGCCACAGCTGTAATAAGTAGCTGCAAGGCCATTTCTGTTATTAATGAAGAACTTCCTATGCAAATAGAGAGCTCCATTTTATGAGATAAACTTCCTGTTTACTTGCAAACTCATGTTTTATATCAGAGCTGATGATGTATTCAACCTCACACTGCTGGTCTGAAGAGCTGGAGAGATAATGACTCATTTTGGAAGGCTATAAAGTATTGAACCAGTGTTTAGTTTGTCATTTGGATGAACTTTTCCTTCACTTTTTCATCTCCTGTTCTTTTCCTCTCATCCCTTTTTTTTTTCTGTGAATTTTCCAGAAGGAAAAAAAAAAACAATTACATTCCCTGTCCCTCTGCAATTATCTGCAGTAATCTTCTACTTCTTTTTCACTAGATTGGATGCAGCATGTGACAACAGGATCTTTCAATTTGAAGGCTGCTTAGGGATGTCCATCACTTTGGGCATGTAAAATTATATTACATTAGTGCATTGCATTAATTTCATGCATTTAATGAATACTGAGTGCAGTATATGACATACATTGTGCTATTTGCAGATAATAGCTTAGTGGTCAGAAGTAGCAGAATCTCTGCCCTCATGGAGCATTTAGCCTAATAGGGAAAAAAAAGAAAACTTAGATAAATAGCATTAAATGACTACATCATTACACAGTCTGTAGAAAACTAAATATTTTAGATCAAAGGAAGTGCTTCTCATTCATTTTGTGATGTCATCCATTTTAATTTTGTTTTGTTTTTTATTTAATCCAGACCATTGAGGAATTGTATATCATTTTACTCCTCCTTTGTTTCCAACTTTCACATTCCAATCACCAATAATTATCAATGCATCTTGATTGCATGTTTGATCAATCTTGGACTTCAATTTCTTCAACTTTGGCCTTAGTGGTTTGTGCGTAAATTTGAATAATAGTCATATTAACTGGTCTTCCATGTAGGCATGTGGATATTATCCTATCACTGACAGCATTGTACTTCAGGATAGATCTGGAAATGTTCTTTTTGATGATGAATGTGACACCATTCCTCTTCAATTTGTCATTCCCAGCATAGTAGATCATATGATTATCCAATTCAAAATGGCCAATACCAGATCATTTCAGCTCACTTATGTCTAGGATATCGATCTTTATGCGTTCCATTTCATTTTCAACAACTTCTAATTTTCCTAGATTCATACTTAGTACATTTTACATTCCAATCATTAATGGATGTTTACAGCTGTCACTTCTCATTTTGAGTCATGCCACATCAGCAAATGAAGGTCCTGAAAGCTTTACTCCATCCATGTCATTAAGGTCGACTCTACTTTGAGGAGGCAGCTTGTATTTTGAGTGACTTCCAGCCTGAAGGGCTCATCTTCTGCCACTATATCAGACAATGCTCTGCTGCTATGGTTTCCACTGGCCCAATTTTTTTTTTTTTTTCCAGAAGTAGACTCCAGGTTCTTCTTTCTAGTCTATCTTAGTCTGGAAGCTCCACTAAAACCTGTCTACTATGGGTAACTCTGCTGGTATTTGAAATACTGGTGGCATAGCTTCCATCATCACAACAACATGCAAACCACCACAGTACAACAAACTAACAGCCCCTGACTTGACCGAATTTGGTATCTGATTACAAATTCTTGGGCAAGAGTAGGGGAGTGGCAGCTGATAAAGTTTTGAATTGCGTCTTTTTTCTGTGATTTTATTGGAGTTTTAGAAACTATAAAAAAGACAGTGAATTTTTTTTTTTCAATTGGAACGTGGATTTGCACAGATAATCCATGTTGTCCAATGGAGTTTAATTCATCTAGAGCCCTTTTGAATGTTGATATGACACACTATGAACTCTGGATGAGCAAGGGCTATCCTTATTTGATTACCTACTGAACCTGTCTTGCCTAAAGGGGAGACTCCATGTTAGATTGTGGGAGAGTTTCAGTGAATGAGTAAATGAATGGCCGACTCTTGGGCCTTGATAACATAAATACCTACAGCCATTTTTACTCAGGATTAAAGGCTTTTACATTTTGAAATCACCTTGGTAAGCACTTGCACAGAGTAGCAAAATGTCCTAGGTGTTCTGTAGAGCATAGGGATGACACAGTATCTGAACTTTGATAGTTACTAGTGTTCTGTGATAGAGGGCATAGTCCAGGAGCTCTTGGCTGTGGATAGACATAGCCATATTCTGTGTAAGTCAAACTCTTAAGTCCGAATAAAACGGTTTTTCAAATCAGAGAAATAACGTGCAGTTGCGATCCTATTCAAGTGGTGTTTAACTCTAGGGTCACCAAGCAGTGTTGGTGACCTATTGACAAGTGTCCTAGTTGACTTTTTTTTTTTTTTTCTTTTTGACGTTTGACTACAGGGGAAATCTTGATCCATTTTAGTCAATTTCACATCTCCGGATTAGCCTAGAAGCAAATTTGCGTGGATTAAAATGCCAGAAGCATTTGATTTCAGATATTGAGAAAGCTTTGTGTCAAGCATATTCAGGGTTACTTGCAAAGGGGGTCTGTCGTAGAATGTTAGATTTGGAGTGAATCAGTCAGAGTTAAGGTGGTACTATTGCTTACCAAGTTGAGAAGGCTGTAGGTAAAGGAATGGTTTATCTCCTACCTGAAAGGAGATGAAAGAACAATACATTTATTGAGTTAGACATAGGAGTGTATCGTCAAATAAAGCTAGAGGTCTTTTTAATTCCCTTTTATGTTCTTAAAATAGAATGGATGGATTGGTTTAGTTGAAGCCCTAAATTAAGACAAACTCTGGAATGTTGATTCCTTTTTGGCCTGTTTAAATCTAGTTGTTTTGTGTATTTGTCAGAAAGATAAATCATGCTACTCAGTGTACAGGAGATCCCGTCAAAACTCTGGAGTGCTTTGGTATATTGATATAGGTCAAGGATATGCTAAACTCAAATCTCTCTACTCGTTCATTTATTTGGTATCAACTATACACAAAGCAGCATCTTTCCTTTTGCTCACTCTTTCCACCAGCTTTATGCTAACTTGTTTATCTCTCATCTAAAAATACCTTTTTTTTTTTTTTTTAATTTCTAAGGGGCCACCAGTTAATAGCACCACAATTTACCAGGTGCACTGTAAAATCAGTTTCCTACCCCCTCCAGACCAATCATCGTCTTGATTAATTAATTTAATCAGACACTCCAGTGTGACAGTTCATCCTAATTAGCTAATAATACTCTATTTCTCAGTACCCTTGGGACCTACATATTTTTGTTATATGACACAACAATCTCTATTTTGTCTTTCTAGTCTTGAAAACCTAGGGACTACCCAGATGTGGGATAAGTTCAGTAGATGTGTTTCTCTGAGAATGAGTCAGAGAAGAAAACACGAATAATACAAAAGGAATGATCCTTGGGTCTAGCACACCTGCTGAGGGCTGGCCATTCTGCTGGGGCAGTCATGGTTATTATGATGAGTCAATATTCTGACCTCTGTTCCACAGGACAGCTTGTTCAATTCCTATTGAGATATGGACCCAAGATTCTATTTTCAGAATGTTGTCCTTGGGTGCTGTTGCAAAGATTCTGACTCATAGTGATCCCACGTAACAGAGTAGAACTGGCCCATAGGGTTTTCTAGGCTGTAATCTTTATGGAAGCAGATCACCAGGTCTTTGTCCCCTGCATCCACTAGGTGGGTTTGAACTGCCAGCATTGTGGTTATCAGCTGAGCCACTTAACCTTTGCTCCACCAAACCCAAAATCAAACCCGTTGCTGTTGAGTCAATTCTAACCGTAGTGACCCTATAAGACAGAGTAGAACTGCCCCGTAGGGTTTCCAAGGAGCGGCTGGTAGATTCAAACTGCCGACTTTTTGGTTAGCATCCAAACTCTTAACCACTGCACCACCAGGACTCCTTTGCACCACCAGGGAAGCCCTTTGTACCCCCCAGGGCTCCTTGTTTTCACTATGGTTATAAAAAAGAGGAAAAAAAATATCACTTATGTAGTCACAAGTGGTGCCAGGAACTGGCATTCTGCTTGAGTTCATATTGCCATGGATAGGGCCCATGACTAGCATTCTATCTGGGCTGTCCCTATCATAAGAATGGATTTTGTTATTCAAGACTGCTAGTCAGGTAAGAATTGAGAAAGTCCCTTATGTTTCTGTTCCGAGATTTCCCCCAGAACCTCCCTGTTTTATATGGCCACCTCTCTTGTGTTCCTTTGTGTTCCTAAGATGTCATTTAGAGAAGTTTTCCCATCACTAATACCTCTCAGGGCTGATTTTACATACTTATCACCAGCGATCACATTTTAATTACATGGGCCTTTGTTTTGTTTTCTTCTTTTTAGTAAGGCTCCACTGAGGACATCTTCCCCTTTCTGGGTCTAATCAGGTTGTCAGATCAATTAAGGTAATTGACAGCAGGTTTATCACATTCCTTAATCAGGACTGTAGCCATTTTATTAGAGGAAAACAATCCCCAGATGATTTAGAGACAGAAAAAAAGGTTCAATCTGTATAAATAGGGGAGAAAAAGACAATCTGAGATGTCAGTGTTTCAAGTTAGAGAGGGAATGTAGCCCAGGGTCTTCAGAGCATGGCCAACACTGAAGAATAGGGTAGTAGTCTCCAGAATTTAGTGTGTATCAGAATCACCTAGAGTGATTATTAAACGTGCATATTGCTGCTCCCCACCCTAGTAACATCTATAAGTGTGTGGTGGAGCCCAGGAATCTGTATTTTACCAACACTCCAGTGATTCTGAATAAGGCGACCTATTACAGACCACACTTGACAAAACATTAATATAAAGTCATGGAAGAGCTGGGTGTCCTAATATCAAGCAAGGACTAGGAGAGTGCTGGTTATGTTTTTACGATGCATACAAACCATGTGGAGCTATTTTTTTCCTTTACCAGTAGGTATAGAGTGGAAATGAGATCCTGTAGTCCTAATGTGTTCTCAGGAGCCCTGGTGGTACAGTGGTTAAAGCACTTGGCTGCTAACTAAACAGCCAGTGGTTTGAACCCACCAGCCGCTCCTTGGGAGAAAGATATGGCAGTCTGCTTCCATAAAGATTTACAGTCTTGGAAACCCTATGGGGCAGCTCTGCTGTGTTCTATAGGGTCACTATGAGTTGGGACTCGACAGCAAGGGGTTTGGTTTTAACATGTTCTTAGGTGATGCTATTGCTACTGGTCAGTGGACTTCACTGTGGATGGCAAGGCCTTAGAGCATAGGTTTGTGTGGTTAGAACCTAGCCATGTTATAATCAATGAGTGCCCTGACAGGGAACACAACAGAGAACCCCTGAGGGAGTAGGAGAGCAGTGGGATGCAGACCCCAAATTCTCGTAAAAAGACCAGACTCAATGGTCTAACTGAGACTAGAAGGACCCCTGTGGTCATGGCCCCCAGACCTTATGTTGTCCCAGGACAGGAACCATTCCCAAAGCCAACTCTTCAGACAGGGATTGGACTGGACAATGGGATGGAGAGGGATGCTGGTGAGGAGTGAGCTTCTTGGATCAGGTGGACGCTTGAGACTATGTTGGCATCTGCTGCCTGGAGGGGAGATGAGAGAATAGAGGGGTTTAGAAGCTGGTGAAATGAACACAAAAAGAGAGAGTGGAGGGAGGGAGCTGGCTGTCTCATTAGGGGGAGAGCAATTGGGAGTATGTAGCAAGGTGTATATAAGTTTTTGTGTGAGAGACTGACTTGATCTGTAAACTTACACTTAAAGCACAATAAAAATTAAAAAAAAGAAAACCTAGCCATGGTTCCCTGGTGCTATGCTGAAAGGAGAGCTGGGAGGGGCAGCCAGCGTGTCTGTCCATTAGAACTTCTAAACACTGTAAATTGAGGAGCTCAGGCATTCTGCCAATGTCTGAGCTGCCTGGGGAACCTACCAGAGAACAAGTACTAGTCCCAGAATGCCTCAGCCAACTAGATGTCTCTCAGAAAGTAACATCTTGACTTTTCCCACATTTCTCTGAAGTCATAGAAGAATTATAACTTATTTTTGAATGCATAGTACAAAGACATTCTTTTTTAATCTACCTCACGTTGAAAGCAAGGGTGTATTGAGCTAACCTTGATGTCTTGCAAATAACCCTTCTCCAGTAGTTCTTGTTCACATTGTACTTTTTAATATTTCTAAATTTTCCAAATCCTCTTACATCTTTGGTTAATTCTTCGTTGAACATTAGCCCTGTTCCATTCCTGCAGTGCCTGGCTCAGTGCTTGGAGCAATCTCTAGGACATGAGTTTTTCTCTCACCAAGAGCTGCCAATCTATTTGAGGAGATAAGTCATCATTCAGTGATTTATATTGCTGTTTGCTCTCTCTCTCTCTTTCTCAATACAAATAGGGTGTGTAGTTTAGTGAGAGGAGATTAGTTCCATGTGAGATGGTTATTGCAATGAGACTTGAGCTGGTCATGGAATGAAAACCTGTGAGGCCAACAGGGCAACATATTACTACCCCCATTTTATGTAATGTAACCAAGGGTAATTGATTTCCCAAGAATTAAACCAAAATTGAAAACCTTGATTGAACAAATATTTATTGGCTATCTACCATTCCTAGGTACTCAGCAAAACCCTAGCACTACATGTAGAGTAAACAGGGTAGTTTTGGTTCTTCCATTACGTTCGTATGATCTTGATCTTCTGAATTTTTAGTTCTATTTCTACCAGGAAACAAACAAAAAGGCTCTTACTGCCATAATGCAAATACACCAGCCCCCATCTACCTTCTAATTGTTGAGCAGACCTTGGTGGATCTTATTAAAGAGACTGTGGAGTTAGAGAAGAAGCCCTGGTGGTGCAGTGGTTAAATGCTCAGTTGCTAACCCAAAGGTCAGTGGTTTGAACCCACCAGCTGCTCCTTGGGAAAAAGATGTGGCAGTCTGCTTTCGTAAAAGATGACAGCCTTGGAAACCCTATAGGGAAGTTCTACTCTATCCTCCTGTAGGGTCACTATGAGGCCGAATCTACTGGATGGCCATGGGTTTTTATGGAGTTAGAAGGGAGGAGTCTTGGCCTCTATATCAGACCACTGCATCTTTTATTCTTTCTTTCACATCTATTCTATAAGATAGATACTACTTCAGACCAGCTTCTGAAGAATGGAAAAGTACTTTGTGTTCCATGTGTTTTCATCCAAGAATTCAAAGAATATTCACAGGTTCTTTATTACTTTTCCCTGTGACACCATGGATGAAAGGGAGGAGCCAGCACTGTCCCCATTTATGGTTGATAAAACCAAGGCCCAGAGAGTCTGGAATTTTCTTCATGTCACATGAAAGGCAGTAATGGAAAGAAAGTAGAAACTTGTCCTGGTGAACATGTAGTTTGTGGCTTTTTCTATATAGCCACTCCATCTTTGGATATATTGTACCTGTATATGGGGGCAGAGAACACAAAAATACAGGACATTTCAATAAATTGCCCAGATGCTTTAGGAAACAATACATTTGTGATGAAAATTACAGCCATTTAAACATTATGGAATGTAACTTAAGAAAGCAAATCTCAGAAGTGTTCAACATTTACATCCTGTTTTTTTTTCCCTTAGAGTGGTTTTCTAACTATTGCGGGGGTGAGTATTTTGTAAGCTGACTCTTTGTCCTACAAATTATAGTTACCACTTACTGAAAGCCTACTGTGTGCTAAGTGCTTTGTATCTCCCTCTTTATTGGGAGGTGGTATTTAAATTTATGTTCTTATGACTCTGGGCCACAGTAATAACATTTTTCATTTTTCTATAGCCTTCTAATTTATCTAAGATTACCGAAAGTCGTGTGTGATTTTGCCATCTTGATCACTATTTTTTTTAACCCAAACTACTATAAAGATGATGTTAATTATCACTGAGATCAAAGAGTGATGTTGTTTCCAAATACTGTGAATTAACACTTTTCTGATTTTATTTTATCTTGTCAACATTTCCATGGTTTTGATCAGTTTATTGAAATCCTGCAGTCATGGCCACATGTTAATCAACATTTGTTGTTGTTAAGATTGATTTGCTGTCTCCTGTGATCAATATGTGGAGCTCAGAACTCCATTGGTACTTATGAATCTGTTTGTAAAGCCAGTTGTAACTGATATTTCTACTTGCTTTGCAGATGCCTTTGAGTCTCTTATCTATGTGAAGCACTGTTTTCAGGGTAGTAGACCTCTCTGATGTCTCTGGTCATCGATTCCTAAACATTCTCTGTTTAGTATGCATTGCCCAGACACATGATAGCTTAACAAGTAACTGCTGACTTTTAAACCCAACTTTCCTCATCCTTGCTTTGCTCAGTTATTTATACCTTTTTTAATAATGAAATTGAGCTTCCTGGTTACATGTTAAGAGTAGATGCTTCCTTCCAAACCTGTCTGAACTTTCTGATACTAGAGATGCAAGCTTCTTAAAAGAGAATGGATCTGCCACATAATCTTTCTCTATGCTTGAAAGTCAGTGCACTTAGTTTACTTTTAATGAATGATACCTGCAGAGCAGCCACTCAGGATCTTTAATAACATCCATCCTTCTTTCATGAACAGGCTGGTAAGGTAGATTTGCAATGAGCTGAACAGATCGATAGTAATCAGAGGGTGCTTGGAAAAGACAGCCTCCTCTATAATCTGGGGACAGCTCAGTTAGTGTGCAGCTCAACCCAGGATGGGGGGTAGGGTGTGTATGTTTGATTGCAGAAATTTCTAAGGAAAGAAAAAAAAAAAAAAGTCTCGTGGCTGCCACCACCTCTTCTTCTTCATTTAAATGAGAAGAAATGCATGTAAAAGATGCAGATGGCATCCTTGCTTTGCCTATATTAGGGCCATCTCTTTTATCACTTCGTTCCACCAGAGGTGATCTAAGATAGCCTCTTTATGGCTTCATGTCCCATTGCTGGGACAGTTAAAGCTGTCTTTTTGTGATATCCACCAATCTCTGTCCTTTGCTGCAGACTTTGTATGCAAAAATAATTCGTAGATGTTTGGTGGTGAGTCATTTTATTGAGAGTGAAGTATGAGCCATTTAATAACTGAGGGCCAAAAAGCAGAGAAACTAGGACATCCACTCCTGTTTGATCTGAGGCTGACTGGAGGAAACTGGGAAAAAAAAAAAAAAAGTTCTCTCTTTTTTGCAAGTGCACACATGCACTGTCTCTTTAACTTTTACATTTTTAATAAAGTAATTCATGTACACTGTAGAAAATGAGGTAGCATAGAAGAGAAAAAGAAAAATAAACTACCATAATGTGACTGCCGGATTTAACTACTGTCATCCTTTTGGTTTATATCCATGTCTATTAGCGCTGTTGTTTTACCTGTCTGTCAGTTGACTTGTGGTCATGAAGCTTTCCCCAGAAATCCAAAGTAACATAGATTTTTCTCCTATCTAAAACACATACTGCCTTCGGCATAATATGGGGACCATGATTTTATCAAACTTTGTCCTTGATGATGATTGCAGGTTAATTTCCAATTGTCTTTGCATCTCCAATGAGACTCAGAAGCTTCAGCAAGTTTTTAAACCTCCCGCCACTTCTTTCCTTAATAATAGATGTTCAAATGCTTGTGGCATTGAACTGATTTTAATTGTCCGGTAAGATAATGTTTTGTTTTTCTATTGCCATAGCTTTTCAGCACGGAGAAAATCCTAACTCTTGAATAAATAAATATTCAGGTCTTCTTAAAAAAAAAAAAAAGGTTCTGAATCTCTATTGTTGTTTTGGGTGGATTTCCTAACTGACAACCACTTGGAGATATTCAGTGTTGAAAGTGTTTGTGCTCTAGAGAAGTGGAGGAAAATTGAATTTGGTGTGGGCATTAACTGACAAATGTTAGAAATTGACCTTTTCAACAGAAATTTACTTGGAAATCCTAACCGAACCTCTGCTTTAAGCTAGCTTTGTCACCAAGACGTGATTAAATTCTCTTAAATGTAGAGCAATTGCATATATTATTAATGGGAATTGAAATCTTCCTAAATGGTGTCCATAAATTTAAAAAAGGGAAAAGAAAAAAAAAAAAAAAAGGGTACGAAGGTTCAAGTGCCTCCCTCATCCACTGAGTGGGAAACCTTTCCCAGAATTTAAGACAAGATAGTATCTTTGATACTCCCAGGGAAAGGCACGTATAGCTTCGATAATCTTATATTGTCTGGGCACTCTATTCAAGGGAAGGGGAATTGTCTTTTCCACAGACTATTCAAAATCTTGTACAAAAGATTTGAATTCTTATTTTTTTGTGTCACTGGACTCCAAGAGCCCCAGATCACATAGCGCGTAGCAGGAATGCTGTATATGTGTTTAGAATGATAAAAAGAAAAAAAGGAGACAGAGAGGAAGGAAGGGAGGAAGCAGGAAGTTTCCCCAACTTTGTTAGATGTTAAGTAACTCACAGAATTAGGGAGAAGAAGTATTGTTGCAGAGATGTGTTTTACCAGAAAAATGACTGATGTTCTCAGCAGGGAAAATAACAATTTATTGGCTCAGAGCCCCAGCTCTGGGTATACTATGAAGTTTGAGCAAGACTTTGTGCTTTGATTACAGATGCCAACATATAAGCACAGAGTGAAGAAGCCTTTGTGCTGCCAAACTATAGGAAAGGTCGCCTTATCCAGGCAAGATCAGAAACAATATTGTTTTCTTTGCCTGCTGAGCCAGGGAAGCTGAAATCAAAGAAGTAAGAGGAGCTGGCAACAGATACGGCAGGGTTATTGGTTAATAGCTGTGCTAAGTATTTTTTATGATTGTACACATTAGCTCCTGTGTTCCCCATTCGGTCTTTGAGCATGGTACAGAAGCAGCGTGATGAAAGAGACAAGAAGACTCTTCTAAAGAGTAAAGGAAATAAAATGTGAAGATGTTATTAACATTACTGATAATATTTTCTAAACTTCTAAACCACTCCCTTCATTCACAGGTATTTTTACAACTTAAAACATGCTTATGGAGATGGGGCACATAACTCAGGTTGGCAGCAAATGGCTCTTCTAAAATCAAATCAATTGGGAAGACATCTGCTAACTCTGAAATGTCAATGACTTTCTACAAATGGCAAGGGAGCAGGGCGGGCGAAGACCTCCCAAGCAGGCTTGGGGTAGCTTGTGTCAAACTCTTCTGGTTCTTTCAGCAGTTATCCCTGCATATCATTTGAGTTTTATGGGCAGAGTGATATAAATTCTGATGTACATGTTGGGACAGTTGTTCAGCATATTCAGAGTGGATCTTCATTCTATGAAGGATTTGCTGTTTTTGTTTTTAATTGAGTCATTCAATTTTCTACTTCAGTGGTCACCAGGAGTTCATTTAGTACAGCGCCCCGAATGCAGCCATGCACTATACCTCCTTCCAGTGGAACTGATTGTCTTATTAAAATTCTCTAGGAAAGCCCTATGTTAGGAGGACAAGTTTTTTTTTTTTTTTTTTTTAATCACATTGTGTGTGTGTGTATGTGTGTAAAATTCCAGGGTAAGAAAAAAGAAAAGTCAGCAACTGGGATTTCTAGTCTAAAGATCTAGACCAGGGTCAATACACTTCCGCCAAATTCTGCCCACCACTCCTTTTCATATACGCAACTACTGGAACACAGCGACACCCACGTGTTATGTATGGTCTATGGCTGCTTTTAGACTACGATAGCAGATTTGAGTAATTGCAGCAGAGACCGTTTGGTCCACGAAGCCAAACATATTTAGCGTCTGGCCCTTTACAGGGAAAAAAAAAAAAATCCAGACCTTGATCTAAACCATATTCCCAACAGTATGTCCAAAGTCAGCAAGTAGAAGTAGAAGTACGTCAATTGTAATCCATTCTACATGAAGATGAAAATGTTTCATTGACAACCCAGGAGCAACTGCAGTAAATACAGAGAGAATTTAGGTATTCATTGCCTGCATTAAACGTCTGAAAAAAGCAGTAACTTAGGGTTCGTTTTATATGAATTTGCCCTCAAAGATGAAGCGCAAAGGGTCAATTTGTTTTCTTCTCTGCCTATGGTATTTATAAGACCTGTGGCGTACAATAACGGCCCCATAATTATTACTAATTCCCTGGGAGTAGATAAGATACCGGATAAGATATGTATTCTGAGAGTGTTTGGGTTAGTAGGATGGGAGCAAATTTTAATCTTCTCAGCTCTTGCTGTTAAACTTATTGGTCTCTGCCTTTGGTCTCTGCCTTAGCTGTCTCATTTTAATTTCTTCTCTTCTCCATGAATATGTGTTGTATATACACAATATGCTTAAATTTTATTAGGTGGGATTTGAAGAAGACATTTCTGATATAAATGAAGTTACTGGAACAAATGACTAAGAGATGTTAATGAATTTCCTTTTCTGGCCTTTAAAAATAATGGGATGCAAGCTCTTCTTCTTGAAAAGGTTAAAGACCAGGGACTGGATTAGTCAACTTAGAATATATTTATCACCCTCAAAGCTTTTTTTTTTCTTTCTTTCTTACAGAGAGCAGTGAGATGAAGAGATATTTGTTAAATAACAGGAGTGTTCCAAACTCGTAATAGCCCTTTTATAAATCCTTACAGCAGCCCTAAGTGTTAAGTTCTCTTGATCCCCTTTTGCAGAGAAAAACACTAAAACTTAGAAAAGATGGAGAAGTTACCCACAGTTACTTTGTAAGTGACCAAGCCAGGACATCAATGAAGGCCTAAAACTAGTTGCCATTGAGTTTACTCTGATGTGGCAGTGGACTGGAACCACCAGCCTTTTGGTTAGCAGCTGAGTGTGTTAACTGTTTGCAACACCCACAGGAATGAAGGTCTAGCTGCCCCCAAAGCTCAAGGTCTTTCCGTTGGACCATATGACCTCTCTGTTTGAAAGCAATTGATCCTTTTTCTTGTATATTTTTAGAAGATTAACTCTGCTTTTAGAAGTGGGGCCACTTAGGGTAGCAGCTGATTGTGTACAGTCACACAGAGAGGAATTTGGATATTTTTATTCTTTTATTGACTATTTTTTGTTTTTTAGCCCTGCTGTTAGTTCATCTCATAGAGATTCAAACACCCTTTATGTAATTCCCTTACTGAAACGTTTTTAAAGGTGGCGCACACATTAAGTGATCAGCTGCTAACCAAAAGGTCAGAGGTTTGAACCCACCAGTAGCTCCATTGAATAAAAGACATGACGATGTGCTTCCATAAAGATTTCAGCCTAGGAAAACCTGTGGGGTATCCTATGTCATATAGGGTCGCTATGAGTCGGAATTGACTTAATGGAACACAACAACAACAACCCTTTTTAGATTGTCCTAATTCTAGAAAGCTTGTTAAAGTTTCTGGAGCACTTTAAGACCAGTTGGATTAGTAGCTTTGAAGAAGGAACCCAGGAATATGAATATTTAACAGGCTCCCTCCACACCCCCTGCATAATTCTCAGGCAGACTGCCCTTTAGAAAATGGACCCTTTAAGCTTTTCTGTATTTTTGTTTTAAGGCCCTACAATGAAATAAGATTTCAGAACTTCTCAGTGAGAAATGTTGTGTTTCTAAGTCTATTTGTAGAGATTTATTTTTTCTTCTTTTACACAAAAGATTATTTTATAGTCCTTTGAGCCCAAGACTTGTCTTTATTTCCTAGTATTTTTAACTATATCTAGATAAGGTACAATATTTTTTTTAAGCCTTCCAGCCTAAAGTAAAATGGCACTCTAGTAAACAGACTTCGTCTTGTACTAGTATTGACTCTTAATCAATATTTGTCCCAGGTCCCAAATGTTGAGAGTAGTTTCCATTTCATCTACCTTACCAGCAAGTGCCTAGTACAGTCCTTCTCAGCCTCATTACAGCTAATGTCCCATGTGAAACTCACAGATTAAAACAAAAACAAAAAAACTCACTATATTTGTTTTCTATTTCTGTGTAACAAGTTACTACAAATGTAGCAGCTTAAAATGACACACATATATAATCTGACAGTTCTTTAGGTCAGAAGTCTGGGTGAACTCAGCTGGGTTTGCCGCTTAGGGTTTTACAAGGCCGAAATCAAGTCTGGGCTCCCACATGGAAGCGCTGGAGAAGAAACCACTTCTGTGCTCATGTGGGTTATTGATTAATCCAGCTATATGTTCAGTTTCAGCTGGGGTAATATTTTGGGGAGAAAGCCTTGGTGACGCAGTGGTTAAGAGCTCAGCAGCTAACCAAAAGGTTCACAGTTCACATCCACTAGCCACTCTTTGGAAACCCTATGGGGCGGTTCTACCCAGTCCTATAAGGTCTCTATGAGTCAGAACTGACTCCATGGCAAAGGGTTTTGGTTTCTTTCTTCCTTTTTTTTTGGCTGAGGTAGAGGTTCTGAGTACGGACATTGGAGTCAGACAGAGCTACTCTTGGAATCTGACTCTTTCAGTTGTATGAGCACAGAGAAGACCTCTCCATTCTTTGAACCAGACTTTCATCCTTGCAAAACAGAGATGTAAGAATACCTTCTAGGCATTCTAGAAGAAGCCTCCTGCTGTTTCAGGCATGCCTCCTCCCATTGCTTCTCTTCTGTCTGCACCTGAGTACCAGAGCAGGGCTATGCATGTCATAGATGATTCTTCTCTAGGGGAGGGTGCTCACTGAAGCTGTGCTGTTAGGTGGCTTCTTGGAGAGCCTGTACCCTTCCAGGACCTGCATATTCCTGGGTCCTCCTCCAGAGTTCTAACCCAACAGGTCCTGGAAGGCTAGCATGATGTAGAGATCAAATAGTTATTTAATTGCTCACTGCTTACCAGACATTGCCTATGTTTTTTACCGTGGGTCATACCTCCTTTGTGAATAGAGTTCTACCTCTTCTAATGTAGAATGATGCCTGAATTTTCCCATAAAGCCCATTAAGAAACCTGGGTTTTGTTCACTGGTTTTTAAGGCAGATTGGTTATTATTTATTATTTGTGTAAAGATCCAGCTGTGACTAAAGAAAAGATCTCCTTAAGGATTTTCAAACACATTTTAGAACAAACAAAAGTTGAAATGCCACCAGAGGTATGAAAATGGCTACTGGTTCTCATTAGCCTTATCATTATTGGAAACATTAAGTAAATGTTTAATTACTTATCCTAGGCACCATAGAAAGGAAACTGTACAGGCGCAGTCTTTGCCCACAGGAAGCTCACTCTAGAAAAGCATCTTAAGGATATGAAAATAGCACACGTCCAAGTACAAGATGGGAAGACTGGAGTCCCTGGGTGGCTCAAATACTTAAGTGCTTGGCTACTAACCAAAAGGTTGGTAGTTTGAGGCTGCACAGAGGTGCCTCAGAAGAAAGCCTTGGCAGTCTGCTTCTGAAAGATCATAGCCATCGAAAACCTTGTGGAGCACAGTTCTACCCTGAAATACATGGGTTCACCATGAGTCGGAATTAACTTGACGTTAGCTGGTGTTTTGGTACATGTGGTGGTTTGCATTGTAACATGGGTGAGGACTTCAGAGCTGAGCTGACCACATAAAACCAGTTGCCCTCCAGTCGATTCTGACTTGTGGTGGCCGTATGTGTGTCAGAGTACAACTGTGCTCTGTAGGGTTTTCAATGGTTAATTGTTCAGAAGTAGATCACCAAACCTTTCTACTGAGGCACTTCTTCATGGACTCGAACCACCAACCTTTTGGTTAGTAGTCGAGTGCGTTAACACTTCACACCTCCCAGGAATTCCAAGGACACAAGTGATTGTCCATAGAGAGCTGAAGATGGAATGAATTAAGTAATGAGTCCTGGAGACTACTTGCCCAAGGCAGTCTCTGAACAGGTCTTTGGAAGACCATAACTCATTTTGACAAAATTAGGCTCATGTGCCCTGATGCCAGCATAACTCATTTTGACAAAATTAGGCTCATGTGCCCTGATGCCAGCACACTGGAGCACCCTGTCTGTCATTCCTCTGCCACCCCTCTGTGTAGCTTTGTCACACAATGCTTGTTACTGACCGTTTTTCTCCTGGGAAGCAGCCATACAGCACATTCCCTTGAGCACCTGGACCAGTATTAATCTCCAGCTATGTGTTTTTATGCTACGTCCTGTAAAAACTCATCCATAGAGCCTGTGCATGACCTAAGGTTAGATGTCAGGGAAACAAAATATTGTGCTCTCATTTCGTGTCACAATTGTTGCTATAAATAGAAAACTTTATAACCTGGTAGATCCTGGTTACAGGGTGATGGATGAGCTACTGCTGATTAAAAAAAAAAAAAAAAAGTCCATAATTCTCAAGTAAAGGATCATAATGATAATAATAAAGCACAGCAAATACACTGCTGAATTATTCATGTTGATTATAAAAACTGAACCCTGAATGTCAGAGAAGCCATTCCTGAGAGTGTATCTTTAACCAGAATTTCTCAGAAATTGCCTAGTTTTAAAGGAAAAATATTTGGCATTGAATCAGGATTATGCTAAAGAAGAGTTTAAGTTGAGGAAAAGCTAAATTGCTGTGTTTCGTTGCAAATGACAGCTTGGTGATAGCTTACAAGGGTTCCTAACAGAAAAATCAGGCCCAGAAATGACTCCAGGTGTAAGTGCCTAGTCCAAGCCATTCATATCACCTAAATGGTTTCTGGAAACCCTGGTGGCTGTAGTGGTTAAGAGCTACGGCTGCTAACCCAAAGGTAGACAGTTCGAATCTACCGGACACTCCTTGGAAACTGTATGGGGCAATTCCGCTCTGTCCTATAGGGTCATTATGAGTTGGAATCGACTCGATGGTAACGTTTTTGGTTTAAACTGGTTTCTGGCTTCACTTTTGCGACTTTCTAGTTTATTCTATATACAGCAGCGAAAATGATCCTTTAAAATGGCCTGAGTTCCTGGCATGCCTTTAATCATCTGATGCCTTCCCATTTCATAGTAAAATCCGAACTACATATCCTACACTCCAGGAAAACCTCACCTGATCTATCCCTTGCCTACCTCTCTCTATTCATCACCTTATAAGCTTTAAGCACCCAGCCCTAACTCTTCTTTTCATTTCTAAATCCGCCTTAAGGCCTTTGCACTTAGAATTCCCGCTGCTTGAAATGCACCCCAACATCCCTTTCCAGTTTATGTCATCTGTTCAAGGAGGTCTTCCAGGATCATCCAATCTTAATTAGCTGTCATGTTGTCACTTCGTACTGCAACGCTGTTCTGTTTTCATCTAAATAATTATGTAAACCAGAAAATATCAGAGAGTCATATTGGAGGGATTGATTGTCTCTTAGCCTAAAATGCAGTCTCCTTAAAAGTAGGATCCTTGCTTGTTTTATTTAATATTTTATCCCCAGTACTAAGTAGTGTCTGCCATATATAGTCCTCAATCCATCTGGTTTTGTTGCGTGAATAAGCTCAGTTGTACGTATGCTCTGTTATAGGCATAATAATATTTTTGCTTCTGCATACGATTTTACCACTATTATTGGCTAGAACTTTTTTTTTTTAAGTCTATTAGGCAACTCTAAAACTTCACTGATTAATTCCCTTCACATAGAACAAGAAACCTAAACCATCCCAGAATGCCAGCATCCTTAAATTTCAAGAGAAAAGAACCATTTCAGGCCCAGTGTTACCCTTACTCTGAGGCCCAGGCACAGTTTGCTGTGGTTATGCAAATCTCTTGGCTCTCAGATGTGGTGAGCTCATTGTTTATTAGTAAATATTTATAAAGCGCTCTATATTGACTAAGTGTTTCACAATCAAGTTGATTAGTGATTTCTCTCAGCAACCTTGTAAGGTCAATCTGATTATTAAAGCACAGCCCAGAGAGGTTGGGCAACCTGCCCAAGGTCCCTCAGCAGGTCATTGGCAAAGTCTGCATTGGCGACTTCAGAGCCCATTACTGTGACAAGCCCTGGCACTGACTCCTCTTGGAAGGGTGACCCCTAATCGCTTTTCTTGTAAAGTAGGCATATAAACACTCAATGTTCTGGAGTGAGAGAAGTGTAACGGCCTTGAGTTGAAGGAGTTATTGGTACAATTAGAAACTGGAACCAGGTATTCAAATTGAAAATGCTGCTTGATATAGGTGAATTAGAGGGCATATTATTGTTTTGAAGAATAGAAGATAAGTCTTTTGAAAAATAGCAATGTGGAAAGCAGGAATGTATGTAGAGAATTAATGTAGGTGGTTCTGAGATGAGAAATAACTAACTACTAGGTACAGATCAGTGACTGGGGTGTTTCTGAGCTTTTAAAACACTTTCATCTGGATTACATGAGAGATGCTTTAATACATTCCTGTAAGCATCACATAAGGAGCTCTGGTGGCACAACGGTTAAGTGATCAACCAAAAGGTTAAAGGATCAAATCCACCTGGGAGAAATTCCTAGAAAATCCTATGAAGCAGTTCTACTTTGTCACATGGGGTGGCTACGAGCTGAAATTGACTCAACAGCACCTAACAATAATAACAACAAGCACTGTATGTAATTTTTTATTTTAGCATCCCCATTAATTGACTACCTATCCCAGTCTTGGTCCTTTACAAAATGTAACCACATTTAATGTAATTTCAAAGTAAAACTGTACACAGTTGTACATCTCAGCCTCTTACTGTTATTATTATTAAGGTCTATGATTCTCAGAAAAGGCTTACTATGAGAATCTGAAATCTTGGGTTCTCTTCATTACTTGGGTCTCAATTTCATCAGCTCTAGAATCAGAAGGTTGGGCTTATTCTGTTATGTGTAAACTGCGCTCTATTGATTCCAAGAGAACGTTTTAAAGAATTAAAGAGTTGGTAAGGGAGGGAAAGGTCCTTGGTTGGTTTACACTTGACTGCTACCCTAAAGGTTGGTGGTTCAAACCCACCCGCCCCAGCAATGTGGAAGAAAGACCTGATCTGCTTCTGTAAAGATTATAGCCAAGAAGACCCTACAGAGCATTTATACTCTGCAACATGACGTTATCATAAGTTAGAATCAACTTGATGGCAGCAGGTTTTCAAAGAGAAGGAAACTAGTATACGTGTGTGTGTGTGGTGGCAGGGGAGGCAGGTATTTCAATGAAGATAACTCTGTATTTTTCTAATATAGAGTTACACTTGAGCTTAAACTGTACCACCATTTAAAAGCTAAGCAAAAACTGAAAATTTTTGAACAGAACCCTATCTAAGACTCTTCTGAAGCTCTAACATTCTAGAATGTTTAGCTTTCCTCAAAATAATAGATAGGGACACAAAATGGTGATATTATAAGTTATGGAAAATATAATACGTGGATAGGCTATATTTTCTAACTAGGCTCAATCACTTCACACATAAAAAGCTAAGTACAAAAGCAAAAAACAAGAACTACATGATCTTATCAATTCATGCAGAAAAGCCATTTGACAAAGTCCAGCACCGATTCATGATAAAAACTCTCAGCAAAATAGGAATAGAAGGGAAATTCCTCAACATAATAAAGGGCATTTATACAAAGCCAACAGCCAACATCATCCTAAATGGGCAGAGTCTGAAAGCATTCCACTTGAGAATGGGAACCAGACAAGGCTACCCTTTATCACGACTCTTATTCAACACTGTGCTGGAGGTCCTAGCCAGAGCAATTAGGCTAGATAAAGAAATAATGGGCATCCAAATTGGTAAGGAAGAAGTAAAAGTATCTCTGTTTGCAGATGTCATGATCTTATACACAGAAAACCCTAAAGAATCCGCAAGAGAACTACCAAAACTAATAGAAGAATTCAACAGATATCAAGATATAAGATAAACATACAAAAATCAATTGCATTCCTCTATATCAACAAAGAGAACTTCAAAGAGGAAATTACCAGATCAGTACCATTGACAGTATTCCCCAAGAAGATAAAATACTTAGGAATAAATATAACCAGAGATGTAAAAGACTTATACAAATAAAACTGCAAGACACCACTGCAGGAAACCAAAAAAAAAAAAAAAAAAAAGACCTACATAAGTGGAAAAACATACCTTGCTCATGGATAGGAAGAATCAACATTGTGAAGATGTCTGTTCTACCCAAAGTGATCTACAGATACAATGCAATCCTGATCCAAATTTCAGTGACTTTTTTTAATGAGATGGAGAAACAAATCACTGACTTCATATGGAAGGGGAAGAGGCCCCGGAGAAGTAAAGCATTACTGAAAAAGAAGAACAAAGTGGGAGGCCTCACATTACCTGATTTTAGAACCTATTATACTGCCACATAGTCAAAACACCCTGGTACTGGTACAACAACAGATACATAGACCCATGGAACAGAATTGAGAATCTAGACATAAATCCATCCACATACGAGCAGCTGATACTTGATAAAGGTCCAAAGTCTGTTAAATGGGGAAAAGACAGTTTCTTTAACAAATGGTTCTGGCACAACTGGATATCCATCTGTAAAAAAATGAAACAAGACCCATACCTCACACCATGCACAAAACTAACTCAAAGTGGATCAGAGACCTAAATATAAAATCTAAAACGATAAAGATCATGGAAGAAAAAATAGGGACAATGCTGGGAGCCCTAATACATAGCATAAACAGTATACAAAACATTACTAACAGTGCACAAATATCTGAAGAGAAATTAGATAACTCGGAGCTTCTAAAAGTCAAACACTTATCCTCATCCAAAGACTTCACTAAAATAGTAAAAAGACTACCTACAGAATGGGAAAAAGCTTTTGGCTATGACAAATCTGATCAGCGTCTAATCTCTAAAATCTACATGATACTGCAAAAACTCAACAACAGAAAGACAAATAACCCAATTAAAAAATGGGTTAAGGATTTGAACAGGCACTTCACCAAGGAAGACATTCATGTGGCTAACAGATATGTGAGGAATGCTCACGATCATTAGCCATCAGAGAAATGGAAATCCAAACTACAATGAGATACCATTTCACCCCAACAAGGCTGGCATTAATCCAAAAAACACAAAATAATAAATGTTGGAGAGGTTATGGAGAGACCGGAACACTTAAACACTGCGGTGGGAATGTAAAATGATACAACCACTTTAGAAATTGATTTGGCGCTTCCTTAAAAAGCTAGAAATAGAACTACCATACAGTCGAGCAGTCCCACTCCTTGGAGAAATAAGAGCCCTTACCCGAACAGATATATGCACACCATGTTCATTGCAGCACTGTTTACAATAGCAAAAAGATGGAAGCAACCAAGGTGCCTATCAACAGATGAATGGATAAATTATGGTATATTGACATCATGGAATACTACGCAATGATTAAGAACAAAGATGAATCCGTGAAACGTCTCATAACATGGAGGAATCTGGAAGGCATTATGCTGAGTGAAATTAGTTGCTAAGGGACAAATATTCTATGAGACCACTATTATAAAAACTCAAGAAAAGTTAACGTGGGTGGGGAAGGAGGGAGAGGCTTTTCACTAATTCGATAGAAGATAACTTTTAGGTGAGGGAAAAGACAACACACAATACAGGAGAGGTCAGCACAACTGGACTAAACCAAAAGCTAAGAAGTTTCCTGAACGCAAGCAAAAGCTTCAAAGGCCAGAGTAGTAGGGCAGAGGTCTGGGGACCATGATTTCAGGGGACATCTAGGTCAATTGGCATAACAAAATGTGCTAAGACAACATTCTGCATCCCGCTTTGGTGAGTGGCATCTGGGATCTTAAATGCTAGCAAGTGGCCACCTAAGATGCATCAATTGATCTCAACCTGCCTGGAGCAAAGGAGAATGAAGAACACCAAAGACACAAGGTAAATATGAGCCCAGGAGACAGAAAGGGCCACATAAATCAGAGACTCTATAAGAGACCAGAAGAGCTAGAAGGTACCTGGCTACCACTGATGACTGCCCTGACAGGGAACACAATGGAGAATCCCTGATAGAGCAGGAGAACAGTGGGATGCAGAACTCAAATTCTCATAGAAAGACCAGGCTTAATGGTCTGACTGAGACTGGAGGGACCCCAGAGGTCCTGGCTCCCGGACCCTCTGTTAGTCCAAGACTGGAACCATTCCCAGAGCCAACTCTTCCAACAGGATTGGACTGGACTATAAGACAGAAAATGATACTGGGGAAGAATGAGCTTCTTGACTCAAATAAACACATGGGACTATGTGGGCAGCTCCTGTCTGGAGATGAGATGAGAAGGCAGAGGGGAACAGGAGCTGATTGAATGGACACGGGAAATACAGGGTGGAGAGAAGGAGTGTGTTGTCACATCATAGGGAGAACAACTAGGGTCATATAACAAAGTATGCATAAGTTTTTGTATGAGAGACTGACTTGAAATATAAACTTTCACTTAAAGCACAATTAAAAAAAAAAAAAAAAAGGAAGCTAAGTACAGAAAGGATGTGATATAACAAAGATGTACCTCCATCCTGATTCTCCAAACTTTGGTTGTCTCCTGTGACTTTGGGGTAATACCTGTAAGCCTAGGTTATCGGAAGTATGTTGTAGGATTCACTATGAATGTCGAGTTCCCCCAAATAGTCCCTGTACTGGAATTCTAGAATGTCAGTCAAGACTAGAGACCATCTGGCCTTTCCAGTTAGATTAGGGAGTATTTCACTCATTTGCCGCTTCATTTAACCTGGATTTGTAGGACTTTACTTGCATATTTATTTTGTTTGTTGTTGTGTTTTTCGGCAAGGGGAAGTGGGACTTAAGAAGAAAGAATGGGAGATCATGTGGGTACTAAGTAGTTCCACACCCAGGCTTCTCCAATTATTAGTGACTTTGGGCAAGACATTTAAAAGTTTTGGATCTTAATTTCTTCATCTGATAAATGATAATAATAACAGTAACCTTCTTTGTAAGTTTACTGTATACATTATATAAGTTAACAAATATGAATTGCTTAGATCAGTGCCTGGAACAGAATAAGCACTTAATAAGGGTGAAATATTCTGATTTTAGTGATGATACAAACTGATCTTTTGTAAGGGCTTCTTTCTGAGTTCATTCTTAACACAGATCCATTCTTCGAGAGGGTGAGACAAAGAGGACGTACCTCTATCTTGACTCTCTGATCCCTGGTGATTTGGGGATGATGTTTATCTGTAAGCCTGATTTCTCAGAAGTGTTTTGTAGACTTCATCTGTAGATGCAGACTTCCCCAGATGCCCCATGCTACGGGAATTCTGGAATGTTACTCAAGGCTAGAGATCAGTTGGTTCAGTCTTCTTCAATTATTGATGAGAGAGTAATTCACTCACCTGCCCCTTCACTTACCCTTTAGAAAACTACAGGTACCCAAACCTCAGTTAAGAACCCATCATGTAAAGCTGGGACCCCTACCACTTATGGAAAGAGCCTAACAAGTTTACGTTAGACCATGACACCCAGAGAACAACTTCCATAGTCAAGGACATTGGAATCATCATTTTAATATCAAGGAATCGAGTAAATTCGATTATCATTGCTAAAGGTGTAGTGGCTAATGCTTTCAGAATATATTTTTCACGATTTGCATATGTATGTTCTGGTTGAAAGGTTAAGAGGACTGAGTGACATTGGCTTCGTTTGAAAACTATATTCTTTTTGCATATTCCCAGGGGAGGGTACATCACACTGTGCCTTCAGCCAACTGGAGTGCCATGTGAGAGGAGAGGGAGGCACTGAGGCAGAAACGGCTCGTAACAATGGGCAGTTGCTGCTCCAATTCATTTCTGAGAAAGATTCTAAGATAAGGAATATATAGCCCAAACCCACCAAAACTTACTGCTTTCAAGTTGATTCCAACTCAAAGCGAGCCTGTAGGACTGCCTCTTAGGGTTTCCAAAGCTATAAATCTTTAGGAAAGCAGACTGCCACATCTTTGTCCCACAGAGCAGCTGGTGGGTTCAAACTGCTGACCTTTGAGTTAGCGGCTGAGTTCTTAAGCCACTGTACCACCAAGTCTCCTTAGGAATATATATATATATATATATATATATATATATATATATATATATATATATGTATGCCATTTCATGGATGGTATAGTGTGTTTAAGGAGACTTGGTGACACAGTGGTTAAGCCCTTGGCCAGTAAATAGAAGATCGGCAATAGCTTTTTTTTTTTTAATGGTGTGTTCTTCACAAGTGAGGCAAAGGCTATAATAATTCTGGTACCGTTGTTACCTTTGAAATCTTGGTTTACTAGATGCTTGGGCTAGGTGTCAACTTTCTAGTGGGAAACTGCTTTTAGGCTGATAACTGGTAGATGTTATTAGCAGATGTGATTCATTTTTTTGGAGGCAGGTGATTTACATTCTGTTGGGGTTACACTGGGAGCTCCACTGGGAGTACCATTTTTTGTCCAGACAACATATTCTATTTTTCTGTAAGCAGCAGACCACCTGAGTGGATGAGGCACTGTGTTAAGCACTCAGACTTGGGAGACTAACTGACTGGGCTTGAATCTAGGCCCTGCCCATTATTGGTGTGTGGCATTGGGCTAGTTGGTCATCTTTTTTAAGCCTGAATTTCTTCATCTGTTAAATGTGGATCATACTAGTCCTTAACTCACTAGGTGTTATGAGAATTAAATGTGGTAGTCCTTGCAAAGGGCTTAGCCCAGAGTGCAGGGCATTTTACGCATTCAATAGAATTCACTCTTATTATTCATGAACTACTCAGTCCAGTCTGCTGTGAGTGTAGGGTAATGGAGCCTATGGAGGTATGACCTCGGCAAGGTGATAAACACTTTAGCTGTCAGATCAGACATGCCTGGGGATTAGGGAGGGTCATGTGAAAAGAGAAAGAATTTTGTAAAGCTGGGCAGGTATATGCTTCCCTTTCCAAACCCAACTTTACCTATATGTTACTGATAAATACATATTATGTTGTCCGTAGCTATAATTATATAAAATATTGTAACATAAGCGACTGGATGGCACTGGGGTACTGCGTAACATATTTAATATATGAAGTACATGTATATTTGTGTGAGTTCTTCCTTAGTAAGTCTCTAATATCCCACATATTTATCAAAATTACCCCTGCCTGCGTAAACTTAGCAAGGTGCCCTGAAGGTTTTTTGTGCCCCTTCTGTTTACTGTTTAAAAAGAAATGCAAAATACCTTGTGAAATTTCTGAAATTAGATTCCTGATAATATAAGTGAGCCTTCCAGAGCAGTGTGTTCAAGTCAATTCAACAACATAGTTTGAGCAGTCTGGGTGGGTGTCAGAAGCAGCGACAGTGGTGGAGAGAGGGACACAGGAGTAAGGATAAATGCACCTTGCTTTCTAGTACGTGACACCCAGTAAGGGAATTAGGACCTATACAAGTGTAATACGTGGCAATAATATAGGAAGCCATATAGGAGAGGTTCTAATGAGTTACATGGGAGTGTAAAGGAGAGAGTCATTCCATATAGTGGAAGGATAGGGCTAAGTTCAGTGAAAGAAGGGATATTTCAATCCAGCCTTGAAATATGTGTAGGAACTTTGATAGGTAGAAAGAAGAATAAATATGAACTAGCCCAGCTTTTGGAGAACACATGCTGTTAATGCAGACAAATGTGAATATTGACAATGACAATACAGTGTAGAGAGGCCTGGGTTTCACAGAAGAAAGAACAAGGACCACCAATTGACTGGCATCACCAGCACAGGCACCCCAGGGAAGGTGGTGGCAATGAAGTGAAATGGGAAAGATGAGAAGGAATGCAGACCATCTGCCCTCCCCACCACTGCCAGCTTCTCTGCGTTTGCAAGACATAGAGGAATGTGAGAGTTCGCATTATGAGAGGGACTAATGGGGATGTCATTGGAACGGGAGTGGAGGGTACAAATCAGGAACACTGGGGACAGGGTATCGTGTCCGTGTGTTTGTGTGTGTAAGGAGGAGGCTGTGCATATCAGGTAGGTAAGGATAACACCTCCCTGTGCTGCTTCTGAAAAAGCCACGTAGACCTCTGCTTAAATTAATTTCCTTTCCCTTTATTAAGCAAACTTGTCAGAGATCGGCTGTCAGTGACAACACTGGTTATTTTTATCCTCAAAAATAAAGTAGCAGATGTGTCGGAGGTAAGGGTAACACCTATCTTGAATGTTCTCTGTTTTATAGAAAAACAGTTTTATCTACAGCAGAAATATATAGCACGTGTGTGCCAGTGTGTTGTGTACCATATTGTCACCTTTTCCTGGGAGCAGTTTGCACACATTTGTAAACAAATGCATTCAAGTTTTTTATCTCAGCTGGCTTATATGACTCAAAACATCAGGAACACAGCCTAATGATTCAAGAAGAAAAATGGCACAGAAAGATGAGAGAGATTTTTATAACTTACTAATACATGGGTATCCACCCCTTCCATTAAAGAAAAATGCTCTTTTAGATGATATCACAAATTCTGGGACATATGGCAGGGTGGACATATTTTATATCACACTGACACACCTCCCCCCTAAACCTACTCTTTAGCCCCTTTGGTTAATTCTGCAAGTTAACCTGAAAAGCTCAGGGAATCCAGGAAACAGGGAAGCTTGTCCAGCTAAGGTCTCAGCAAAAAAAAAAAAAAAAAAAGCAGCACATTTAAATTCTGTGTTTAGGCTGACAGACAAACGTATTTCAGGGCAGAACCTTAGAAAGCAGGAGACAGTTTCCTTCAGCTCCACGTCATCATTTGATGTAGTTTGCCTGTTTTATTCTCAAGGTATTATGAAAAATGGATCCGGAGATATTTTCTTGACAGTGGGTAGACGAATGGAATCCAGTGACTGTATTTAAAATGTGCAGGGGTTTGTTATAACATGGTAATAGAAATATCAATTGCACTGACAAGTCAAAAAAAAAAAAAAGAAAAATCTGTCAATGAATGATAATGAAGTTATTTGAATGTCCACTCACTGCAAACATTTTCCAAACCCTAAATTATTCTCACTGCTTTAACCTCATGCATTCTAAGTTACTAAGCAGCAGAGCCTGTGGTGCAGCCAATGCGCCTTTGGCTTTGGAAGCTATTTTTATGCCGCCAAATGCACCAGGAGTAATGAAGGTGGCCGGTCTTAATGATTTTAGGAAAGAAAGAAAACACAGAAGCCGCAGCTGCTTGATTTAGAGGTGAACGCTGTTCTGCTTTCGGGACATCTCCTTGGTGTCGATTTGAGTAATGCCCCGATGTTTCCTGTCCCCAGCTTCTCTCTACAGCCTGAGTCTTTGCTGTCTGACCTTGGCAATATGGCCTGGTATGTCTGCACAGGGCATCTTCCTTCTCTGGGGCCTTAGGGTTGAGAAGGGGTGGTCAGGTTATTTCAGTATGTTCTAAGGCCTTTTTGAAGGAGTAGCTTGGCTCATCCCTGATTCAAAGAGTGTGTCCGTTAGGCTTCATGTATTCATTCACCCTGTGTATGGAGAACACCCCTGCTGTGTGCCAAGCACTGCCCTAGGTACCAGGGATTTGTTCATTGCACTCACAGCACTTAGAAAGGTAACCAAATGCATACCAGGCAGAGGCTTCTAAGTAACAAGTAGAGGGATCTAGAACATGTTCACCACCGTAGTCCAGCTTCATTCCACACAGCTGATGGTATCTGTGAATAGCAGAGGCCACAATATCCAAAAGTCCTTGCCAGGCCATGTGAGATGCTTAATTTTAAAATCACAGAAGTCAAGTGGACCACACAAGACAAGAAGACCAAGCATTCAAGGAGTCAGTTAGTCAAAAATAAATAGTGCCTATTCTAGGTACTGTTCTGGGTGCTAGGAAGTCAGCATGGAACAAAATAGACAAGTCCCAGCTCTCAGGGAGCTCATATTCTGGTCGGGTAGGACAGACACTAACAAGTAATAATCTATCAGATGGGAATAAATACTGTGGGGAAGTGAGTTGTTGCTAGCTACTGTCTAGTTGGCCCCCAACTCATGGGGACCTCATGAACAACTGATCTAAACACTGTCAGGTCCTAAGCCATCTCCATGATTGGTTGCAGATTTGTGATCTATTGGGTTTACATTGGCTGATTTTTTGAAGTAGATCACCAGGCCTGTCTTTCTTGTCTCTTTTAGTCTGTAAGCACCCCTGAAAGCTGTCCAGCTTCATAGCAACATGTGTGTTTCCATTAGTAGACAGGTGGTGGCTATGCGTGAGGTACATTGGCCTGTAATTGGACCCAGGTCTACTGAATGGAAGGCAAACATACTACCACTGAACCACAGGGATTGCTATTTTATATAGCATGAACATTGCCCAGAAAAAAGTCAGGGTACCATTTATCAGGTTATCTGGTGAAAGCACTTTCCAAGTAAAGGGCATAGCAAGGCTAAAGTGGGTAGGGGGTTGGGAGGAGGCCAAAAAAGCAGGGGAATTAAGATCTAGGCATCTTATATTGCAGACCTATTAGATAGAAAAGTGCAGTGTGAAGTGGATATAACAAGCCTGGAGAACTGAAAAAAAAAAAAAAACTTCTTGGTTGAGGAGACCAGCTAGTGAGTACCTGAGAACAGGTCTGTTTGACTTCAAGGGATTGCTCTTTTCTGCTACGCTTTATGAGGCAGCCACTGATCACGAACAGAGTGACCCCACTTATTTTATCCATATTTCTAGCCTCGACAGGAGCCAATATGGACCAGGTAATAGAAGTACCTGCTTTTCCTTGAATTGTTGTGAGGGTTTCTGCTGACACTTTTCTTCAAATTGATTCTCCCCGTTGGTGCCTCTGCCCTTTCACTGTGTGTGAAGACAAGCCACACTGTGGTCTATACCATTTAAAACCTCAAACACTTTTACTTCATATTCCTTTTACTAGGAAATGTAAATTTGATTTTGTAAATACATCTTCTTTTCCTCCTGCGAATTGCTTCTTGTGTCATTGAAGGAGGCAGCGAAGCATGGTATTGAGGTTGCAGGCTCAGGAGTGGCCCCTTCCAAGTTTGTGGCCTCAAGCAGGTTGGTTATACTTCTAAGCCCTCCTTATCTGCAATATGTGATTAATATCAATATCCGCTGGGTAGGATTCTGCACTTGAAGAGCGTAGATGGCATTGTAAGCACCCACTAAACCTTCGTTTTTATTATCTTATCTGTTAGCATTCTTCAGCATAATAGTCTGTTCAGCAATGGAATCTGGGTGCGGTTGTTACAGACGCAGAAAGTAGACTCTTTAACTCTCAAATTCCAGTTCTTTTACTCTCTAATTCAGATCCCACAGAAAACTCCCATCACCTGTCTTTCAAAATATGAGAGAATAAATTCAGACACGTTTGAAAAAGGTAAAACGCCGAGTGTCTTCTCTTAGGAGAAAACTCAATTGAAGCAATTTTCAGTGATTGAGATTTGCCTTAAGGGCCTGCCTATGTTATGGCTTTTAGTAAATTGTAGGCAAAAAGCACCAAGAAAAATCAAGAAAAGAGTTATAAAGGGGATAACAGAAGCTGTGCTATATGGTTTGCTTATTATGTGCCAGTCATGCTATTAAGCATTTTTTATGGATTAATTCACTTAGTTTATGAATGATTCCGTGCTTATTATCCCATTTGATGGTATAAGATTCTAGCAGAGGAAATCCAATCGTTTATTTTATTTCTGCCACTCCTAGTGGAAATTCGCCATACTCTGTATTGATTCCTGCTTCAAGTGTGATGGGAGCTTTGCCATCTCAGAGAGATCATAAGTTCTTAGAAGCAGGTGTCATGCCTCGGACATGGTTTACCCACCCCTCAGAGCAACTCATCTCATCTCTATGCATCTAATAAACACTTAAATGAAAGCATGTTCAACGAATGCTTAGAAGAGTAGATCCTTTCAGATGTTCTGAGAGTCACTATTTAAGATACTGTTCTTAAAAGGGTAAGGGAAGGATTAAGGATCAAAAGCAAAAGCAGGCGAGCCTGGATGGAAACACTTGCATATTCATTTTCCCGGACTGCTTCCTCTAGCACAATGTTAAGTGTTGACAGAAGCCCTGTTTTTCATCTGTGATAAGTCAACCTGTAAACAAAGTCTGAAGAAAAAATAATGCTTGCTTTGGGGTGTTTAAAAAAAAATGGTACATGTTGAGAATTAAAAAAAAATTTTTTTTTTATGTTGTATCAAGGAGCTGTGGTGGCACAGTGGTTAAGCACTAGGCTGCTAACTGAAAGGTTGGCGGTTCGAACTCAGCAGTTGCTCCTCAGGAGAACGATGTTATTGTCTGCTTCCGTAAAGATTAGAGCCTTAAAAACCCCACAAGGCAATTCTACTCTGTGCTACAGAGTCTCCATGGGTTGGAATCGATTCAACAGCAGTGGGTTTGGTTTCTGGATATTACATCTTAAACATGTCTATCTATGAAGCATATTTTTTAAAATATCACTTCCTTATTTTTTTTTTAACAGTCACTTTATGGTTAGCATACTCTGGCGCGTCTGTTTGCAAATTTATTTTTTAAAAATATCTTTATTAGTTCCCGTTTCTTTTAAAGTCAAGATCCATATCTTTTGTTGTCATTGTTGTTTATGTTGTATTTCCCTAAGTATGTTGCTCAGAACAGTAATTTCATTAGACTCCCCTCAAGAATGGAAATATACTTGGAAAATACTGCATGAAATAGACGTTTAAGAGTTTCACATTTAGAATATTAAAATCCATGAAAAGCTCTAAGTAAAGGAACATTAAATTTGACCAAATCAGCTCTGACCTTGGAAAACACCCACCGCCATACCCAGGGATGATAATTAAAATATTTAACAACCAGTATACTGGCTCACCAGCCAGCCCACTGCTCTCCCTGTCTGCTCTCCCCTGTTGCCCAGGTGTCTAGGCGACTTCAATTCTCATAATTCAACATGTGAGGATACCTGGATGATCTGTTAGCTGTGAAGTAGAGAATGCATATGGGCACTGGGAATTTTTTTCCAGGGTGCAGTGCTACTCTCTAGGTCCCTGTCTTCCCCACTGAGGCTCAGGCTGATTGGCATATGCACTGATCAATCAGAACAGATGTTGGTCTTAGCATTGGAGCAAGTTTCTTGGGGACCCCTGCTGTGCCAGCCCTCCATCTTTTGGTTGCAGAGATCTAGGAGGTCTTCAAGGGAGAGGCCATGGTGGTGAGGGTGGGAAGAGCAGCCACTCAAGGAATTTGGGACTGTGATTACTTACCAATTGGTTTACAAGTATTTCCACGCCCAGTATTGCTATACCATTGTAGCGGTATATGTCAGTTGATTGTCAGTTCTGCACATGACACCTCTTCACACTCTAACTCCAATATGGGCTTATCTACTCTTATGGCACCCTTGGAGAATCACTAGTCTATACCATTTGGACATGTAAAAGTGCACAATTTTTTTCTTTCTATCCAATATATTACAATGCCATAATGTTTAACCCTTTACATCTGCTGTAATTGAGTATTATCTCAGGAAGTTTTGGTTTAGTTTTTGATCTTTCAAAACCAGGGGGCCAGAGATGGCACAAAAATAATGACACATACCTTGAGGGAGCTGGATTAGTGGATAGGTGGTTTTATAATAAGAGCAAAGTGCCCAATAACATAATATAATCTCTCCTAAAGGAAAACTGCTAATGTAAATCTGAACTAGTCATTCCATTATCACCTTGTCACACTGGGATTTCAGTTATACACACACACACACACACACACACACACACACACACGGATAATTCCACATAGAATCCCTAAAGAATCATCTTCATTTGCCTTTGTAGAGTATGTTTTTTGAATACAAAAATATTCATTGAATAGCTCAGAGATCCAGTTAATAAGAGTTAAAAGAAACTCATTATCACAGTCTCCATAGCTTGGTTCCTGCTTCTCTAGCCTCCATTCCCATTATTGCACTAGGAAAATCGAACTACTATCTCATGGACAATGTAGTCCTACTTATTTCCACCTTTCCCTAGGCAAAATTTATTAATGGAGTATTTATACATTTCACCCTATTCCCATCCCCCAAAGATAAATTTTGCATCTTCTTGTGTGGTTTTCAACCTTTTAATTATTGTCTAGAAAAACAAATAGAATAAGCTACACAATAAAAGGAGTCAGACACGCTTGTGAAATTTTAGAGACAAATACTGTTCTTGTTGTTACTTGCTATTGAGTCAATTCCAATTTGTGGTGACTCCGTGTGTGCAGAGTAGAACTGTTAGATAGAGGAGAACGTTGACCCAGAAAGGCCAGGTTAAGAGTAGGGAAAATATCAAACACCAAAAGTAGACTAGGTGTCTTAGTCATCTAGTGCTGCTATAACAAATACCACAAGTGGATGGCGTTAACAAAGAGAAGTTTGTTCTGTCACAGTTGAGGAGGCTAGAAGTTTGAATCAGGGTGCTAGTTCCAGGAGAAGGCTTTCTCTCTGTCCTTTCCATCAATCTTCCCTGGTTGAGGAGGTTCTCAGCACAGGGACCCCAGGTCCAAAGGATGTGCTAGTCTCCTGGCTCTTGTTTCTTGGTGGCATGAGGTCCCCATGCCCCCTGCTGGCTTCTCTCTTTTATACCTCAAAAGAGATTGACTTAAAATAAAACCTAATCTTGTAGATTGAGTCCTGCCTCATTAATGCAACTGCCTCTAAGCCTGCCTCGTTAACTTTGTAGAGGTAGGATTTACGATGCATAGGAAAATCATGTCAGATGGCAAAAGGATTGGACAGTCACTCAGTACAGGCAGTCATGGCCTGGCCAAGTTGACACATATTTTGGGGTGACACAATTCAGTCCATGACACTGGTTGAGGAAAGGTGTCAGATGTTTCTTAGAGCATAGGAGTAAATATCCTCATGTCAGCCGCGAGTTGGAAGAGACAATAATGGATATGGAAGGCGGATTTTGAGAAGTTTTGGTTCATGAGTACGCTTTCCTGTGAAATAGTTTTGGAATGCTTTTCAAATATTCCTGGTTATCGAGCTGAGGCTTGTTTGAGTAGTTCAGAGACTGGTCCTGAAGAAAGCCAATAATTTTTTTGGGTTACACAGGTACCTTTTGGTCCAAGATGTTTTTCCTACCTCCCTTTTGTAAAATCCTATCCATTTTCCAAGCCCTTACGTCTTCCAGGATTCCTAAAATAATACACTAATCTCCTGGGATTTGTAATGTCGTCTACATTGTTTAAAGTATTGACTCTGGTAGTTATCATGTACTGATTTAACGTCAGTATTTATTTCAGGAAAGAATATTTTGAATCCCTAGCCATAACAAATTCTTAATTCCAGAACCACAGATTGCACATCTTTCTTGCTGCAGTGTAGCATTTTAATGAATGCTAGTGAGGTTGTTAACATAAACTTTTTATATTTGGTTTTTATGACCTGTGGGTATTTGTATCTTTTTCAGTATCAGAAAAGAATTTAAATGATTATATTATTGCATGTATTTTCTAATTAGACCAACTTTTTTTTCAAAGCATTATAATTCACATCTCCATCATTGCATTTAACACATTGTAACTGTGTGGATGTTTCTGTCTCTCTCAAACAAAACTGTTAGATTCTTGAGATTAGAGGTTATGCAAAGTGATAGATCATTGTGAGTAGGGCTTATATGTTGTATCCCATTATTTAACACAGTACCTAGTATATTTTAGGAGCTGTATAAATTTGAATGAATAAATGACTGGCTTGAATTGGGCTCTCCTACATGACAAAAGAAATTTCGTGTCTCTCTTCTTTAAGTATTAAAAAACCAAGCTGTTAGTATACTTGTCACGGATTGAATTGTGTGTCTCAAAAATGTGTATCAACTTGGTTAGGCCATGATTCTCAGTATTGTATGGTTGTCTTCCATTTTGTGGTTGTAATTTTATGTTGAGAGGATTAGGGTGGGATTGGAACACCACTGATACTCAGGTCACCTCCTTGATCCAAGGTAAAGGGAGTTTCCCTGGGGTGTGGCCTGCGCCACCTTTTATCTCTCAAGAGATAAAAGGAAAAGGAAGTGAGCAGAGAGTTGGGGACCTTATACTATCAAGAAAGCAGCACAGGGAGCAGAGCACGTCCTTTGGACCCAGGGCCCCTGCGCCTGAGAAGCTCCTCGACCATGGGAAGATTGAGGACAAGGACCTTTCTCCAGAGCCGACAGAGAGAGAAAGCCTTCCCCTGGAGCTGACGTCCTGAATTTGGACTTGTAACCTACTCAACTGTGAGAAAATAAATTTCTCCTTGTTAAAGCCATGCACTTGTGGTATTTCTTTTATGGCAGCACTAGGTGACTAAGACAATACTGAAAGAAGCACATGGCTAATAAGGCCAGTGTACCTGGATTCAGATTCCAACTGGCCCACTTATCAGCTGTGTGACTTTAACAGGTCATTTAACATCTCTCACCTATTCCCTACTATATATGGCTGTAATGATCTAATAAGATGATGATCCTGAAATACATAGCAGATGTTCATAGAGAAGGCGATTAAAACCTGTTTATTCAGTTACTGACTGGTGGCTAGATAAAGAGGAGAGAATCTACAGGAACAACAAAGGGAGTTCCAAGGTAACGTCCTCACAACTCTGGGTTGGTGGAAAAGGCCAATGAGTAAGATTGTGAAATTTCACTTATTATTAAGACATTTTCTTAATTTTAAATGCAGGCATGCACCAAATAACATCTGTTCAGGTAATGTCTGATTGCATACACATCCATGTTTCCATAACATTATAATAGCGTTCAGAAATTCCGATTGGGTAACGAGTAACAGACATAACCGCACATAGCAAATGCAACAGCTTCCGACACACAACATGTGTATCTCATGCCTCTTCTACACAAAGTGATGGCACTGCCAGGTGTATAATGAAACAGAACATATATAGCCTATAATACGTATGTCTTGATAGTCATAATAAAACTCTGTGTTACTGGCTTATGTATGTTCTGTACTGTACTTTTTATCATTATTTTAATGTGAACTTTCCCTACTTACAAATAAAAAGTTTACCGTATAACAGCGTATGCTTCGACTCGTAGGCAGCAGCATCCAATCCCATGTTTGCACAGCATCCGAATCATATAATGTCCTATTTCACAGAACATATCGTGGATGTTAAGTGATGCATGACTATAATAGGAAAAGACTGAATGACCTTTGAAGAGACTGACCTACCATATATTCTGTGACTCATGGAAGAAAACACAATTTGTAGATAAATCAGGAGAACCTTCTTTTTCACTGTGATAAAGCTAAAGTTTGGAGATGTCGAATCCAACTAAAAACACTTTATTTCTTTGGTCAAATCCTAGGGACACCCTCATCTCTTAATCTTTTAAAATTAACTACATTCTTTATGCAGTGTGCATACATTAAGGAGCAGTAAAGTGATGGAGTTTTAATTTTTACCAATTCAATTTAAATGCAAATGTTAACCACTCAAACGATGCTACTGTGTACATAATTAAGCATCATTATATACTACATGAATCATTCAGAAACCTCCAGAGAGCCATTCTGCTATGTAAAACATGCATTATCCGGACAAGCAGCCAAATGACGTATACTTCTGTCCTCATTAATGCTCCTTTTGAATTATAGGTCAACCGATTATGGGACAACCTATGAGAAGCTGAATGATAAAGTTGGGTTGAAGACAATTCTGAGCTATCTGTATGTGTGTCCTACCAACAAGCGAAAGGTAAGAAGTGTATAGTCAGAACGCTACTTATTCATGATTCTGTCTTGGTTGGCTAACCTCTTTAAAAAAAAAAAAAAAAACCTCTTTAGCTACCTAAAATTCATTACAGTTAAGCTGGAATTAGAGACGTAAAGATGACTTGATGGATGTTAAGGTGAGAAAAAAGTCTGACACATCATAGTTTTCAGATCAGCAGCTGTGAATGTAGGAGGGCAAGGGGTAGGTGGATCATTACCATTCCTGAAAGGCAGCTACAGCGATGAGTTTTGTTGAGTGGATGCTGCTGTCTCTTTCATAATAGCTCTGACCAATCAGTCACAGGAATCAGAGGAACGTTGATAAGGCAGCAGAAAAGATGGACCTTCTGTCAGATTCCTCCTTGAGTCCCCCAAGCTCCCCTGACATTGAGTAAATAGTTTAACTACAGTTAAAGTGAATGCAGTGACCTGGGGCAAGTTGGAGTTTTCATTCTAGTGTTCGTTCAGCCTGGACACAAATATCAGGTAGAGACACCACATTTGGCAGAAGACGACGGTTCCTTGGAAAGAGTGGTATGATTGGTACCTCTTGAGAATGGATCTTAGCTGGAAGGGGCCCTGGAGGTCACCTTTACAAACACCCTAATTTTCCATATAAGCAAACTAAGGTTCAGAGAAAAGAGATGGTTTACTCACATCCCATCACAGAGTTATGGGCACAGTTGGCACTAAAATCCAGGAGTCTTTGTTGGCAGCCAGTACAGTTTACACCAGATCGTACTGCCGCTATTAGGAAAGGTTATCTACTCTTCAGAGAAATTATTTTCCAAGAAGAAAAACGTTTGCTTTATATGAGAAAGACCTATTTTTTTTCAGGTGGAAAGTGGTACTACATCCATCCGTTTGTTTATAAGCTTGAATTATCAAATTCTGAGCTCTGACTTATTATTTCAAAGTATAACCTGGGTTACATGAACTAAACATATCCATCAAGAAATAGAAAAGCACTGTTCATTAGTATGCCCTTTGCAGTATTCTGTTTTGATGGTAACACCAGTATCTAGATTCTTATCTTAGATCTGGGTAGGTTATTCATTTCCTCACCTGGAACTGCAGAAGATGGACTTAAACATCTCTAAAGCAGTCATCCTCAACTCTGGCTGTACGTCAACAGCACTTGGTGGTCCCTAAATGCGTGTGCCCTGGCCCTATCCCTGTTGCTCTGGAGAAAAGCTCTAGTGACTGTATCTGGAGAAAATGCCCCAGATTTTTTTTTTTTTAAATATATGCATCTAGATTAATAGCCACTGCAGTTAAATGTAATGTTCCCTCTGGCTCTAAACATTTCAAGTTCTCCAATAGAATCAGCATAACTTATCAGTTCGGCATGGACTCTGGAGGCAGTTGGCTAGAATGAAAAACCCAGCCATGCCACTTACGAAGTGTATAACTATGGTGATTTACTTAATCTCTCCAAGTACTATGTCATCACATTTAAAATGGGGATAATTATAGTACCTACCTCATCAGGGAAGTTGTAAGGATTACATGAAATATAGCACTTCAAGTGCTTAGCACAAAATAGAAAAGGCTCAGTCAATGTTTTCTCTCCTCTACATTTATCTCCTTTTATTGTCTTTCTCCTCCTCCTTCATATAATTATTGGAAGTAATAACACTGATTATCCTCTGTAAATGGCAGTATCTGTGATGATGAAAATGGTCCTCTAAGTTGTATGATACCAAAGCCACTAACCACTTGTGGCTATTAAGCATTTGGAATATGGCTTGTGTGACTGAGAAACTGCATCTTAAATTTTATTTAATTTTATTTAATTTTAGTGTGGATTTAAATAGCCACATGGGGCTAGTGGCCATAGTACTGGACAGGAGAGTTCCATAATGCCAACCTCAAGTTTAGAGCTATATCCTGAACATTCTTGTCTTCCCTTTACTGGCTGCTTATGAGTCTATCATCAACAATTATATCTAAACGATTATGATCTCTAATGATCCAAATTGAGGCACTGAATTTGTATTCTTTATTTTTACAATGAAATTTCATTATATTTGCTGGGTTTGGATTGATTTTTGTAATCCCTACCAATTTTTTAGAACTATTTAACAATAAACCGTATATTAGGCAATGTGCTATGCACTGTAGGACACAAAGAGCAATAAGCCAATGTCCCACCCTGAAATGTCCTGAGTTCTTGTAGGAAATGCAATATAACTATTCGTAATCGAAAATCCCTCAGCTAAGATTTAGGAATGCAAGTTCCTGTGTTGACTCTGCTTCTATCTAGCAGGTGACCTTGGGTGAGTCATTTAAGATTTCCAAACCTAGTATTCCCCATTTGTGAAGTGACATAGGCAGAAAAAAAAAAAAAAAAAGGCATTTACGTGCTAAAATAACATCAATAATAATAATAAGATGCTAGGTGTTGACTGTAAGTATAGGCTTTCCTGTAGCTGCAGAATAGTGCGATGATGGTCTGGAGACTTGAAGGTTGTTTTCAGGAGCTAGACATGAAGGATAAGGCTCTCAAGTCTAGATGTAGCTCCTAAGATTGGCAGCAGTGATTAGATGGAATACAGCAAAGAGCCCTGCCAGAGAATCCACTCAGTTCAGTTGAGTAGATTCTGAGTGATGGCAACCCTATGTGTGCAGAGTAGAACTGCTCCATAAGGTTTTCAAGGCTGTGACCTTTTGGAAGGCAGATCGCCAGGCCTGTCTTCTAGGCTCAGCTGGGTGTATTTGAATCACCAACCTTTCATCTAGAAGTCAAGTGCTTAACCCTTTGCACCACGTTTATCAGACTGTATAATTATCTGTAGGACTTTAAGAAAGACATTTAGCCATGTGCAGTTAGCTGATCTTAAGGCTTGGCAGACCCTAGTTCCAGGGAAAGAGGAGTCACTACCCATGATTATGAGAGCATAGCTGACTCTGAGCCAGTTACTGTCATAGAAGCAGAGGTGGTCCTACACTGTTTAAATCACAGTGTTTATGGGGGAACCTAAGCAAAAGGATCTTTTCCTCTACAGATAAATGAGGCCTTCAAGGTCACTTTCTGAGATGCTGATAGATTTAAGAAATATTGGAAGACGATGAAGGTCTTTACGATGGTGCAAAAATCCATAAAGTTGACATAGCAGTATATTTGTGTATAGTTTTTCTACTTATGAGGTCAGTTTATCACCGTGAAGTATGTACTTTCCCCCGCAAAGGGACATACTTGAACCAAAGAGATACTACCTGCATAGCATTTTAAAGTGTGACTATATTTCCCTCAGTCAATAAAATACTATCTAAAAAAGAAGAAGAAGAAAGAAAATAAAACTGTATAAATTATGCAGGACAAAGGCACTCATGTTCACTCCAGTTCTCCCAGGACTTGCTTGCTATCCTCCAGTGAAAAGGGCAGGCACCTTTAAAGCATTGTATTAATTCTTTCAGGTCTCTAGAGTGTTTTCTTGCAAGTTAACATCTTTTGTACCAAATACTTCCCTCTGCTTCTCACATCATTGGGAACAACTGGGATAAAACTGACAACATGAGGGCAGCTGTCCTGCATTCCCCAGAAACCCCTCTGTGCCACCCCCTTCTTACTGCTATTTTTACTGCATCATGAGGACAAGCACAGTTCTTCAGTCAACGTGTATATGAGAGTGGGCATCATGCCCTGGCTTTGCAGGCAGCTTGTTAGGGGCATTAGTGAGATCAGAGTCCAGGACAAAGCAAGCGATTATTTACAGTTTAAGTTGATGATCATCCGTTGGCAGGTTCTCTGCGAGCCTGCTGTAAATTATAGCAGCTTTCCTTGGATACGCCTGTTACGGTAAAAACTGTAATCTTATCATATGTCAGTCTGGGGAATCTTGAATAACTATGAGACATAGAAAGTCTGCTCTCAGGTATATCTTAACTCATTCATACTCTCTCTTTTGGAACAAACCCTACATCCGGCATCTGATGTATGAGTTAGGCCCAGAAGAACAAGGCTGAGTAGGCTCCAGTGCCAGAGGAAAGACAGGGTAGCTATCTGTCATCATGTCACCAGGGGAGAGCATTCCCACCACCTCCAGTTCATGATAAATCCCAAGACTCGTTGGTGTCAGCAGTGGTTTATTGGCTCCATACATACAGTCTGCTATGAGAAAAGACGATTTAACCTGTCCCTGAAAGAAACAGCTGGGATGGAGAGGGTGATGGGCAGAAGTAATACAAATGTAGGAAAGAAAAAAAAAAAAATCAATGCAGAAGTGTTGGTCTCACCCTTAAATTCTCACTGAATTTATTTGTATTCTGCCTACAAAGAAAACTTTATACTCTGTGTGCATCTATCAGCAATAGCTTCCCACATCTCCCTCCCAACCAACCTGAGCTCTTCACCCTTCGCTAGGTGTTGTGTAACGTTTTCAAGGATTAAAGAATATAAAACCAAAGTGTAATTCATTGGGGAAAGAAAGAAAAACTGTGTTGTGTTTTAACTTGGAGCAGCCAGTTCATTCAGTAGTTACAACTCGGTGCTCTGCGCACCACATTCCCAGCCAAGAAGAAACCTAGAGAGTATTGTTCTCTGTGTTTCCTGTGCCCCCTTTACATCTCAGTTCCTTCTCATTTCTGTGTTATCACCACTTAATTAATGTCATTCCTGCTGAGACAGTCTTCCAAGACTTTCATCCTATAAATAGGACTCTAGCTCCTCACAGCACATTGATCATTCCTGTGGGTCTCTTGGTACATGCCAACATTAAACACTGTTTGTGTTTTCTCCAGATGTTTAGATTTAATTACTGTACTGTATGTGGCACTTTCTCAATAAGGGTTTGATTATTGACTCCTCACTTCTCTTTGTATCCTGGCTATGCTTAATTCCTTTGTCATTTCGTTGGGTGGTCTAGACCACATATGTGACTTTGGGGTCAAGGGAAGAGGTGTGGTTAATAGGGATCACCAACTTCTCTGAAGAAGATGTTTTGAATCGTTGAATCATAACCAAAAATATTTTGGGGATATTCAGATTCTACTGTTAAATCTAAAAATAAGGAAACTAAATCCTGGAGAGTTTAGTGATTTGCCTGAGGTATATGCAACTAGTAAAAGAAAAGCTACGATCATTAGGGCTTTAAAACACCCTTCAAACACCACCTGTCCCATAAAATCTCATCAGTTCCGCTAATGAGATTTTCTCATTCTCTTTCATCTCCAAGGCGTCTGTGTCTCTTTTAGGCACTTTTCTCTCACTTTGGATTCTAGTTGTTAGACCACATCTGAGTCCCTGGTGGTGCAGTTAAAGCACTTGGCTGCTAACCAGTAGGTTGGGGGTTCGAGTCCATCCTGAGGCACCTTAGAAGAAAGACCTACCTGGTAATCTATTTCCAAAAAAAAAAAAAAACAGCCATTGAAACCCTATGGAACACAGTTCTAATGTAATGCATATGAAGTCACCGTAAGTTGGAGTCAACTCAGTGTTAACTGGTAGACCAAGTCTTATTTTCCTTTTAGAATATAAGCTCCTAGATGGCATAAAGTGCCTTGATCAGCTTTGTAATCCCTAACATGCCTAGCACAAGGTCTTAGTATACAGTAAGTGTTTAACACATGGCTGAGGGTGTTGGACTCCTAGGCTGGAACTTGAAAAGGGAGTCCTGTGAAACCAGCTTTGAGTCATTTATTTTCTCTAATTGCAAAAATTAATTCTTTCAAGTAAATAAACAAGGACAGTAAAAAAAAGTAAAAATAACCCCTGTAGGTTTCAGTCCTTTCTAGGCTATAATGTATAATTTTATTTTTTCTAGCCTGGAAGAACATGATTAATATTTAAAATGCCAGGACTTTGCATCACACTCACTCCACGTTATCTGGCGGGGCCAAGGGGAACTAGCGTATTGTATAATACATCAAAGGGGGTGCATGACATTTCCCTTGGCGGACACTCAACACTTGCTCATTCCACCCTAGCTCTTTTATCTGTCCCTTTGTACACAAGATCATCCATTTGCCTCTAATCTTTTAAAAAGAATGAGTGTTTTATTCACAAAGAAGTGAAATGCGTGAACTTGGAGACATAGTGGAAATGGCATTTCCCAAAGTTCAATAAAAGTGACTTTTTTAGTGAACAAATGCTTGCTTCCCTACACTTAACCTGGGCAACAATGGCTAAAGGGGAAGATGGTCTGCTTTGATCCTTCCTAAGTACAGCTGAATGTTTATACTGTGTCAGGCCATCAAGTATGGTTTAGTTCTATTCTTGAACATTAAAAAAAAAAAAATCCAAGACAGCACTCCACATGTACATTTTTTTCAGGGTGATTTTCCAGCAGACATCCAAGCCCCTGGTTTTCAAACAAGCTACAGAATAAGTACAGAGTGTTCTGTTTGCAACAGGGGCACAGTACCAGGAGCAGTGCCCCACTAGGCAACCTCCTCCTTGCCCCAAGGTTGCCCTCGAGAATCCCTCTGCAACTCCTGGGCTCCTGATAACATACTTAGGGAAAGAAAAAGAAAGCCAAAAACCTGGTCTAGGCCATTCCCCTTTCTGGTTACGGAGCTACCATGTATAACATGGTTGTTTCATTTGGTCAGGGAAACAGCTGTGTACCTGTACAGCTTTGTAGAAATCAGAGAACGTATCATAACATAGTACAGTCCACTATATAGCAGGTACCCAGTTGATTTTTATTAAATCTTATCTGTGCATCTCTGGTACTAATGCTGCAAAAAAAAAAAAAAGGTATTGCAGATTCAGCCAATTAATTATGATCACTGCATAGATTCCAAAAACTAGTTACTTCTCCCTTGCATCTGTCTCTCCCCATCCCCAATGTATTCCAGTCTGCCTGAGTTCTCAGAACCTGTCAGGTTATACTATTTCATGCAGCATTAATTTGCTAAAATTTTGTTGTTGTTGTTGTTGTTGTGGGAAGGAAGCTTCTTGCATAATTAAAATTACATATTTATTATTCCTCATTTGTAAGATGTGCCTATCATATATAATAAGCATCTAGTACATTAAATATTAATTATGGCTTGCTGATTTGAAAAAAAAAAACCAATAAGATGTATCTATATGAAGACCATGTTTCTCTTCATACTGTATAAAGACATTGATGTTTTAATTTAGAGTTTTATTAGTTATATTTTAAAAACAAAGATGGCTAGCTAGTTACATAAAATAGATAGATAGGTGATAGATAGCTCTATAAATTGATTTTTCCTAAGTTTGGATAAGGCCTCCTAATTGAGTTCACGTGGTGGTTCTCTACCAAAAAAAAAAAAAAAAATAGAACTTTATCTTTTGACTTTGTTACTTTTTAAGAACAGCAGCAACAAAGGGAGTTAATCGACATAGAGGTGGCCTAAATTAGTCTCTGGAAGATATGAAGTAAGATTGATCTGGAAACTGCATGTATCTTATCTTGTTGACTGTTTCACAGTGGTTGATTATCTAAGAGGCTGTCTTCTTAACCCTATTTGAGAAACAGATTATTTACTTACCTGTGTATATCTGTCTACATATTTATTTTTCCCTCATCATCAGTCTTTATTAGAGCTTGTATTCCCTGACATCTGGCTGGCCTAATGTTAAGTGTCCATCCGTTACCCTTTTATGAAGGTCAAATGCGTTCTTTTAGGTTGGTTCCTAGTTCTGCTCAGCTGTGGAAAATAGTCAGAGGTCTTTTCAACATTCTGGTCTGTTTGCTTCCAGCATACTCCCTGTGGTTTCTCAGAGGTTTCCATCATCCGGTGTTTGACGTACTGTATCTAGAACATTTGTTTCTAGTGAACAGCCCGTGCTGCTCTCATGATGGATGGAGATGAATGCTGGCTGCTACAAGAAATGTGCCATATTTACTACGGTGGGCATGTTTCACTTCAGTATATCAGACTTGCCCCAGGCTTTCTCTTGGTGCTGTCAGGAAAACAAAGTCAATGTCAATGAATCTTTAATAAAGCCACTTTTTCTTCCCTGGAGAAATTAAGAGACCACCACCAGCCTCAGGGGTTAAATAATTTCCAATTAAGCATTCGTTCTTCCGACCTGACCTTTGTGGACCAAATTGTCTTTTGATGGTTTTAATCTTCTTTCCCTCTAGGCATATACCTCCATCTTTTACTGGGTCCCTAACCTCTAATGGGGCCCTGGTAGCACAGTGGTTAAGAGCTCGGCTGCTAACCAAAAGGTTGGCAGTTCAAATCCACGAGCTGCACCTTGGAAACCCTGTGGAGCAGTTCTACTCTGTCCTATAGGGTTGCTATGAGTCAGTATTGACTCAACAGCAATGGGTTTGGTTGGTCCTCTTTTTTTTTTAACCTCTGGTATATTTCTCATTTCAAAACCCTTCGTTCAAGTCAAGTACCATGATAAGTTTTGTGGAACAAAAAACTACAGCTTGTAGGCAAACAAGGTTGGCTTAGATCCTTATAGGTAGAAAGACTTGCTGTATGGAATATACAGTTTGATGATGGGGAGAAACAGTCTCTGTTCTACTGATGCTTGGGGCTGTATGTGTTTATACCAAATGTTGCCATGATTGACAGCATCTGCCACCAGGAAATGAGCTTGTCTGTAGTGGAGAAAAAGACAATATAGATGAATCAAAAAAACAAAGACTAGAAAAAAAAAAAAAGAACCCTAAATACACAGCCTATCACAGATAAGAGATGGAAAGACATAGGAGGAAAGGCGTGGATTTTAACCAAGAGGGAAGATGGTAGAGGTGACTACATAGACTTTAACAGAATAGTGATGAGAGAAAGCTAACACAAAGAGCACAGTGAAAGGGTGAAAGAAAAAGATATAATAAAATCATAAATGTTTTCAGCAGTAGGAGTTTAAGCTCCTCTTGAGATCTCTCACAGAGAGGAGGGCTGATTTACCAGGAACTTATTAAGACTTTCTGAGGGAGTACCATTTACCCTTATCATCTGTTCTTCCTGAGTGGTTTCAAAGGGGTAAAAGATGTTGATGGCTGTGGCTGAAATTGGTTTTGCCAGGAAGGAAAACACAATTATGACTCAAGTGTGGGGGTGTGGCAGACCTAGAGCTAGGCTCCTCAGCTCCCCAGGGACAGATTCAAATACTATTGCTCGGGTGGAACTTAATGGACTTTTGTCCTTTTAATGCTGCCTCTCCTACCTAAAAAAAAATAATAATAATTTTTTTTTTTTCTCCTACCTACTCCTCCATCCCTCTGTGTGGTGGCCTCTTTCTTTTATTTATGTGTGTACCTGGTATCTTCAACACTCATCAGCTGTATCAACTGAACACCTATTTCCAGCCTCTAGAGAGCTACACTTTGCTGTAGAAAGATGGTCATGTGAATATTTACTTGGTGGAGTCATTAGTTGTGGTGTAATGTTAGTATGATTGACCCTGGAGTCAGATTGCCTGGCTTTAAATTCCAAGTACGCCACATACTAGTTGTGTGCCCTTAAACAAAACAAAATAAAAACTCATTGCCCTCAAGTTGATCCCGACTCGTAGCGACTCTATAGGACCCCATAGAGTTTCCAAGGAGCAGCTGGTGAATTCAAACGGCTGACCTTTTAATTAGTAGCTGTAGCTCTTTGCCACTGTATGTCCTTAGACAGGGCTTTATCTCTTGGTTTGTTTATTAACCTCTCCAAAATACAGTTTCCTCATCTCTAAAATAAAATATAAATGGTTGTAACAAATCAAATGAAGAGTGAAAATAAAGCAGAACATTGCCTGGGCACATAGAGAGCGCTCAATAAATGTTAGCCTCATTGTTATAATTATTATCTGTTTCAAATTATATGGCTATGCCTTATGCTGTCATTTATCAATTCAACCAAAATTTATCAAATGCCTATTTTGCGCCTTTTTTTTTTTTTAAGAATTAGGAAGGAGACTAGAGATACAAGACATTGTCCTTGCTCTTAAGGATTGTGCAGTCTTCTAGAGAAGATGAATGGATAAACAATTATAGCAGAGCTATATGTATCATAATAGCTATGTACATAGAACTCAATCTTTGTGGACTCAAGCAAGCCTTTACAGAACAGCAAATATTTGTCGGAAGAGAAAATGAAAACTGTCTTTCAGCATGTGTACTGTGAGAAACAGGTGTTCACAGAGTACAGTGCATAGCTTTGTGTGATATGGAAATAATTAAATGAATAAGCATACCTGTTTTGACTATTAAGACATGCTAATTCCATTAGATTTTAATGAACTAATTAGACCAAAAAAACAAAGTCTCCGTGACCTATTTGAATTACAATTTTTAACCTAATAAAGCAATTTATGTTCAGTTATTCTAAACTTTTTTCCTGTCTTCCTTGTGAAGTTAATAAATGGACGGTGGTGACATTATTAAGATTGAATTAATGGAAGTAAAATTTACCTTATTATAAATTTGATATATTCAGCATTTGCCTTTAGTAACTAATGGTCAGTCAGGGCTATTGATAGGATTGAGAGGTGCAATTTTAAGGAGAAATCAATTGACACCCATCTAATTGAATGCCTGGCTTGTGCCCAGTGCTTTGTAAGTACTATGGTGAATATAAAAAAAGCTTGAACCTTGTGCATTGTCCTTATGGCGCTTACCATCCTCCTGCAAGGATGCAATTAAGGGACACTGCAAGAAAGATGATGGATTGCAAAGTACAGATGACAAAGGCCCTGAGAGTTTGGAGAAGACCATAGCCTGGAATAGTCAGGAAGGCAGCATGAGACAGCTTAAGTTGTCCAATGTAGCAGTCTGGTATGACATGGGTCATGACATTCACAACAGAAAAAAGATAATTTATTTGAATCAACATTTATGGAATGACAGGCAGTGGAGATACAAGTATGTCTAGCACAGGGCCCTGTCCTCAGAGGGCTCACAGATTGAAGGGAGAGGTATGTAGGTGGAAATGAACGTGGAGTTCACATTGGTACAGGCACTATACCTTTTCTTTCCAAAAATCTTAATCTTTTTATAATCCATATTATACATCCTGCTCTTCTGCACTCAAAAGCTTATGAAGTACTCTTTTGACAGATGATATATCTTAATTGTTGATTTAGAAAATATAAACCCATCGTCATCAAGTCGATTCTGACTAATGGTGACCCCAAGTATTAGAGTAGAACTGCTCCATGGGGTTTTCTTGGCAATAATCTTTATGGAAGCAGATTATTGGGCCTTTCCTTTGCAGTGCTGCTGGGTTGTTTCAAACTGCCAAACTTTAGGTTAGTAGATGTTGTTGGGTGCCATTGAGTCGATTTTGACTCGTAGTGATCCCACGTGACAGGGTACAACTTCCCACAGGATTATCTTGGCTGTTATCTTTGTGGAAACAGATCCCCAGGTCTTTGTTCCATGGCGATGATGGACTGAAACATGGCAGTAAGAGAAGCATTTGTGGGGGTTCGGGATGGTCCTCTGGTGTTCTGATGACTGGTAGTCCATCTCTTTCTTCACTGCTTTCTTAGTGAGCCCAAATTCTCTTGGAAGAGTGAATAGCTAGAAATTTTCAACAAATGCTTTCACCTTCAGCAAATTCACTTTTCACTGGGATGGTTGTAGTTGTTATTGGAAGCTAAATTCATTCAACTTGACTAAAACAATTACAGTGTTTGAATTTCGGAGGCTGTCCAGGATAAGAGCCCAACTTGTGCTGGGGAAAGAGATGTTGGATCTCAGGAAGGCACTTGTCTGATAATGGAAGCAGTCTACTTTTCCTTTGAATCTGTTTTATGTGGCATATTTATGTGTGGACACAAAACCCTTAGACTTTATTTATGCATTATTTCACCAATAGATTTACATATTTTCTCGACTGTCTAATGCTTTCTTTGTTCCTCAGACCCAAGCCCTTTGTGTTTCCATTTGGAAGTGCATTCCTGACATTTACAAACTCCCAGAGAAGACTCAGTCAGTTACCACCAGAGAATGCCCATTGTTCCAAGAGAGCTGACCTTTACCCCTAGGCACCAATTAAAATCCATTACTTCTTACCCCTGCAGTGCTTGTTGTATTCCTGGCTCCATGCCCAGTGTAACTGGTGAGATGCCTTCTTCCTTTGCCGCCTTGTTTTTCTTCCCAAAACGAAAGCGTGATCTACAAATGAAAATGTACACTTTCTTTGGAGGAAGAAGTGGCAGATCACCAGAATGAGCCATAGTTGTCAGTTAAATCACCTTTTATGTCGATGCAAAGGAAAAGCCTAAATAAATAATATTCAAAAATTGGGACACTGCCTGAAGGTTTATCCCAGACTCACAGATCAGCAAGCTCTCCAGTTACTCCACCATGGTGATTTGCTGCTAATTGCAAGGCTGTTCCGCTCCAGGCTTAGCTGGGCCTACTCTATGGCAAGCTGACAGAGAGACCAAATTCCCTGATGGTGGGAAATCAGGCACTGAGCCCTCTACCTGTCACATTATGTCAGAGGCCCCAGCACTCTGCTAGGATGGCAGCCTTTTAGGTAAACTTAAGCTCATTTCTGTAGTCAAACTTGGGATCGGAACGTTAAGAACTAGAAACGATTTTTCTAGAATCACAGATGCTTATCTTTGGGAGATCAGTGTTTCTGATAGACCAGGAGCTTTAGGATGTGCTAGTTTAGGGAAACAAACATGGCAGTGTGGTCAAAGCTGTATCATCCCCTTTCTAACTCTTTCCACACTTTTCCTCTACTTCCCACAACTTCTGTTGTGCTGGGGGTATGAAGATACTGGCATTTTAATGGACTTTAAAGCTAAATTCTACCTACCCAGTTATTTTGGTAGAAACGGCCACAGTGTCAACATGACGACCAGGAACAAGTTTGCCTACGTTCAGATTGAGACAAGAAGTCCCAATTTGCTAAAAGTAAATGGAGCTTGAAGTTTCCCTTTCCTTGTTTGGTTTAAAATTCCGGATCTAAGCAAGTTAAAGCTCGAAAGAAAGCAGTGTCCTCTTCTTATAGAAATAGCCTCTTCCTCCCACCTTCTCCCTGCTCTGCTGGTGCTAACAACGAAACTGAGAGAAGGCAATTAATTCCTTAATCTGCAGAGAAAAAGGTTTCTGCAGGTATATTGTGCTCTATTTTCCTCCCTCTTTACCATTTGAAATTTCATACACTTGTGGAGGTTATATTTGTATGAGGGCTTAAAATTTCCCAAGGGCTACAACATTTCGCTTTTCCCACCCTGGCGGGCCTTGGGACTGACTGGGAGTATAACAAGGTGAACGCGAAGCCACCTGGCTCCCTGGAGATCCATGTCAGCATTCCGTTACCCAGAAACCAATGGAAACTGGCTAAGCTCATATGATAAACCTCAGAAGATTATCAAACCCAAACCATTTGGCTCCATTTATTACAAATACAAAGTCTCGCCCATGGTTCATTATGTTCCTCCTATACAAACCCAACTCAGGGGAATTACAAAGAACTCTGAAATAAATACGTGGGAGAGAACAATGTTAAATTGGATATTACCTGTCTACAACTGCTTAGTTTGTTTCTTCTTTTATTTCTTTCCTTCCTTTCTTCTGGCCTCCCTTTCTCCCTCCCTTCTTCCCTCTCTTCCCCTTCTTCCCTCTCTTGCTCCCTTCCTCCCTCCCTTTCTCCTTCCTTCTTTCCTTCCTTCCCTTCTCCCTACTTTCTTCACAAAGGTCATTTATGTGATAGAGTGACAAGACCAACTTATGTAACAGTATATTTTCAAAGCAATTACAAAAATGTATATATGTGTAGGTATAATCATCTCATTCTTATAGTAATACTTTAGGTGGGTAGGGGAGGTTTTCACATTGCTGTTTTATACCTGAAGCCAAGTTAGCGACTTATGGTCTTTAACTAGAACACAGGTCTTTGCATTACCAGTCCATTGTTCTTTAGTTCATAGTTTACCGTTTTCCAAATATTGCTCCAGTTTTTTTATTCTTTTCTTGTAATGTTACTTTTTACTAGTGTTCTTGGGGACCAAGTGCCAGCTCCTCTATACACTTTCAATAAATTTTATGCCTTAAATGTGGATTATATAATCTCAGATAAAATGCAAAGCACAGAGAAAATGTAAAAGCAAACCATATGTGCGTTTTAAGACTGCTTGTATAAAATCATTTTGCCTCCTGCTTATCATTTCATGATACCAGCCTTGACAGCTTTGCAAGATAAGCCTCATGCTTTAAAAATCTGCAAAGGACTCAGCATAGAGGGTCCCAAAGAAAGATCACTTGAACCCCAGGCCCCAGTACTGATGCTTAGGAAGAACTCAATAAATTGTTGTTGTTAGGTTTCATCAAGTCGATTTTTGACTCAAAGTGACACCCTATGTGACGGAGTACATCCGTCCCATAGGGTTTTCTAGGCTGTAATTTTTACTGGAGCGAATTGCCAGGTCTTTCTTACGAGGAGTGGCCGGGTGAGTTCCAACTGCCGACTTTTCATTTATCAGCGAAGCACTTAACCATTGTGCCACCAGGGTTCCTTAATGCAATAAATATTTGTTAATAAATGAGTGGATGGATACATGAATAAATAAATTTTCTAAAGTTCATGAGTGTTTTCTTCCTCAATATTTGTAACATTAGTGTTGCCAGCAATAATCAGGATAGATTTGCTGTGGCAAGAGAATAGAGGAAATGACCCTCATAATCCTTTCTGGCTCTGTCACGCCATTCCTATGTTGTTGTTATTGTTAGGTGCCATCGAGTCGGTTCTGGATCATAGCGACCCTGTGCACAACAGAACGAAACACTGCCCGGTCCTGTGCCATCCTTACAATTGTTATGCTTGAGCTCATTGTTGCAGCCACTGTGTCAATCTACCTCGTTGAGGGTCTTCCTCTTTTCTGCTAACCCTGTACTCTGCCAAGCATGATGTCCTTCTCCAGGGACTGATCCCTCCTGACAACATGTGCAAAGTATGTAAGACGCAGTCTCGTCATTCTTGCCTCTAAGGAGCATTCTGGCCGCACTTCTTCCAAGACAGATTTGTTCGTTCTTTTGGCAGTCCATGGTATAGTCAATATTCTTCACCAACACCACAATTCAAAGGCGTCAGCTCTTCTTCGGTCTTCCTTATTCATTGTCCAGCTTTCACATGCATATGATGTGATTGAAAATACCATGGCTTGGGTCAGGTGCCCCTTAGTCTTCAGGGTGACATCTTTGCTCTTCAACATTTTGAAGAGGTGCTTTGCAGCAGATTTGCCCAATGCAATGCGTCTTTTGATTTCATGACTGCCACTTCCATGGCTGTTGATTGTGGATCCAAGTAAAATGAAATCCTTGACAACCTCAATCTTTTCTACGTTTATCATGATGTTGCTCATTGGTCCACTTGTGAGGATTTTTGTTTTCTTTATGTTGAGATGTAATCCGTACTGAAGGCTGTGGTCTTTGAACTTCATTAGTAAGTGCTTCAAGTCCTCTTCACTTTCAGCAAGCAAGGTTATGTCATCTTTATAACACAGGTTGTTAATGAGTCTTCCTCCAATCCTGATGCCCCATTCTTCTTCATATAGTCCAGCTTCTCGGATTATTTGTTCAGCATACATATTAAATAGGTATGGTGAAAGAATACAACTCTGATGCACACCTTTCCTGACTTTAAACCAATCAGTATCCCCTTGTTCTGTCCAAACAACTGCCTCTTGATCCAGGTAAAGGTTCCTCATAATCTCAGATAAAATGCAAAGCACAGAGAAAATGTAAAAGCAAACCATATGTGCGTTTTTTTTTTTTTAATAATAACTTTTATTAAGCTTCAAGTGAACGTTTACAAATCCAATCAGTCTGTCACATATAAGTTTACATACATCTCACTCCCTACTCCCACCTACTCTCCCCGTCTTGAGTCAGCCCTTTCAGTCTCTCCTTTCTTGACAATTTTGCCGGCTTCCCTCTCTCTCTATCTTCCCATCCCCCCTCCAGGCAAGAGTTGCCAACACAATCTCAAGTGTCCACCTGATATAATTAGCTCACTCTTCATCAGCATCTCTCTCCCACCCGCTGACCAGTCCCTTTCATTTCTGATGAGTTGTCTTCGGGGATGGTTCCCGTCCTGTGTCAACTGAAGGTCTGGGGAGCATGGCCGCCGGGATTCCTCCAGTCTCAGTCAGACCATTAAGTTTGGTCTTGTTATGAGAATTTGGGGTCTGCATCCCACTGATCTCCTGCTCCCTCAGGGGTCCTCTGCTGAGCTCCCTGTCAGGGCAGTCATCGATTGTGGCCGGGCACCAACTAGTTCTTCTGGTCTCAGGATGATGTAGGTCTCTGGTTCATGTGGCCCTTTCTGTCTCTTGGGCTCTTAGTTGTCATGTGGGCTTGGTGTTCTTCATTTTCCTTTGCTCCAGGTGGGTTGAGACCAATTGCTGCATCTTAGATGGCTGCTTGTTAGCATTTAAGACCCCAGACGCCACATTTCAAAGTGGGATGCAGAATGATTTCATAATAGAATTATTTTGCCAATTGACTTAGAAGTCCCCGCAAACCATGTTCCCCAGACCCCCGCGCTTGCTCCGCTGACCTTTGAAGCATTCATTTTATCCCGGAAACTTCTTTGCTTTTGGTCCAGTCCAATTGAGCTGACCTTCCATGTATTGAGTGTTGTCTTTCCCTTCACCTAAAGCAGTTCTTATCTACTGATTAATCAATAAAAAAACCCTCTCCCACCCTCCCTCCCTCCCCCCCTCGTAACCACAAAAGTATGTGTTCTTCTCAGGTTTACTATTTCTCAAGATCTTATAATAGTGGTCTTATACAATATTTGTCCTTTTGCCTCTGACTGATTTCGCTCAGCATAATGCCTTCCAGGTTCCTCCATGTTATGAAATGTTTCACAGATTCATCACTGTTCTTTATCGATGCGTAGTATTCCATTGTGTGAATATACCACAATTTATTTACCCATTCATCCGTTGATGGACACCTTGGTTGCTTCCAACTTTTTGCTATTGTAAACAGAGCTGCAATAAACATGGGTGTGCATATATCTGTTTGTATGAAGGCTCTTGTATCTCTAGGGTATATTCCTAGGAGTGGGATTTCTGGCTTGTATGGTAGTTCTATTTCTAACTGTTTAAGATAACGCCAGATAGATTTCCAAAGTGGTTGTACCATTTTACATTCCCACCAGCAGTGTATGAGAGTTCCAATCTCTCCGCAGCCTCTCCAACATTTATTATTTTGTGTTTTTTGGATTAATGCCAGCCTTGCTGGTGTGAGATGGAATCTCATCGTAGTTTTAATTTGCATTTCTCTAATGGCTAATGATCGAGAGCATTTTCTCATGTATCTGTTGGCTGCCTGAATATCTTCTTTAGAGAAATGTGTGTTCATATCCTTTGCCCACTTCTTGATTGGGTTGTTTGTCTTTTTGTGGTTGAGTTTTGACAGAATCATGTAGATTTTAGAGATCAGGCGCTGGTCGGAGATGTCATAGCTGAAAATTCTTTCCCAATCTGTAGGTGGTCTTTTTACTCTTTTGGTGAAGTCTTTCGATGAGCATAGGTGTTTGATTTTTAGGAGCTCCCAGTTATCGGGTTTCTCTTCATCATTTTTGGTAATGTTTTGTATTCTGTTTATACCTTGTATTAGGGCTCCTAGGGTTGTCCCAATTTTTTCTTCCATGATCTTTATCGTTTTAGTCTTTATGTTTAGGTCTTTGATCCACTTGGAGTTAATTTTTGTGCATGGTGTGAGATATGGGTCCTGTTTCATTTTTTTGCAAAGGGATATCCAGTTATGCCAGCACCATTTGTTAAAAAGGCTATCTTTTCCCCAGTTAATTGACACTGGTCCTTTGTCAAATATCAGCTGCTCATACGTGGATGGATCTATGTCTGGGTTCTCAATTCTGTTCCATTGGTCTATGTGTCTGTTGTTGTACCAATACCAGGCTGTTTTGACTACTGTGGCTGTATAATAGTTTCTGAAGTCAGGTAAGGTGAGGCCTCCCACTTTCTTCTTCTTTTTCAGTAGTGCTTTGCTTATCCGGGGCTTCTTTCCGTTCCATATGAAATTAGTGATTTGTTTCTCTATCCCCTTAAAATATGACATTGGTATTTGGATCGGAAGTGCGTTAAATGTATAGATGGCTTTTGGTAGAATAGACATTTTTACTATGTTAAGTCTTCCTATCCATGAGCAAGGTATGTTTTTCCACTTAAGTATGTCCTTTTGAATTTCTTGTAGTAGAGCTTTGTAGTTTTCTTTGTATAGGTCTTTTACATCCTTGGTAAGATTTATTCCTAAGTATCTTATCTTCTTGGGGGCTATTGTGAATGGTATTGATTTGGTTATTTCCTCTTCGGTGTTCTTTTTGTTGATGTAGAGGAATCCAAGTGATTTTTGTATGTTTATTTTATAACCTGAGACTCTGCCAAACTCTTCTATTAGTTTCAGTAGTTTTCTGGAGGATTCCTTAGGGTTTTCTGTGTATATAATCATGTCATCTGCAAATAGTGATAACTTTACTTCTTCCTTGCCAATCCGGATACCTTTTATTTCTTTGTCTAGCCTGATTGCCCTGGCTAAGACTTCCAACACGATGTTGAATAAGAGCGGTGATAAAGGGCATCCTTGTCTGGTTCCCGTTCTCAAGGGAAATGCTTTCAGGTTCTCTCCATTTAGAGTGACATTGGCTGTTGGCTTGGCATAGATGCCCTTTATTATGTTGAGGAATTTTCCTTCAATTCCTATTTTGGTAAGAGTTTTTATCATGAATGGGTGTTGGACTTTGTCAAATGCCTTTTCTGCATCAATTGATAAGATCATGTGGTTTTTGTCTTTTGTTTTATTTATGTGATGGATTACATTAATGGTTTTTCTGATATTAAACCAGCCTTGCATACCCGGTATAAATCCCACTTGATCAGGGTGAATTATTTTTTTGATGTGTTGTTGGATTCTATTGGCTAGAATTTTGTTGAGGATTTTTGCATCAATGTTCATGAGGGATATAGGTCTATAATTTTCTTTTTTTGTAATGTCTTTACCTGGTTTTGGTATCAGGGAGATGGTGGCTTCATAGAATGAGTTGGGTAGTATTCCGTCATTTTCTATGCTTTGGAATACCTTTAGTAGTAGTGGTGTTAACTCTTCTCTGAAAATTTGGTAGAACTCTGCAGTGAAGCCGTCCGGGCCAGGACTTTTTTCTGTTGGGAGTTTTTTGATTACCGTTTCAATCTCTTTTTTTGTTATGGGTCTATTTAGTTGTTCTACTTCTGAATGTGTTAGTTTAGGTAGGTAGTGTTTTTCCAGGAATTCATCCATTTCTTCTAGGTTTTCAAATTTGTTAGAGTACAATTTTTCATAATAATCTGAAATGATTCTTTTAATTTCATTTGGTTCTGTTGTGATGTGGTCCTTCTCATTTCTTATTCGGGTTATTTGTTTCCTTTCCTGTATTTCTTTAGTCAGTCTAGCCAATGGTTTATCAATTTTGTTAATTTTTTCAAAGAACCAGCTTTTGGCTTTGTTAATTCTTTCAATTGTTTTTCTGTTCTCTAATTCATTTAGTTCAGCTCTAATTTTTATTATTTGTTTTCTTCTGGTGCCTGATGGATTCTTTTGTTGCTCACTTTCTATTTGTTCAAGTTGTAGGGACAGTTCTCTGATTTTGGCTCTTTCTTCTTTTTGTATGTGTGCATTTATTGATATAAATTGGCCTCTGAGCACTGCTTTTGCTGTGTCCCAGAGGTTTTGATAGGAAGTATTTTCATTCTCGTTGCTTTCTATGAATTTCCTTATTCCCTCCTTGATGTCTTCTATAACCCAGTCTTTTTTCAGGAGGGTATTGTTCATTTTCCAAGTATTTGATTTCTTTTCCCTCGTTTTTCTGTTATTGATCTCTAGTTTTATTGCCTTGTGATCTGAGAAGATGCTTTGTAATATTTCGATGTTTTGGACTCTGCAAAGGTTTGTTTTATGACCTAATATGTGGTCTATTCTAGAGAATGTTCCATGTGCGCTGGAAAAAAAAGTATATTTTGCAGCAGTTGGGGGGAGAGTTCTGTATAAGTCAATGAGGTCAAGTTGGTTGATTGTTGTAATTAGATCTTCCGTGTCTCTGTTGAGCTTCTTACTGGATGTCCTGTCCTTCTCCGAAAGTGGTGTGTTAAAGTCTCCTACTATAATTGTGGAGGTATCTATCTCGCTTTTCAGTTCTGTTAAAATTTGATTTATGTATCTTGCAGCCCTGTCATTGGGTGCGTAAATATTTAATATGGTTATGTCTTCCTGATCAATTGTCCCTTTTATCATTATATAGTGTCCTTCTTTATCCTTTGTGGTGGATTTAAGTCTAAAGTCTATTTTGTCAGAAATTAATATTGCTACTCCTCTTCTTTTTTGCTTATTGTTTGCTTGATATACTTTTTTCCATCCTTTGAGTTTTAGTTTGTTTGAGTCTCTAAGTCTAAGGTGTGTCTCTTGTAGGCAGCATATAGATGGATCGTGTTTCTTTATCCAGTCTGTGACTCTCTGTCTCTTTATTGGTGCATTTAGTCCATTTACATTCAGGGTAATTATAGATAAATAAGTTTTTAGTGCTGTCATTTTGATGCCTTTTTATGTGTGTTGTTGACAATTTCATTTTTCCACATACTTTTTTGTGCTGAGGCGTTTTTCTTAGTAAATTGTGAGATCCTCATTTTCATAGTGTTTGACTTTATGTTAGTTGAGTCGTTACGTTTTTCTTGGTTTTTGTCTTGAGTTATAGAGTTGTTATACCTTTTTGTGGTTACCTCATTATATACCCCTATTTTTCTAAGTAAAAACCTAACTTGTATTGTTCTATATCGCCTTGTATCACTCTCCATATGGCAGTTCAATGCCTCCTGTATTTAGTCCCTCTTTTTGATTATTGTGATCTTTTACCTATTGACTTCCATGATTCCCTGTTATGTGTATTTTTTTTTTTTTTAATTAATCTTAATTTGTTTGTTTTTGTGATTTCCCTATTTGAGTTGATATCAGGACGTTCTGTTTTGTGACCTTGTGTTGTGCTGATATCTGATATTATTGGTTCTGTGACCAAACAATATCCTTTAGTATTTCTTGTAGCTTTGGTTTGGTTTTTGCAAATTCTCTAAACTTGTGTTTGTCTGTAAATATCTTAATTTCGCCTTCATATTTCAGAGAGAGTTTTGCTGGATATATGATCCTTGGCTGGCAGTTTTTCTCCTTCAGTGTTCTGTATATGTCGTCCCATTCCCTTCTTGCCTGCATGGTTTCTGCTGAGTAGTCAGAACATATTCTTATTGATTCTCCCTTGAAGGAAACCTTTCTTTTCTCCCTGGCTGCTTTTAAAATTTTCTGTTTATCTTTGGTTTTGGTGAGTTTGATGATAATATGTCTTGGTGTTTTTCTTTTTGGATCAATCTTAAATGGGGTTCGATGAGCATCTTGGATAGATATCCTTTCGTCTTTCATGATGTCAGGGAAGTTTTCTGTCAGAAGTTCTTCAACTATTTTCTCTGTGTTTTCTGTCCCCCCTCCCTGTTCTGGGACTCCAATCACCCGCAGGTTATCCTTTTTGATAGAGTCCCACATAATTCTTAGGGTTTCTTCATTTTTTTTAATTCTTTTATCTGATTTTTTTTCAGCTATGTTGGTGTTGATTCCCTGGTCCTCCAGATGTCCCAGTCTGCATTCTAATTGCTCGAGTCTGCTCCTCTGACTTCCTATTACGTTGTCTAATTCTGTTATTTTATTGTTAATCTTTTGGATTTCTACATGTTGTCTCTCTATGGATTCTTGCAACTTATTAATTTTTCCAGTATGTTCTTGAATAATCTTTTTGAGTTCTTCAACAGTTTTATCAGTGTGTTCCTTGGCTTTTTCTGCAGATATCCTAATTTCATTTGTGATATCATTAAGCATTCTGTAAATTAGTTTTTTATATTCTGTATCTGATAATTCCAAAATTGTGTCTTCATTTGGGAAAGATTTTGATTCTTTTGTTTGGGGGGTTGGAGAAGCTGTCCCGGTCTGCTTCTTTAAGTGGTTTGATATGGATTGTTGTCTCCAAGCCATCACTGGGAAACTAGTTTTTCCAGAAAATCCGCTAAAAAAAAACTGCAGTCAGATCCCTATCAGAGTTCTCCCTTTGGCTCAGGCTATTCAGATGTTAATGAAGCCGCCTGGGAAGGGTGGGGGAGGGAACAGAGAGATAGGAGAGTAGCACCTCAGAGTATAGCCAGAGTTGCTTGTCTTGCTTGGAATGACTGTTATATCTGAGATTCCCGCGGGCGCGTCGCCTATGTGAGCTGGCTGTGTGGAGATTGCCCCCAGGGGGTCTGGCCCGCTGGAGTCACGGTCAGATCCTCCGCTTCCAGCCCCACGCCCAGCGTCAAGGCTCCCCTACTGGGACGGTGCACTCTCAACTCCAAAATCAGTTGCTGCCTCCCGGGGACTTCTCGTCTCTCCAGCCGCGTGGCCGTGCCGCCCCCGTGAACTAGGTGGGCCCCCTCCCGGGGTTAGTTCAGATGGGTGGAGTAGCTCCCTGTGCTTGTGCCGCGACCGAGTGTCCTGGCTGGAACGCTGTTCTCCCCACTCCAATACCAGTCGCTACCTCCCGGGGACTTCTCCTACCGGCTGCGTCCCACGCCGCCCGCGCGACCCGGCTGGTCCCCTTCCCGGGGTTAGTTCAGGGGGTGGAGCAACTCTCCGTGTTTATGGCGTACCTGCGTGCAGTCCAAATCCCTGCGGGACGGTTCCCCGGCTCGGATGCTGCTCTTTCTGCTCCAAGATCAGTCACTGCCTCCCGGGGACTTCTCCTACCGGCTGCGTCCCACGCCGCCCGTGGAACCGGCTGGTCCCCCTCCCGGGGTTAGTTCAGGGGGGTGGAGCAGGTCTCTGTGCTTGTGCCGTACCTGACTGGTACGCTGGCTCCAGGCTCTGGAAACAATCGCTGCTTCCCCGTATTAGTTCGTTCTCCGTCTCTAAATCTGTGTTTGTTGTTCAGGATTCGTAGATTGTTATGTATGTGATCGATTCACTTGTTTTTCCGTGTCTTTGTTGTAAGAGGGATCCGAGGTAACGTCTGCCTAGTCCGCCATCTTGGCTCCGCCCCTCCCATATGTGCGTTTTAAGACTGCTTGTATAAAATCATTTTGCCTCCTTAAGCAGGAGGCAAAATGATTTTATACAAGCAGTCTTAAAACGCACATATGGTTTGCTTTTACATTTTATACAAGCACGATTAAGTGTTCTGGAATTCCCATTCTTCACAGTTTTATCCATAGCTTGTTATGGTCCACACAGTTGAATGTCTTTGCATAGTCAATAAAACACAGGTAAACATCCTTCTGGTATTCTCTGCTTTCAGCCAGGATCCATCTGATATCAGCAATGATATCCCTGGTTCCATGTCCTCTTCTGAAACCAGCCTGAATTTCTGGCAGTTCCCTGTATACTGCTGCAGCCGTTTTTGAATGATCTTCAGCAAAATTTTGCTTGCGTGTGGTATTAATAATATTGTTCTATAATTTCCACATTCGGTTGGATCACCTTTCTTGGGAATAGGCATAAATATGGATCTCTTCCAGTCAGTTGGCCAGGAAGCTGTCTTCCGTATTTCTTGGCATAGACAAGTGAGCACCTCCAGTGCTGCATCTGTTTGTTAGAACATCTCAATTGATATTCCATCAATTCCTGGAGCCTTGTTTTTCACCAGTGCCTTCAGAGCAGCTTGGACTTCTTCCTTCAGTAGCATCGGTTCCTGATCATATGGCACCTCTTGAAGTGATTGAATATCGACTCATTCTTCTTGGTATAATGACTCTGTGTATTCCTTCCATCTTTTTCTGATGCTTCCTGCATCATTTAATATTTTCCCCGTGGAATCCTCCACTATTGCAACTCGAGGCTTGAATTTTTTCTTCAGTTCTTTCAGCTTGAGAAACGCAGAGTGTGTTTTTCCCTTTTGGTTGTCCATCTCCAGCTCTTTGCACATGTCATTATAATACTTTACTTTGTTTTCTCAAGAGGCCCTTTGAAATCTTCCGTTCAGTTCTTTTACTTCATCAATTTTTCCTTTTGCTTTAGCTGCTCGATGCTCCAGAGCAAGTTTCAGAGTCTCCTCTGGCATCCATCTTGGTCTTTTCTTTCTTTCCTGTCTTTTCAGTGACTTCTTGCTTTCTTCATGGATGATATCCTTGATGTCATTCCACAACTTGTCTCATCTGCAGTCACTAGTGTTGAATGCATCAAATCTATTCTTCAGATGGTCTCTAAATTCAGGTGGGATATACTCAAGGTCATATTTTGGCTTTTGTGGACTTGCTCTGATTTTCTTCAGTTTCAGCTTGAACTTGCATATGAGCAGTTGATGGTCTGTTCCACAGTCGGCCCCTGGCCTTGTTCTGACTGATGATATTGAGTTTTTCCATCGTCTCTTTTCACAGATGTAGTCAATTTGATTTCAGTTTGTTGTACTGCGGGGGCTTGTGTGTTGCTGTGATGCTGGAAGCTATGCCACCGGTATTCAGATACCAGCAGAGTCACCCATGGAGGACAGGTTTCAGCTGAGCTTCCAAACTAAGACAGACTAAGAAGAAGGACCCGGCAGTCTACTTCTGAAAAGCATTAGCCAGTGAAAACCTTATGAATAGCAGACATTCCTATAACTGGACACTATTCTTTGTCTGGGCTCTGAGCTTTCCTGATGCCACAGTGGAGAGAGCAACAAGACCAATTTATATATTTATAACAGTATATTTTTGAAGCAGTTATAAAAATGCATATGTATGTAGGCATAATCATTTCATCCTAACACTGTGAGGTGAATAGGGGAGGTTTCCACATTACGATTTTATACCTGGAACCAGGTTAGCGACTTGTGGTCTTTAATTACAACACAGGTCTTTTCATTTCTGGTCCATTGTTTGTTCAATCATAGTTTAACATTTCCTGTGGGCTGACTCTGTCTACTCACAATATATACTCACATAACCTGGATTGTTTTTGCCACTAGAGGGAATACGATGCTACTCATCGTACCTGTTGTCAGTGGCATGAGGAGCAAGACAGCTGGTCCAGGGTTTGGATGATGGATCTGCTTAGAGGTAGAATCCATTGTCTTGAATCATGCTTATTGGAAAAATCACAACTGAGAAATGGTTCTTTCATTGTACCATGTGCATGTTGGGCAGAACTGGTTCTTCCCCTTGTTTGGCTTTATTCATGAGCCCCTAATTAGACCTTATGACTCCACCAGTATTTTTGATCTTGAAATATTTTTATTACTAAATCTGTAGGCACTTGCTTTTTCTATAACCAAAAAAAAAAAAACCAAACTCATTGCCATCGAGTCAATTCTGACTCATAACCATCATATAGGACGGACTAGAACTGCCCCATTGAGTTTCCAAGGAGCAGCTGGTGGATTCAAACTGCCTACCTTTTGGTTAGCAGCTGGAACTCTTAACAACTGCAGCGGATATCACTCACTCTCAGTTCCTTCCAAGAGAGACCATCTTCTTCTAAGCAATTTTCCTCTATAGCAGAAGTTGGAAAAAAAAAAAAGATACTACATTTATATTACATTTAAAGATTAGACTTGTGAGCCCTAGTCAGTAAACTTCTCCCTCCCCTTTTTTCCCCTTCTTTTTTTCTATATCAAATGAATAAAGGAAACTATTAGAACTAGGGGAGGCAGAAATATAAAGAGGAGTCACAGAAAGGAAGTTCTTTACAACCCGACCTAAATTGGGATTAAAAATCTCTCTTTGCCTTAAGCTAACCAGTGTTTGAAGTAGCCCAGACTCACACTTTTCAGAGAGGAAATACAACAGCAGTGACTCCTGCATCTCAAACCAGTGATTATAATGAAAACCATCCTGTAAGACATGCATATCTAAAAGTACTGAGAACATTCTCATGCATGAAGATAACCAAAAAAACCAAGCCCATTGCCATCAAGTCGATTCTGACTCATAGTGACCCTATAGGACAGAGTAGAACTGCCCCACAGGGTTTCCAAGGAGCACCTGGTAGATTCGAACTGCGGACTTCTTTAGCAGCCGATCTCTTAACCACTGTGCCACCAGGGTTCATACATGATGATAAAAAAGATAGATTGATAAAAACTAATACTAAATCAACAACAAAACTCTGAACTCATCAGGGTGAGTATTATAAACTCCATTTTAAAGTCGAGAAAACAAAGGCCAGAGAGTGTGTTGTCACAGGTTAGTAGCTGGTAACTGCCCAAGGAATTAGCAACATGGAGATTTTCCTGGCTTCTTGGTTAACATTAACCTTCCTTACATACTAACTAAAGAGTATGATCTCCCTGGGGTACAGTTATTTCTGATAAGGATGAATAGGAGATAATAGCATCTGTAAGCTCAGTGAAGCAAGTAGTAACAGTAATTCTGTTTTCTTATAGACATTTATGGAAGAGGGCTGTAGATTTAATGTTTTAGTATCTTTAGATTTTCTTGATATGCATAAAAATCCTAAAGATAGATCCAACTGCCTTCTAAGAATTAGTGGAATGATGTGGGCAAATTAATATTGAGGCTCTTAAACCTCAGCATAAGAATCATCTAGAGGGTGTAGATTCCTAGGCCTGTTTCTCTGAAAGTCTGGGTCAGTAGCTTTGAAAATAGGTCCAGAATCTGCATTTTAATGAGCATATGCCAACCCCCATCTTCCCACAACTCTGTTGCAAGTAAACCGAGGACTGCGTACTCTACTGAACAGAGGTGAGCTAGACTTACGGCGAGATAACGTTTTACCCTGAACATCTACACTGCGTTCCTCTTTATAAAACTAAAATAAATGAGTAAGGCTCTGGGTGTTGGTTCCCCAACTATAATACAGTTAACTTATATTGGAACTAGCTGCCCTCTGCTGGACAGCAGAAGATTTTATTTGAAATTCAGCGTTTTCTGTCCATTTGACCATTTGACAGAAAGACAAAAAAGAGGTCCATTATTCCTCCTTTCTCGGAAAGACAACTGTATTGTGCATTTGACTGCTGAATGGGATAACTTTCAGAGAGCACGCAAACTCTCTTAAGGCATCTGTTATGGATTGAGTTGTGTCACCTGAAAATATGAGTTTAAATCCTAAACCCCTATATACCTGTGGATGTAATCTCATTTGGGAATAGAACTTTCTTTGTTATGTTAATGAGACCGTTATCAGTGTAGAGTGTGTCTTGAGCCAGTCATCTTTGAGATATAAAAAGAGCAGATTAGGCAAGCAGAAGGAAGCACAAATGGAGGGGAAGGTATACAACACATGAAGATCTCCCCAGGAGCCAAGGAACAAAAGCTGAAAAGAGATAAGGACCTTCTCCAGAGCCCACAGATAGAGAGAAAGCTTTCCCCCTGGAGCTGGTGCAGGAATCTGAACTTCTGGCCTCCTAAACTGTGAGAAGATAAATTTCTGTTTGTTAAAGCCACCTACTTGTTTTATTTCTGTTATAACATCACTAAGAAACTACAACACCATCTGTACAATGGAAAGAAATGGGTAGCCCTGGCCTTTGAGGGGGTGGATTAGAAAGCACAAGTATAGACAGCCCGTTGCTCCTCTGCTCTTACACCTATAACCAAAGTAATAGGGGCTGGAATTAATAATTCTTAGTCACTTCATGGCATTGAGCTGCTTACTAGCAATTTTGATTTGCAGAGCTGTGGGAAGCAACTATTATGGTATTTTCAAAGACATTGTTAAGCTCAAGGAGGAGGCCTTGTTGGAATTTTTTTTTTTAAATAGTTCCACTCCATTATTCCAGGGTTCTAACTTCACTCCTTTGCACAGCAAGTGGCTCTGTCTTGGTATGAAATACAGGTAGCCCACGTAGGGTTATTAGATGCAGACTGCTACTCAAAGAGTTCATTAGAGTAAATTTGGTGGGAAAAAAATACTTTTTTTTTTTAAAGCATTTTTTGGAATAAATCCTAAGGCCATGTGTCAATGTTTGCAAGATGAGAAAATGGAAGGGAGTATCATTGCTTTGAGTTTGGACTAATGAAAAGGTAGTTTTAAGGAGCTTAAATGAATGACCTCTAGCCTATCACTGAATTTAAATCCTCCCAAAAGACAGATGTTACTAAACATGTTATTGTTGTCAGATGGTACTAAAGATGTTGTTGTTGTTTGTGTCGTTGAGTTGTTTCTGACTCATAGCAATGCTATGTACAACAGAACAAGACACTGCCCAGTCCTGCGCTATCCTCATAATCATTGTTTTGCTTGAACCCATAGCTGGAGACACTGTGTCAGTCCATTGTGTTGAGGGTTTTCCTCTGACCCTCTATTTACCAAGCGTGATGTCCTTCTCTAGGCACTGGTCCCTCCTAATAACATGTCCAAAGTATGTGAGACAAAGTCTCACTATTCTTGCCTCAAAGGAGCATTGTGGCTGTACTTGTTTTAAGACAGATTTTTCGTTTTTCTGGCAATGCATCATATATTCAATGTTCTTTGCCAGCACCACAATTCCAAGGCATCAGTTCTTCAGTCTTTCTTATTCATTGTCCAGCTTTCTCATGCATATGAGGTTACTGAAAACACCATGGTTTGGATCAGGCACACGTTAGTCCTTAAACTGACAACTTTGCTTTTTAACGCTTTAAATACATCTTTTGCAGCAGATTTACCCAATGCAATCCATCATTTGACTTGACCACTGCTTCCATGTACGTTGATTGTGGAACCAGGTAAAATGAAATCCTTGATGACTTCAATATTTTGTGTCTTTATCATGATGTTGCTTATTGGTTCAGTTGTGAGGATTTTTGTTTTCTTTATGTTGAGGTGCAATCCATACTGAAGGCTGCAGTCTCTGATCTTCATCAGTAAGTGCTTTAAGTCCTCTTTGCTTTCAGCAAAGTTGTGTCATCTGGATATAGCAGGTTGTGAATAAGTCTTCCTCCAGTCTTGATTCTTCATTCTTCTTCATATAGTCCTGCTTCTCAGATTATTTGCTCAGCATACAAATTGAATAAGTATGATGAAAGGGTACAATCCTGACACACATCATTCCTGACTTTGAACCACTCAGTATCCCCTTGTTCTGTTTGAACTACTGCCTCTTGGTATGTGTACATGTTCCTCGTGAGCAAAATTAGTTGTTCTGGAATTCACATTCTTTGCAGTGTTATCCATAGTTTGTTGTGATCCACACAATCAGATGCCTTTGCATAGTCAAGAAAACACAGATAAACATCTTTCTGGTATTCTCTGCTTTCACCCAAGATCCATCTGACATCAGCAGTGGCATCCTTTATTCCCTTCCGAATTCAGCTTGAACTTCTGGCAGTTCCCTTTCAATATACTGCTACAACTGCTTTGGAATGATCTTCAGCAAAATTTTACTTGCGTGTGGTATTAATGATATTGTTCAATAATTTCCACATTCTGTTGGATCACCTTTCTTTGGAATGGGCACAAATATGGATCTCTTCCAGTCAGTTGGCCAGGCAGTTGTTTTCTAATGGTCTTGGTGTAGATGAGTGAGTACTTCCAGCGTTGCATCTGTTCGTTGGTATTCGTAATTGGTATTCCATCGATTCCTGGAGCCTTGTTTTTCACCAGGGCCTTCAGTGCACCTTCAACAACTTACATCATTACCATTGGTTCTTGATCATATGCTACCTCCTAAAATGGTTGGACATTAACCGATTCTTTTTGGTACAGTGACTGTGTATATTCCTTCCATCTTCTTTTGATGCTTCCTGTGTCATCTAATGTTTTCCTCAAAGGATCCTTCAGTAATGTAACTTGAGGCTTAGTTTTTTTTCTCTGTTTCTTTCAGCCTGAGAAATGCCTTGCGTGTTCTTCCCTTTTGGTTTTCTAATTCCAGGTCTTTGCACATTTCATTATAATACTTTTCTTTGCCTTCTGGAGCTACCCTTTGAAACTTCTGTTCATCTCTTTTACTTCATCATTTCTTCCTTTCTCTGTATCTACTCTACCTTCAAGAGCAAGTTACAGAGTCTCTTCTGACATCCTTTTTGGTCTTTTCTCTCTTTCCTGTATTTTTAATGACTTCTTGCTTTCTTCACATATGATGTCTTTGATGTCATTCTGCAGCTTGTCTGGTCTTTGGTCATTAGTGTTCAACGTGTCAAATCTTTTCTTGAAATGGCCTCAATTCAGGTGGGGTATACTCAAGGTCATATTTTGGCTCTTGTGGACTTGTTCTAATCTTCTTCAGCTTCAACTTGAACTTGCATATGAGCAATTGATGTTCTGTTCCGCAGTTGGCCCCTGGCTTTTGAGCTTTCCCATAGTCTTTTTCCACAGATGTAGTCGATTTGATTCCTGTGTATTCTGTCTGGTGAGGTCCATGTGTACAGTCACCATTTTTGTTATTGAAAAAACGTATTTGCAGTGAAGAAATTGTTAGTCTTGCAAAATTCCGTCATGTGATCTCCTGCTTCATTTCTGTCACCAAGGCCATATTTTCCAACTACCAATCCTTCTTCTTTGTGTCTACCTTTCTCATTCAAATCACCAGTAATTATCAGTGCGTCTTAATTACATGTTCAATCAATTTCAGACTGCAGAAGTTGATAAAAATCTTTAATTTCTTCATCTTTGGCCTTAGTGGTTGGTGTGTAAGTTTGAGTAATAGTCCTATTAACTGGTCTTCCTTATAGGCATATGGCTATTATCCTATCACTGACAGCATTGTACTTGACGATAAATCTTGAAATGTTTATTTTGACGATGAATGCAACACCGTTCCTCTTCAATTTTTCATTCTTGGCATAGCAAACCATATGGTTGTCCAATTAAAATTGGTCAGTACCAGTCCATTTCAGCTCACTAATGCCTAGGATATCAATCTTTATTCATTCCATTTCGTTTTTGATGACTTCCAGTTTTCCTAGATTCATACTTTGAGCATTCCACATTTTGATTATTAATGGATGTTTGTAGCTGTTCCTTCTCATTTTGAGTCTTGCCATGTCAGCAAATGAAGGTCCCAGAAGCTTGACTTCATCCACGTCATTAAGGTTGCCTCTCCTTTGAGGAGGCAGCTCTTCCCCGGTCTTATTTTGAGTGCCTTCCAACCTGAGGGGCTTATCTTCTGGCACTATACCATACAGTGTTCTCCTGCTATTCACAAGATTTTCACTGGCCAGTTTTTTCAGAACTAGACTGCCAAGTCCATCTTCCTGGTCTGTCTTATTCTAGAAGCCCTGCTGAAACCTCTCCTCCCTGGGTGATCCTTCTGGTATTTGAATTATCGGTGGCATGGCTTCCAGCATCAGAGCTACACGTAAGACACTACACTATGACAAACTGACTAAACATGGATACCTTTTAGTTTACTATCATAATGCCTCCATTTCCCTGCCAACAAACATTAACTGTACCTTAAGGTGAAATAACAAAAAACAAAAGAAAAGGACTTGTATTTGAAGAGACAAACATGAATGCACACAGGCTAATATCCCTACTTTATAATAGGGAGCCACGTGCTCCTATGAGCCTACTGAAGAGATTTTGGAGTTTTTGTTCATATTGAAGGAGGGTCTATGAAGGCCGTACAAATAACAGATGAAGAAATAGTTTGGATACCACCATTTGCTCCCATTTTAGCTCCTTCCTCTGTATGCAGCAGCTTAGCCTTCCTCTGCCCTAGTGTTGCCAAAGCTAGTCATCTCCAGTTTGTAGTTTGACTTCATGTCTTTCAGGTTCCTGCAGTGACAGTGGAAATGAACAGGGCTAGCAGGGGGGTTCTGGAACTATAAGACAGCCTCGCTGGGAGACCAGTGCAGATCAGATCATGCTGTCTTCTCAGAGGGGCAGCCTGGCTGCAGAGCATCTCAGCCAAGAGAGAAGTGAGTTGTTCCATCCCCAGCACCTTCGGTCTTTGTACAAAAAAACACACTGCCTATCCTGAGGTCAAACTCATTCCTGACATCCATGAACTTGGAGGAGCCTCTTTCGGAGTTTCTTCTATTTCTTTTTTGAAAAATCGTATACCTACATAGTCCCCGCCTGCCCCGCCCCCCCCCCCCCAAAAAAAAAAGAAGGAAAAAGGGAGAATACCATCTCTGGAATAAAAGAAAATCATCCAAAGACTAAATATGAGTCTGATGACTTGGCTCAACTCCCACATCTTGTTTTCTTTACAACTGGCAGTAAAATGGACAACTGCTTCGAGACCCACTCAGCCTTTCCCTGAACAAGTTCAGTGTCTTTTTTATTTCCTTTTACTCTTCTGGTTTATCTCTAAAATTTTGCAGGGAAAAAAGAAGAAGCAGTGGGACCACTGCATGTGGCAGAAGGAAGGAACTGAATGAATCAGGGGACATGGTAACTCCGTCCTGCCTGCACTTGAGCAATCCACGTACAAGGGTAGTTAAGAGTGTGACAGCCCGTATCCACTCAAATCCCAGCCATCAGTGACACTTATCAATGTGTGATCTTGAGAATGGGCTTCTTTCTGCAATGGAGGATAGGGTGTGTGAAAGATGACATGCACAGAGCAACATGCATGGTTAATATCCCTGAGTACTAACAATGCACTAGGCACTGAGATTTTATCTAATACATGGTTTGCCTTTTCTGAACTCAAAATCATTTCGATGTTTTTATTCCAATGCACCTTTTGAAGAGAAAATTCAAAGTGCAATTACAAAGGAGGGAAATTTCTCCCCCTACCCCCCAGTCCTTTTTTTCTCTCATGGAAGATGGTCTACACCCGCAGTTTCAGGGGGCTTTTGCTTAAAGGGGAAATTGGTTCTGTTTTAGGGGAGTATGGATTATGGGGCCTGTTTTAGAGAAAGCAGACCCCAGAGGGGATTTAACCTGTTTGTTCTGAGATGCAGAGTAGGCTGATGCCTTTTAGAACCAGCAGTAGAATCCTGAACTCCTCATTCCACCTGGAAAATGGAGAAAGTATTCTTCTCCTGCCTACCTATCAGGTTTATTAAAAGAGTAAAATGCAGTCACACATGAAAAACCACTTCATGATTTGAAAAACAATCTTCAGATCAGTGTTCAGCTGTACAGAATCTATGTTATTCTAATTATTTTCAATAAAACCCTTTGAAAAATACACCAAGGGAAATAGGTGTGTCTTTATGTGGAAGAGGCATTTGTTGAGATTTGGGAAGCGTGTGGGTGGGAAAAAAAAAATGAAAGCTATAGGAAGCAGAGTCCTGGAGGCTCATACGCCTTGCAGTCATTAATTTGACTTGATTTCTCCAAACATGTGAAAGAAAAGTGCCACCTGTAGAACAGAGGGAATTTCAGAAAAAGAGCAGAAGTCCTTAGCTAGGATGTAGCCAGCAGAGTCTTCTGATTTTAATCTCCACATCAGCTAACAAAGAGCTCCCCGAGTGACTCAAGCAGTTAAGCGCTTCATTGATAATCCAAAAATTAGCAGTTCAAGTCCACCCAGAGTCACCTTACAAGAAAGACCTGGTGACCTACTCCTGAAAAATCAGCCGTTGAAAACTCTACAGAGCACAGTTTTACTCTGACACACACATGGTTGCCATGAGTTGGAGTTGACCCCGTGGCTACTGGTTTTTGGCTTTGGATATACCAGCAGGCCCACACAGCTGTGGATACCTCTCTTTCTTCATCTGTGAATGGGCATCATAACCTGTATCCACTTAACTCATTGCACGGGAGAAAGGACCAGGACCTGACAAATACAAAGGTATGCATATGTGTCGAGAAATAAAAATTTTAAAACTGTACTAACACAGCATAGAGGAAATTTGGGAGAGGTAGTGATCACTCATAAAAGGATAGGTTTTTGAAGTGTTCTTTAGAAGAGATGAGGTTTGAGGCGGGCCTTGGAAAATCAGAAGACTTCAGGAATGCTTTGCCATCGCAAGCCAGTAGGGGGAATTATTGCAGATGGCACAGAAAGCTACAGCGATTGGGGCTCACTGTACATATTCTCCAGATCACTTAGCCTCAGAAACCCTGTTTTGACCTAAAGGTAGTTGGAGCTCAGCAGCTGGTATATTACTGGTAGAGGAGCCCAAGAGGACAGCGCAGGAAGAGGCTTTTTGTTACAAACTGCCTGGTGGAATGCCATTACTTAGAATGGAATCTGGCCAGGGTAATTGCTGTTAATATCACTATGTTGTAGAAAGTTTCCAGGGAGCCTTAATGACCCTGAGTGGTCAGGACATCCGTTTTTACATCTCACTGGAAAGCCTGCAAAAACCACAGCCAGAAATCACCAGCCAGGAGAAATGACTTTTCTTACATGGGTGGCAAATACAACATCTGAGCTCAAAAGGGGGAGACAGTCCAATAGGGCCTTCAAGCTCTTGGAGGAGAACTGGAAGGCAGAGCCCCAGTGCTTAGTCAGTGAAACAGTTTGTTATATGGTGTCTTAAGTGTCATTTAAACAGAAATTTATATTTTCAAGAGAGGTAGCCGCTCATTCAGTGTTGCTACTTGGTTTCTATCCAGACGCAAACATTAGAAGGAGAAAGCTCTGTATCCGCGGCCCCTGCATCCTCCTAACTGATGGAATTCCTCCCTCCCTCCCTCCCTTTCTTCCTTCTTTCTCCAAGCAGATCTTCGTGTGAGCAGAAAGCCGTGTGATAGTGTCATTGACCTACATTGCAATACAAGTTAAACAGCTACAGCAGTAATCTAAAGAGAAAGATGAGAAAGAAAGGGAAAAATAGCTGGGTTCCCCTGAGCTAATCTCATTGCACTAAGTTGCCAAGAGAAGTAGGATGGTAAACAGATGCTTTTCTCCCATTTCTTTATTGATATTCTGTTCAGGACGATGGAAATTAAAACTCAGAATCTCAGCTCCACTTATCATGTGATAGTAAGTGAGTGGGACAGGATGTTGAAAACAGCCAAGCAGTTACGCATTTGTCATGGGTAATAGGGAAGGTGGAGTTTTCTTCTTTATATGAAAGGCTTTTTCTTCCATCAGATGGGCTCGTGTCCCAAAGGACGTTGGTTGCTGTCTAATTTGTAGATTCAGCATTGCTCTGAATACCCAAGGGTACAGATTGCTCCATGAAGCACTCTTTTCTCTATTTCCTTTATATCGTTGATTATATGTATGTATGTATGCATATATCTATATCCAGAAAAAGTGATAAATTCCATGCCATACTCAGATGGCAGGCACATGGGCGTATAAATCAGTTCTCTGATGACATGAGCACTGAGTATAATATTGGGAACTCTGAAAGACAAGCCAGTCAGCAGGCTGAATGGCCTTGGGCAACTTGTCTGATCTCCTGACATGTGGGAATTAAATACTTAGTATCATAGATTTTTTTTTTTTTTTAATGAATAAATGAATAGTAACCTTAAGATCTCATAAATACCATGGGGTCCTTTCTACTTAACATATTCTGGTTCTTTTGATGTCTACTGCAATCTGCTCTCTTCACCTGACCTTTACTTTGTAATATTAAGTCATAATTTGCAGCTGCTGGCTTTCCACTTGGGGCCAGCCCTGAAGGTGGTAGATTCCAAGCCTTACAGGATCCAGAGGTACCACTTTAAGGAGTAAATTACTCCTTTCAGATCTCCCTTGTTAGTTAATTATCATCCTTATCAGGCTTTCTGATACTTGCTTCATAATATCCTCTAATCTAACTAATTGATTTGTTATCTCTAAACACCATTTTAGTCTAATTTGTAGCTATGATATCTATTGGTAAGTGATTATACTGAACAAACTTAAGTGCTGTATATTGAGATAAAATACCTTTTCAAGTCCTTTGGAAGACCTAGGGAGTGGTGAATCTGTAGTGCTCCGGAAGGCTTAAAAAGTTATGACAATTGGATCCTAAGGTTGGTACAAATGGTTTTGAAGTTTCATTTCTCATATTTATACTTTGCGCATAATCTTAGAACGTCAGTGGAAGGTCATTCTGGAAATACTGAATAACCAGGAGTTAGTTTGCAAAAGTAAATGTAAATGAATACCCTTTTTAGTGTACTTATATCCAATTTAATGGGTAATCTGTCTTTGGAGACAGTGATAGTCTTTCTAAGACCACCAGCTTTAATTCTTAGTACACCTCTGGGCTGAGGGTTGCTGTAATATATGTTCATTAAAAGATCCATATATTTTAATATAGCTTGTAGGTTTACAATGCTGGGGAATTTCAGTGCTCTATCTAAATGAATTTTCTAGATAACTGAAGCTTACTTTTAGAAGACAATAAAACCAACAACAACAACAAAAAAAAAAAACCAAGCCTGTTGCCGTGGAGTCGATTCCAACTCATAGCGACCCTTTAGGACAGAGTAGAACTGCTCCGTAGGGTTTCCAAGGAGCACCTGGTAGATTCGAACTGCCAACCTTTTGGTTAGCCGCCATAGGATGTAAGAACTACACCACCAGTGTTTCCTTAGAAGACAATAGCTACCCCCTTTTATACTTAAAAAAAAAAGTCAAAATTTTGCTGTCTTCTTACCTTCCTTATTAAGCAAACTTTTTACATTTGGCCTTTCCTTCATTATATGAACTTTATTTTACTGCTTTTTGCCCTGACTAAGTATATGAATGGTATAAATTTTCTTTATTTGAGTGATTACACTTAAAGTGTTCTATATTTCTTGCTTCTGTGATCGTGTTTGTCATATAGAAAAGAATGGAATTTACCTTTGGATAAATACTTTATTATAGCTACGCTGTGAAGGTTTTCATTTTGCTACTTTTAACAAGGAGTTTTCAACTTTGAAATGAGAAACAAGTGAAACTTAAGAATACTTGAGACAGTTCTATTTTGCATTGGCCTCTAAAGAACTTCTATGGACCCCAAAATCGATGGCTCCCACATTAGCCTGTAACAACGAGGCCCATTGTTATTAAATGACGTAAATTTTCCCTGCCTGCTGAGTCCAGCCTCATAACACTTTCATTTAAAGTGATCTTTTCTCATCCTGACCCCTCATCAATTATTTGTTAAAACTTCTAGGATGTTGTCTATATTTGAAGTTCCATATTGACCCTTCTGACCGCTCAAGTATATTTGCCAAAAGTTTATGGTCTTGCGCTAAGCCCTGGCTCTGCCACCGAGAAGGCTACGTTCTTTAATTGGTTCACCCAACACTTGTTGAGTGTTTACGATATATGAGGCAATGTTCTAGGTATGTGATATGTTGGACAGGCTACATCTTCTCTATGGTTTGCAATCTACTAAAAACACATGCTAAATTATGTACCAGAAAAAAAAAAAAAAAGCCAGCTTCCATTGAGTTGATTCTGACTCACAGTGGCTCCATATGCTTTAGGATAGAGCTGCACTTGATAGTGTGCTCAGTGGCTGTGATCTTTGGGAAGAAGATCGCCAGGACTTTATTTTGGGGTGTCTCTGGGTGGATTCAAACCACCAGCCTTTCACTTAGTAGCCAAGTGCTTAACTGTTGTGCCACCCAGGGACTCCATTAAATTGTATAATAAATGGTTAATTTCTAAGAGTGATGACAGGTAGGAGGTGGGTTTCCTCCAAAGCCTGCAAGAGGGGCACCAAACCAAGCTTTAAGGTAGGCAGAGAATCAGGAAAGGCATTTCAGAGGAAAACCAGAAACCAAACCCAGTGCCGTCGAGTCGATTCCGACTCATAGCAACCCTACAGAACAGAGTAGAAATGCCCGATAGAGTTTCCAAGGAGCACCTGGTGGATTTGAACTGCTAACCCTTTGGTTAGCAGCTGTAGCACTTGACCACTATGCCACCAGGGTTTCCATTTCAGAGGAAGTGATGTCTAAAATGGAATTAAGAAAATGAATAGAAATTAGCTTACTTTTAGAAGGAGAGAGGCAAGTGGGTCTGGCTGAGCAAACAGCAATGAGAAAGTATATTCCTGGACTTGCAGATGGTTCATGAGAGCCACTTAGAGTTGTGGAGGGGGAGATGGATGATGAGAGGCTAAAGAGGGAGGTGGAAGGCAGACCAGACGGTTTATATACCATGCTGAGTAGTTTGAATATTATGCTGAAAGGATGGTAATATGCTGAAAATTTTCGGCATGGAATAAACATGATCAGACTTCCAATTTGAAGAGTCAGAGAGGGGCAGAAGTGGAGGCAGTACATGTATTTAGGAGCCTGATACAGCAACCTCTGAAACACAGGTTTTATTCCTGTCTTCCAAGCAACCAAAATTGCAAGAAGGTAATTAGAAACTGTAACCCACTACCTAGTAGAAACACTAAGTTTGTATCATCTACCACAGATGAGGCAAGAAGCAGTACCTGTAATGGAAGTCACGTGATTGGAATGAGGATGTTGAACAAAAAGTAGAATTCCAGGCATATTGAAATTTGTAAGACTTGAGGTTCAGGAAAACCAGGAATGAATTTACCAATTATGTTAGTAAATTCCTGGTGTAACAGGCTAAGAGGTCAGTGGAATCTGCACCCTGGAAAATTTCAAGAATTCCCACATTGATGTTTGCCGTTCAGAGATGATCACCCCTCTTAACTACCCTTGACTTCACTGACCTAGAAGTTTCTCCTTCTCAGGCAATGTTTCCAGATGTCCAGATTCTAAAACATAACCTTCCATTGTCTGTTCTAAAAAACATTTCACTATAAATTTTCCCCAAGAGCACGAGATTAATTATTTCCGTCTGCACTGTTGTTAATTATTTTTTTAATAATGTTCCCCAACTGCAGCTGATATGGCAACTAGCCGAATTAGTCCCCAGGCACTCTCTCCCTTCTTTTGAATAAGAAGAGATTTTCTTTGATGCAACATTTATGATGAGTGCCTTATCCACACTCTCTCTCCCATGAATTTATTTTGTTACCTGTGCCTTGCTCAACTGACTTCGTCTTTCTAATAGAACACTTAACGTTCCTAAATACCCTCCTTTTTTTTTTTATGCTACCGCCACAAATTGACTCCGGATCCTTCTCAAACTTAACTTGTAAGATAGGCTGATTGTTAAATGGTCGCATGTCAGTTTCACTCACTCAAGTCATCTATACAGTAGATGTTTGGAGATTTTGATATGAAAAATGTCCTTGTAGAAATCAGCTGTAACAGGAAACTTTCCCAAGCAATTCTCTGCTGCAAGCCTAGATTGGGAGTAAGGGAGAGGATGTACAGTAATCTATCTGGTTGTATCCCTTGGCTGTTACGATTCAGACAGGCACTACGTTCAAAACCTCTTTTTATCAGCTCTAAGTAACTTTCAGAGAATGTTCTACTCTTCCTTCCTCTTTCACATCAATCAATAAACAATATACAAGCTGGAGAGAGGCCAAGATGTGTCACTGAGATAACGAGGCCTAAAGAGCTGATAGATGTTGGTGAGGAGATGCTGAGCATTGCTGTACCCAGAACAGCTTGGATCCTGACTAACCTTCAGCCATACTCTCAAGAGGACAGCAGTTAACAGCTCAGGCATACAAAGGATTGTGGAGTGAAAAACAGTGTTGGGCATCAAAAAGATTGTGTATGTATGTGTGTATATAGGTCAAAGGTTATTGGTCCAAAACCAACTTCTTAAAATAAATATACTAATATAGGTGACTGTGCCCAGATATTGCATATTTTCTCCACTATTCAATATTTTCCAAACAAGTATGTACTCCTTTTAAATATAAAATATACTCCTTTTTTAAGGACATGGACATTTAGAGGAATGATTGTATTGTGATAATTCTGTTTCTTCAAGAATTCTACCCTTATTCTTAAATCCTGAGTCCACCTATTACCACATTAGTTAATCATCTTCTTATAAATCTTGAAAGCTTAGCCCAAGGTGTGTTCTGTAGATTGGTTCTGACATATGTTGCAGATCCATGATCAGGTGAAAAGAGAAGTAGCACAGTCTTCCCTAACCAGAAGGAGGAAGAAGATCATCCTGAATGAAGGATGGTCCCTTATCCCTGCCATTACATGCATTCAAACCAGAATTTCACTGCATTTTTTTTTTTTTTCCTAATCCTATCAAGTTAGATTTTGCTAAGCCTCTGTGATATCGGGCATGCTTTTCCTCCCTTTTTCACAGGAAAATTCTACCTGAAGCCAAGCTAAACTTATCCCCCTCATAATACTTCCTGTAATCTTCAATTTTTTCTTCTAACTGTGTATTTCTACAGTCTCTGTCCCATGTTTGAGACTTTGTCATTACCTTCAAGACGTTTTACTTTCTATTTTAGAAGATTCAACGTGTACTCATGTCATGGATTGAATTATGTCCCCCCAAAAATGTATGTATCATTTGGGTGGGCCATGATTCCCAGTATTATATGATTTTCCTGCATGTTGTAAGTCCCGCCTCTATGATGTTAATGAGGGAGGATGGGGGGCGGTTGTGTTAGTGAGGCAGGACTCAACCTACAAGGTCTGATTGTGTCTTGAGGCAATCTCTTGAGATATAATAGAGTGAAGCAAGCAGAGACACAGGAGGACCTCATGTGACTGAGAAAGCAGTGCTGGGAGCAGAATATGTCCTTTGGACTCTGGGTCCCTGAGCAGAGAAGTTCCTAGTCTGGGGAATGATGAATGAGAAGGCAACAGAGAGAGAAATCCTTCAGCAGACACTCCGAATTTGGACTTTTAGTGTACTTTACTGTGAGAAAATCAACTTCTCTTTGTTAAAGCCATCCGCTTGTGGTATTTCTGTTATTAGCAGCCCTAGATGACTAAGGCAAGTCACTAAGGGAGCTGATAGTATAAGACAGGATAAGTCAG